>NC_140290.1:10295752-10483252 GCF_964030765.1 Micromesistius poutassou | reverse complement strand
GTTTCGGTTTCCACTTGTTTGTGGAGAAATAAAGATAGCAGCCATTCCATCTGTGACTCGTTACCCATGCTAGAGGCAGGCTCGGGCTTGTACATGTAGATGTGTAGATGCCAGTCTTTGCTGAGGGAATAGGAAGGGGGTGGGGGTTGGGGGGGGGGGGGGGGGGGGAGCGTTGGGGTGGGGTTCAATGACTCAATGAAACTGAACCATTCCCCGTCCCCCCCCCCTCCCCCTGTCCCCCCCAACAGGAGGTGGGTGGTCTCCCCACCTCAGTGACACAAGTGTGACGCCCAAGTCAATCTGCCATATCACAAAGCTAGCACGCACACACACAAACGCACACGCCGACACACACACACCAACACCCACCCATTGAGACACGCACAAACAAACACATAAGGCATGTTTTCCTTTCCCAATCATGTCACCCTCAACCCGTCCATGTGTTCCCTTTCTGTTTGATGACAGCATGTTTCTGTGTGGTTCTCTGATAGTACTGGGTGGTTCCCCACCACCACTATGGGTTGCCCATGGTAACATGCTTGCTCACCACACCACCACCTGTTAACGTGCTGGTTGTAGGTCAAGTTTACAGAAATGCACGCAAATGGGGGTGGGGGGGGAGGGGTGGGGTGTGCGATGGTTGCAGACCAATGGGAAGTGGTCACGCCTGAGTTGAGGATCCAATGTTTGAAATAATTGAAAGCATTGCCTCATCCTTTCAGTGGACCACCTTGAACACACATGGTTCGTACGACCCCCATGACACAATGGCTTGTCTTACACAAGCGATCAACGAGGCTATTGTACTGCGTGTGTGTGTGTGTCTCTTACGCAACACTTTGATGGAGACCACACTTCCTTTATGAACCCCCCTTTCGACAGGCGCTGGATAAGTGTCAAAACTAAACAAATTTCCCCAATTTCACAGTCCTCACACTTTGCTACCTCCCTCGATGACCTAAATATGTGGAAAAAAGGAACAGAAACAGAGGAACAGTGTGTGCGTGTGTGTGTGCGTGTGCGTGTGTGTGTGTGTGTGTGTGCACGTGCGTGCGTGTGTGTGTGTGTGTGTGTGTGTACACCCTGTCCTTTGTGTGTTTGCAGGTCTGTGTGTGTATTTTGAAGTGTTTTGCATGTGCTTTTCCATCATGTGTGTGTATGTGCGTGCATGTCATGTGTGTGTCCATGTGTGCGGTTTTGTTCTGGGTTCCGAAGCACATGCCCCTCACTTGATTTGGGCTCTTGCTCGGCAGCAATTGTCGCCGTATCCAAGGTAACGAGCATTCTTAGGTTGATGAGTAAGTCATTTGCATATGATTCCAGAGGAAGTTGTCTGCTAACGCAGTCCCTTAGCACTATCAAGGCGATGTGTCAGAGCCCTTCGCGCAGCGGTAATCACATATTTGCTTTACAGTTTTCCCCCTGAGATTTAAGATGCATTTCAGCGACACTGATTCTTCCCCTTCTTCCTTTATAATCATATTTTTTTTGTTATGTGTAGGCTGCCAAATTTCATTTTTGTCACCTTTATTTTTTTTTAATTCTCATCAATAATCCAGGTGAGGTGAAAGCAGGCCACGGAGAACGGAGCCCTTTTTGTTGAAATATTAATACCTGAGCTTTATTGCCATTCAGCGTTGGAGGGGGAGGTCTGCCTGGAAATTTTTGATGCGTTGTGTATTTGCTCCTTTTGAGGTCAATTGTTCCTGACTACATTCCATAGCATGATGAATGAAGACATTAACAAACAAATTAATTGATCAATTAGATCAGTGAGACTGATCAATTGAGTCTTCATGGATACAGTATTCTATGTGACTTCCTGTGTTTTTTTCATCACATTATGACTTATCTGCACCATTTACACAGATGGACACAAAGTGGATGCCATCACCCAGAGCCGTTGCTAAGCTTTTGGGGGCCCTACGCAGAGATTGTTGGCAGGGGGGGGGGGGGGATTGTACGTCCGCTGGTTGTTGGCGGGGGGGGGGGGGGGGGGTGGGGGGGGGGGGGGGGGGACTGCGCTGATAAAGGGTGCTCTGCCTCCGAGATGCAAAATCACAACGGTGGACCTGTTCGTAATTCATTTATATATTTTGAAAATTGTAATGTAATAATTATCAACCTTAATTTTGGGCCCCCCCCCCAGGTACTTGGGGCCCTACGTGCTCTGCGTACTCTGCGTATGGGGAGCGGCAGCGCTGCCATCACCTCATGACAGACACCGTTGTCGTGGAAACGTCTTCCCGGACATCTGACCCTTTGGAGAGGAGAAGGTGACCGTTGTAAGTTGACCGTTTACCTGCGGTTCCTCGTTTCCTCTGAACACCAGACACCTGGTAAACTGAGGATCAATACATCAATGGTCAATACACATGACTCCTGTGTGTTGGTCCTGCTCTTCGAATGTCCTGTTCTACATTCATATCCACCTTTAACTGCGTGCGATGAGCTGCTTTGGGCTTTGTGTGGATGTCATTGTGTAAGGAAGGGGGTGCATTAATTAAAAAGTCAGCGGCCATTGTGACTAAGTGAATAAAAACATGCAGTCCATGCATCATACTGTTTTGTCGTGTCCGTGCCCACAACACTGAACGGTATGGTTTCTTTTGGTCCGCGCTGATTGAGATTCAGGCTCATGTTTTTATTCATAGCTTTGCTAATGGGCTTTCTTCCAAAGTGCCTTTCCTCGCCATCTATCTTCTAACGTCTAAGATAGCAAAATGCCAGCGCGGCCGCGGGGGGAATCTGCTGAATAGAATCCACACCGAAACAAATGGCAAAAACTTGCCATGGCTGCACCAAGCAACCAACAAGCGATGAATCACACAGTGTATGCTCTCCTTCATTTCCAGGAGCTGATCTGGGAGCGCTCGCACCGCAGCTCAGAACCTCTCTGGTGAACTCCTCCATAGAGAGAGTCATGTCAGCCGTCCTCTCCTGGAGTGCTGCATGGTAGCCTTCTGTATCGATGACTGCGTGGGCAGATGGTGAGTGGGCAACCCAAGAACGGTAAGTACCGGGACAAATACACAGACACACACCCACACGCATACTGAATATACCCCATACCTCACCTGCCTCTCCATAGCATACTTTCTGCCCTTCTCTCTTGCCTCTCTCTCACTCTCTCTCTCTCGCCTCTCTGTCTCTGCCTCTCTCTCTATTTCTCTCTCTCTCTCCCTCTCTCTCTCGCCTCTCTGTCTCTCTCTCTATTTCTCTCTCTCTCTTTCTCGAGTCTCTCTCTCTCTCTCTCTCTCTCTCTCTCTCTCTCTCTCTCTCTCTCTCTCTCTCTCTCTCTCCCCTCCTCCTCCATCTTCCTCCCTCCCCACACGCGCCTATTTCTGTCGTCTTATTCAAGGCCATTGACAGAAGTGCAGTTCACTAACCCCCCACCACCGTCCCGACCACCGCCAACCCCACCCTCCTCGACGCCCCGCACATACTCACACACCCACACGTCATCTCCTCCTCCTCCTCTCTGCCGTTCAGCGAATCCCCTCCCCCCTCCACCCTCCACTGGCAGTTCCATTTTATTTATTTTGTTACAATTAGAGCACCCCTGCCCGGCTTGCGCGGTTGGAACGGTCGGGCCATGCTGCCGCTACCTCTCTCCTTATAAGGGAAAAACACATTGAGAGAGGCTGGGTGTGCGGACTGTACCACTGACGTCAGGCAGGTAGGGGGGTAAGGTAGCTCTCTGGCCGAAGGAGGGAGGGGTGGGAAGGGGAGAGAGCCAGAGAGAGGGAGGGGGGAAGAGACAGACAGAGAGAGAGGGGGAGAGAGGAGGAGGGGACCTGGAGGAGAAAGAATAAGAGAGAGAGAAAAGAGAGAAGAGAGGAGATTGATGGAGATGCAGAGCCGCACAGATGAGGAAATAGAAGCAGGAGGAAGGAGGGTGGAGGAGGAAGCAGAGAGGGAGGGCTGGGTTATAAAAGGGATTAAAGATGAAGCCATACTGGTGTGGAGACTGCAAAAGGACGAGCAAGGATGTTGCAGGGAGGAAGGAAATAAGGAGAGAGAGAGAGAGAGAGAGAGAGAGAGAGAGAGACAGAGAATGCGAGAGTGCGAGAGGGAGTGTGGTTCTGAAAGGACAGCGCCCTTCTCATGTAACCAGCCATGCACGAGAAACAAGAGAGCGAGAGCCAATATGGCAGAACTGAGAGAGAGAGGGGGGGGGGGGGGGGGGGGCAAGAGAGGGGGGAGATCCAGATTGAGAGAGAGAGAGAGAGAGAGAGAGAGAGAGAGAGAGAGAGAGGCCAGGTTCTTTACAATCTTGTTTCAATGAGACATCCTTTTGACAGTGAGGACAGAATCACCCAGGCTGACCTGCCTGCGTGTTATCATGCACAGTGTTTCAGAATGTGTGTGTGCGTGTCACGTAGGGAGTGAATGTGAAAGACTGATTAAGGGGGGTATGCAAAGCTTGCGCTAACATGATGTGTGCCTTCTGAGCTTACGAACAAAGGATCTGTTCATATCATTTTGTGTGTGTGTGTGTGTGTGTGTGTGTGTGTGTGTGTGTGTGTGTGTGTGTGTGTGTGTGTGTGTGTGTGTTTTTGTCTGGAACCAGGAGAGATATGTGTAAGAAGAAAAATGATCTGCATAAATATTTGCACAGTATGTCAGAATTGTATACCCACGTGCACTTGTGTTTGGTGTGTGTGTGTGTGTGTGTGTGTGTGTGTGTGTGTGTGTGTGTGTGTGTGTGTGTGTGTGTGTGTGTGTGTGTGGGAGTCACACCTCATGTGGCAGGGCCGATCTCACTGCCATGCGTAGAGAAGGTGGTTAATGCGGCCAGTTCTGAATGGGGAACACTGGTTATGAATGGATGTGAGCTGGGGGGCGCTTCATATCAGTCGTGCACGTTGGTTTAAGGCTGTATGTGTGTGTGTGTGTGTGTGTGTGTGTGTGTGTGTGTGTTTTGTGTGCACAAGAACACACCTATAAGTCTTTTACTGACTGCTCTAGGTGCTTCCAAATCCATGCAAATCCTTTTAGATGAAGATCCTTTTGGGCAGGGGGGGAGGGGGGGATCTCCAAGTGGGACTGATGCACGGGTGGTGAGCAGCCAATCATCAAGGCTGATGTTTGGGGGGGGGGGGGTGGAGGAGGAGGTGGGGGTGACATCCGTGTCGGGGAGGACGATGAAAAACAGTTGGGGAGTTGTGTTCATTTTGCCGCGTGTTATCAGCGTGAATCCTCTGCCCACTTTCACACATTCGCTACGGCGTCGCCTCCCGTAGGCCCTTCCTCACTTAGCAGTTAATTCCCAAACAAACAGCTCCCACCCCTCATTCCCTCCCCGCAAACCCACCTCGATTCCCCGAGAGCTCCCGCAGTGCTGAGCTCATAGAAACTGTGAACAGGAAATAAATTGCATGAGAAATTGGGTCTGGATTCAGAGGGAGTTATGATATAAGCTTTGCTTCACAACCCACCCCCAACTTTCACTCACCACCTTCTTTCTCTCTCTCTCTCTCTCTCCCTCTCTCACTTTCACTTTCACTCTCACTCTCTGTCCCTCACGCTCACTCTGTCTCTTATCTGTATCTTTCCCCATCTTTCCCTCCTGTGATTCCCTTGATCCGTCCATTGTCCTTATCTCTCTCTCTCTCTCTCTCTGTCACATCCCTCTCGTCCAGCCCTTTTCTTTTGAAGGACTCAAGTGGTGGGGGATGGGAGGGGGGGATGCTGAGGTTTGCCCGTCCTCTAACCGTCTTAGGGCCGCTGGTTATATAAAGACCGTGTGATATAACCGGGACATGGCGTTTGAAGGAGTGTACCGTACACTTTAGGGGTTCAACGAAACCAACGCTAACGTGTTTGGCGAGTGGAAGAGCCTACCAAACACTGAGGTCGAACCACAAAACCGACTGTTAAAACTAGTTGTTTCTACATAGTTGATAGTCACTTGGCACCAATTTGAGCCAATTGAAAATCAGAAATAGTGCATATGGCATACAACAAGTGTGGGAGGCTAAGTAGGCCCAGGACTTATCGAGAAAGAGAGAGAGAGAGAGAGAAAGAGAGAGAGAAAGAGGGATGTAAAAATATAAAGAACGAAGGGATTTAAGGAGTGGGGGGGGGGGGGGCGGATGCCAGTGTGTCTCCCTCTGTGGCACCCAGATGATCCGGACCGTCTGCTTTGTATCCCTCTCCCTAGTGGTCCATTTAAAGTCTATCAGCACAAAACAGATGCTGGATTACCAGCATTGTTGCTGTGCAGCGTGCGTATGTGCATATATGCGTATATGTGTATGTGTGTGTGTGTGTGCGTGTGTGTGTGTGTCTGTGTGTGCGTGCGCGTTATCACCCTATATGTCCTATCTATATTTAAAGTGAAGCTCGGCTTCCCCCGTCGAGTGCCATCAAGCCGCGACCCTCTGGCAAACACATGCATGCATGCACGCATGCATGCATGCATGCAGACATGCATACAGAATGCTCGTCTTATCATGGTCTGTTCATATGGGACCCAGTTGTCTAGACTAGGCAGTTGTACCAATCCCCCTCACTCCCCAAACCATACCCCGCCTTCTCCCCTAGCCTTCTAAGACCTTGTCTCATCTATGGCCCTCCAGGCTGAGCTGATTTACAGTAACAGGGGACAACAGTGCATGATAACATGCATTACATCGGACCAATGGGGTAGCGGCCTTTGGCCTCCCATTGGCTCTATAAGGGCCAATGGGAGAGGGTTTATGGGGTGTGGGGGGTTAAGAAATGTGCAACTGTGAGTTAATGTAAGTGGAAGGGAAATGACATGCTTCCAGGATGGGGGGGGGGGAGGGGTTACAAATGACAAAATACAAACACACACACACGCACACACACACACACATGGCGCAGACACACACATACGCACACCCCCTCTGGACTTGGCTGGCATAGACTGAGTCTGCTCTAGTTTGATTTCCTCTTTCATTTTTGTCCATCCCCCCCCCCCCCCCCCCCCTCTCTCTCTCTCTCTCTCTCTCTCTCTCTCTCTCTCTCTCTCTCTCTCTCTCTCTCTCTCTCTCTCTCTCTCTCTCTCGCTCTCTTTCTACGTATACCTTCTGCTACAGCATCAATCTCTTTCTTTGAACAGCTGTTTTTGTACCCGCCCAACAAACACTAAGTCCAACAAACACATACCTAAAATACTAGCCGGCCATTAACAAGCACACGGGGCGTAGGAGGGGAGGAGAACGGACAGTCGGACCTCGGTAGCTCCCTGAAAGTCACTCAGTGGGGACTTGGGAGTCACATTCACACAGGAAGGCTGTACTTTTTTTGTTCTCTGTCGTTTGCTCTCTCTCTCTCTCTCTCTCGTTCTCTCGTTCTCTCTCTCTCTCTTTCATTCCCTCACATACAGAAATAGCAAGAAATAGACAGCTAGGGCTTTAAATTGTGTCACCTCGCCCCCATACATCACTCACAGAATGGCACTCACTCTGCGTCCCATGATGCAGTCCGGCTATAGGACAGGCTGTATGAGGCGGTGTTGACACGGGAGATTTAAATAAGTAATAATTAGCTTGAAGATGCACCTGAACCTAAACTTCACACACTCTCTCTCTCTCTCTCTCTCTCTCTCTCTCTCTCTCTCTCTCTCTCTTCTCTCTCTCTCTCTCTCTCTCTCTCTCTCTCTCTCGATTGATCTTTAGACTAGCTATATTGTTCTTCTCATTGACAGCTATCGATAGAGGTTGTGAAGTCAGTCTACATAATGTGTCACATCCAAATGTGTCCTCCTTTTATCGATAGGAACAGTGAACAGCCACAGCACAGCGGGGGCCCCCGGGGGCCATGGGCACGAGCACGAATAGCATACGTGACGGTTTGACATGGGAGGAAACTGGAGCACCCGGAGGAAACCCAGAAAGCAACCTTCTGCCAGGCAACAGCGTGAGCCTGTACGCTCCGAGTGCTTGAGACATGGGGTGTGAGTTTACGACCGTGCTCATCGGCTGACACAGGGCAAGGGTACGTCTGCATTTAAAGTCAATTTATACAGTTTTACAATTATAATTTTTTTATGGTGTAGAAATTCCCTTTTTTTTTTCGGGTTCATTCAAATGTCTGCTATGAATTAGTTATCAATAGTAGTTATTTAGAAACATGTAAGAGCTGACATTTTCTGTTAACATAAGTGGAAAAAATAGAGGGCCCATATTAGATCTGACAGAAGTGATGTATGGCCAAATGGGAACATGGTGAATTCATTCAATTGAACTAATTCTGTCTAATCAGACATTCGATAGTTCTATAAACTATGATGTTTCATAATTTATGACTATGATATTTCCTCTAGTTTAGATCTCAGCATTTAAAAGTAAAATGAATCCTGTAAAGTCTTTATATGGTCATGAATATAAAAGACAAGGGGACCGTCTTTTACAGGTTAATTTAGTATTATCACAAATACTATAGGCTACTATAAACTTTACTATTATAAAGAGATGTTGAGAACAGATAATTTTCCTGATTATTTATGGTTAGATGGAGGTATATGGTCAAAATGTATTAAACACTAGCTCCATCTAGAGGTACCGTGGTGCAAATACACTATCCATCATGTCATTTTGTTGACAAAGTGGATTCTGTCAGAAAATATATCAGTAAGAGTGTCACCATGAATACTAACAATGATCTGCTCGTTGCCCCAGCTCATTCTGCTGTGTTTGAACAGTTTGAGTTGGTTTCCCTTTTTTCTCGTGCAAAATGCCGCGGCACGTCTTTTAACCAACACTCACAGACGTGTGCACATTACCCCTGTTCTTAACTCCCTTCATTGGCTTCCTGTCCTTTTTAGAATTGATTTTAAACTTATAATGTTTGTTTTTAAAGCTCTTCATGGCCTTGCCCCATTATATTTATCCGAGCTTTTAACCATCCGAGATCCAGGTAGAGCGTTGAGGTCGACAAATCAACTTGTACTGGAAGTGCCCAGATCAAAATATAAACACTGGGGTGACCGAGCCTTTTCCGTCGCTGCTCCCAGGCTCTGGAACAAGCTCCCCACCGAGATGCGTCTCATCTCGGACCCGGGCCTTTTTAAATCCAGGCTAAAAACCTACTTATTTAGGATGGCTTTTAATACCCAGTAGCACGATGGCGCTTTTATCTTATTTTATTTTATTTGACTTTGCTGTATTTTATTGCTCTCACTGTTTTTGTTTTTAAATTGTTTTTATTTCTGCTTCTGTCTTTTTATTGTTACACTATGTAAAGCACTTTGGTACTCCGAAAGGATTGTTGTAAAGGGCTGTATAAATAAAGTACATTTACATTTATCCAACTATTGGCAGCATTAGGCGGTTGTACAGTTGATAGCAGACACTAGCAGTCCAACCCAGGTGCCAAAATAAAAACAGGGCCCTTAATGAGGCTCAGAAAGGATGAGTAAAACATGATTGAGATGTTTATGGCCCCCGTTGGCAACATATAGAATGGAATGTTAGAGCATGTGGAAGGTATCTGGTCCAAACAGGAATGTCACACTAAAAGAGTTAAACTTTCCAATGTACACAAGTTATCCGTTTCCCTGAAGATGAGATGGGAGTGGTATGTGTGTGCAAGTGCGTCTTGAAAGGCCTCCTGTACCATTTTAACACCCGCCTCAAGATATCCTTAAGTTTAAAATAGTTCATTATAGTGCGATTGTTCTAAGCAAACAAAGTTGCGCTTAGACCGAGATGTGAGGAGTAAGAACATATTCACCTTACGCATTTCAAAAAATATTTCAAGTCATTTTAAAAAGACAAACCTGTTTATTTGTAAACTCAAATTAATTTGCATACTGCAATGTACAAAGAAACAAGCATTTATTATGTGCCAATACCAACATCACATGCCGAATGTTTATTCACAGAATAAGAATATTGGCCTGCTTTAACTTATTGCAATAGAGGTGTTTCGGTAACTTTTGATCAGCTTAACGACAAACTGCATAGATACAAAACAAATTCTTACATGTAGTCTTTTGTCCCAAAAAAATCAACAATGAAAATTTAACAAGTCCACAATAAAATCCAAGAAAAAACAATCAATATCTGTATTTTGTAGAGTAGTCCTTCGGTGAAACTACAAGACCTCTTCCTTTTCTCGCTCCCCTGTACACGGTCTCAACAATGTCTATCATCTCCTGCTTGTCCTCCATGGTCCAATTGATCTTGTTGTTGTTACCCGTGCCCAAGTCAATCATGATGTGCTTGTTCCTACAAATAACAAATATATAAAACTTTAAAATATGTATGAGGCAATTTCACAAAACAAACATTTTACATTGAGACATCACATCGCAATGACTAGTTTAGGTATTTAATCGTGAAATGATTTGTCATTATGGGGAGATAATGTGTTTGAAACTGGCACTGCCTTTCTCATGGGAGACATGGAAAAAAGCTGTTATTAACCTAGGTTATGGTATATTAACTTTGATTATGGATTTTACATAACTCTTTTTAATCTTCTCAAAATGGCAGAGTACCGCCAACAAAACATTGCATGATGCTTTCAGATTTGCAAGACCAGGGAATATAAACAAAGCTGTGTTTATATAATACCGGCTATATTATGTGTATTTTACAATATCTTCATATTCTTCAATTGGTCAGTCAAGTGTCCATTAACAAATTGCTCTGCCTTGTCTGGTAGTAGCATTCAGTTTAAGAGCAGGTAGGAGAGTTCAGCATCTTGCTCAAGGACATCTACAGGTAGCCTGTGGGCATTAGAGATCGATCCCATTACCTTTCGGCTGAGGCTACACTCGTTACCCTTCAGCTGAGTCGACACTTTGCAACTACATCACCAGTCTGACCCTCATTGGGATGTTTTATTACCCCACAATTTGAATTTGCTCAGCAAGTCACTCTGGGAACAAGCAATATAATCCCTCCCCGATGCCCCTCTCCCAGCTAGGGATGCACTCATGTATTGTAACTCATGCACTCATGTACAAAACTCATGTATTGTAATTGATTGTATGTGTACTTTTAGGGTTACGATAAAACCTTTCATTTAGCGTTAGTGGGAGCGGGGCACTGAAATTATATAGGCTATGTTATCTGGGCTATTCGTCATGATATCGGACTTATCGGAATGACGTAACAAGTTCTGTTATAATTATCGTGCACCCCTACTCCCAGCACATTAACCAATCACATCGGTGTATCTGATATAGGCAGGCCAAAAGCGTTGCCGTTTTACCGATCGGATACGGCAAGTCTTATCTATTGGTTAGCTCCGCTGGTCTGGATACGCCACCCCTTGTATTCTTCTGATTGGTCGTAGTGTTATCCAATTGCATGCAGTGATATTTTCAAATGCATGCTTGGGGCTGCCCCTTGAGTTGGCCCATTTTCATTACTTGTTGCCAGACCCTACAGCTTTCTACATGTGGGTCTGGATTTCCAGGCTAACGTTTTATAGCCTCACCTGAAGAAGAACATGACCGTGCACGGGTCGTACAACTCGTACATCTTGTTGAAGTCGGGCACCTCTGTGATGTCCACCAAGTAAATCACTGCAAAGTTCTTCACCTGGGAATTAATGGGTCACACAGTGCATTAGAATGACATTCTAGAATGATTATTTCATGTTATCATTTTCTAAAGGGTAAAAAGGTTGTAAATGTTGTATTTTCATTAGACAGACAGAATGGGAAAAATAATAGACTAAACAGAAAAGCCTTAAACGTTGCTGTTGGTACTGGTATGTCCAAAACAACTGACCAATTGCCTTGTGGGATAAATACAATGTTTAATCGAATAAATTATCTGAAAATTATGAAAGTTTAATTCCCTCTTTTGCAATGCAAATTTTAAACTAACATTAACGCAAAAGCGAGCGTCCGCTGCAGTTTGAGCAGAACCAGAGGGGTCGTTCACATAAACAGTTTTGACCTAACCTCAAAAGCGAATTGTATCACATGTAACGACAGCTGGGATCAACAAACCTTCTCGGCAATGCTGTACAGAACTTCGTCCATTTTCATGCATGTGGGATCCCAATCGTGACCAAAACGGATCACCAAAACCCGGTCCTCTTCAGAGAGGATCGCCTGGTCGACCTGCCAGCCATTGTGGAGATGCGGGAGCATGTACGACATGTTGCGTTTTCAGTGTCGACGAGCCTCTAAAGGAAACATAAAATGCATCAAACCAAACGATATCAGGATTCCATTGACTAACTCAATTAGAAGCCAACGTTAAATGACTAGCAATCCTATCCATTAGCTGAATTGCTAGTAGGTACGTGCTAGTCGGCTAAGTTATGCGGCCCATTTCATTATTGGAGACTATATTGATCAAACTAATATGCGTTTATGGTAATAGGGTAAATATAGCTATTTAAATACATACCACAAAAGAAAATGTACTAATATCCCAGTAAAAAAAGACTTCTATACAGTAAATTGTTAATCGTAGACTAGCCAGTACCTAGCGGTAGCTTCGATTAGGAAGCTAGCTTTTGTATACGTAATACGTAGGTGAAACACGTCTCCTTACGTCACGACGTCGTCGTCTTCTTTTTTTTATTGGTTGTTGGCACCCAACTCAGAAAAATCTAATAATTGTATTATATATAGATGTAGATATATCTAATATCTTAAGAGATATAAAGAGTAAATAAAAAATATATAGATATATTTACTCTTTATAGCTCTTACGATATAGAGATCTTAAGATATTGATGTTGATAAACGTCAGTTCTCTTCTAAAAACAGATTCATTATGCTCCAAATCTTTCTTTAAATTAACCTTTGTGAAAATAAAACGAAGGTCCCTGCAATTGATACTACAAATGATGCTAAATTAACTATCATTAAAAAAAAAAAACTATCACATACATATCACCATTAAAACATAGTAACTAAGTTGTAAAATAATGAAGGCATTTCCTCTATATTTAAGACATCACATATAGAGGCCTTTTAGTGTCCTAACATTAACTGATAAGAGAAGATCAGACATAGTCGGCACACTTTCACACAGAGACTTGTAATGTTTAATTTTTATGTGTGCAAATTAATAAAATATAAACATATTAGGCTAAAATGAACTAAACACAGGCCTCAGGTAAAAGGTTTCCGGTAGATCGGCCTACCGATGACATAGCAGCATATTACGGCACTCCTTGGAGCATGAATCAGCAATCATCAGTTACAGCTCAGAGACTTAAAGGCAATCTCACTACTGAGCTTAGATTCATATTACTGTGGTTCTGATGAGTCAAAGCTTTTCTCGTCCCAATTCTGAATATTCGGGACTACAACCCCGGTCTTATTTTGGCTTTACAAAGAGGGAGACTTGAAAAAAAGAAATTGTTCCCTTAAAGCTTAATCTCTTTCAAAGATTTTCACACCATCAACCTTCTCATCAAGTATTCAGTAAAAACAACAAAATATAGAAATCAAGAAATGGGTGGAAACATTTCAGTTACATTAGAAACTAACATTCAGTTGTGTGTTACAACCTCCAGTCAGACGTCACACCAGCAAATCCAATTGGATTACAGGTTGTTTGAGGTCATTAGGGAGCAGGCAGAGAGGACACCGAGAACATGAATGATTATCTTCACAGGCAAATGGATCCAACCCCAAGAATTGGATGTGTGGACCACATAGTCTCTATCACTAAAATCAAATCAAAAGGTGGTCCTTCGATCGATCAACCGGCACCATCACTGCTTGGTCCATTGCTGTCCCGCGAAGTGCTTTTTCATGAAAGATCTTGTAGGCTGCTTATGGCTCTGTCCCTGAAGGGTGTTCAACATAGGGTTGGCATGGAAACCAAGGTAAAAGGTGGCGATGGGGGTTTCCAGGAGACACGCGAGCGGCCTCCAAACTGCAGCGGTCACTATTCAAACGGGTGCTCTGGGCACGAGCGGTTCACCTCAAACCATTCATCTATACAACTGAGAGGATGAGAGGATAGAGCGTAGCGTTAGCATATTTGGCTCTTTAATGTCATAGCGGAATGTGTGTGTGTGTGTGTGTGTGTGTGTGTGTGCGTTACCCTTTGTGGTAGATGCAGAGACAAGGCAGCCTTGCAATAGTGTCCCCCTGATCCAGTTCCTCTAAACAAATGGTACATTCCCCCGAGTCCTTGGACAGAATGTCCTCTGAGGAGCACAACAGATACCAAAAAATGTAAGTAAAAGCAGGGTTTGGAGAATAGAGACGACAATTTTAGTGCTAAGCATGCTTAGCATATTTTTGAGCTTGGCACCAAGAAGCATCCATAGCTATGTTGGAAACATGACCTCAAAAGGGATATCATATATTTATATAGGGACACCAGTATGCTACATTCACAAAAGAAGACAAGGCATCATTAAAAGGACATCAAATAGCCTACTTCATTCATGTGATGCCTTGCAAAAGAGACACACTTAAGAAAAAGGAGAAGCAAGAAAAACAAACCAGAAAGTCAAGGTCAGGATACGATAATCACACAAAGACACATAGACCTCTGGCAGTTTAAGGATAAAAACACTAGTCAAGCTCACAAAGCACAACAGCTTGTCGGGCCAAAGCAGGGTCATATTTAAGAGAAGAAAAAACGATTCTGTTCTCTTTTGTCTTGCTAAACTTTCCTTATTTCTTAAAAGTCTTTCCTTATTTGCTTTATGTGTGTGCATGTACTGTGCAGGTCTTTACAACATGTATGTGGGACACATATGTGTGTAATTTATACATAAAGGAAGGGTATGTGCTAAAATAAATAGTTAGGATTTGATTTACAATGGACGCCAGGTCCTATTTTGACATTATGTGTAGTATTCCACTGTGCCATGGGTTGACTCCATATCTGTAGACAGTACGTCACGCTGAGATAATTGCAGTATTTACAATGGATTAAATACAGTGTCTCTTCAACACGCTGTAGCATCACCCAAGTATCAGATAACCATTTCATTCTCCTATCACAACAACTCAGGGGTTCTCCAGTACCCCAGGGTTCTGGGGTGTTCTGGGTAACACAGGAAAACCTCAGACTGGAGGGGATTGCGGAAACCCTGACACAACGCATGTAACCAATTACAAAAAATGATTATAAACAATATTAAAACATATTGGAATGTCATATCAGATATTCTGTACAGACCTGAAAGTGCTTTAGCCCATATTCTTCCTTAGAGGGCAATACACGTTCAGGTACCAGGACAACCTGTTACAACACAATGCAATATACAATACATAGAACATGTACGTTCTATGATGTATTGTGTTGTTACAAGTTGTCGAGTTCACAGGCCTTCATCTCACAGGCAACAATATAGATCCATGTAGATTGGGGTCACTCAGTAGTGTTTGTGTGGCTAGCCTCTATTTAAGGTTTCCACGTCAAAAACAACAACTAAACATGGCCGTCTATGCATCAAGTGGGTGGTTGATTATTCCCTGTATTGTGCTTACTGTTGTAGGCCAGGCGAGTTTTGCTAAAACAGCTGAGCAGGTGCTTCTCCATCTCCTCAGACGCCACATACTTGGAGCACACAGGACAGTGGAAGCCTGGGGGTAAGATAAATGGACAAATAGATATGAAGTGCTCTCTCTTCAGCCAGACCCTGTGACCCAGCTGTGTGTGTGTGTGTGTGTGTGTGTGTGTGTGTGTGTGTGTGTGTGTGTCATCTGAGAAAAGATTATTAGGACATGACCAGCCAAGCCTGCAGTCGAGATAAACCATGTTAAGTAATATGACACTGTCGGCTGTGTCCCTATTTTCTCTCACACACACACACACACACACACACACACACACACACACACACACACACACACACACACACACACACACACACACACACACACACACACACACACACACACACACACACACACACCTGCCCTCTGCAATAATTTACAAGAGCATAACAGACAATTGTTTACCAGCAATGGGGTTATAAATGTACGATCATTAGACTTCCTGGTCTGGAAAACTGTATCTAATATAATTGATAAAGAGAGCAATTTTGCTATAAACGACAAAGGGAACGAGGAAATATGTCCTTTACGGGAGCTCACAATAATAAAAAACATGTGTTTTTTTTTTTCTTCAAAACATAGGTTTATAGGTTGCGTTAAATAACTGGGGCATATGGTGTCAGGTCATGTGCCGCTCGCTTTTTGCAACAGCGTCACCTCCTCTTCTGTTTTAGTGTGTTTTTTTGTTTCTGTTTTTGGGTTGAGAAACAGCTTGTGGCTCAACTATTGAGCAACGTGCAGTCGGGGATTGGGGAAGTTGGGGTTGTTGCTGCTGGCTCAGACTGAAGGCAGTTAGTCTGTGTTTTGAGGCATGGCGTCAAACGTGCAACGACGAGCAGGAAGCTCTTATCTGTTGACCTACATACAGTTATTCTGTCTTCCTTCTTGGCAACGCTTATAAACAAGACACCTTTAAGAGACACCAGGGGGAAAGAAAAGGGTTCTTTGTTTAAAAACAGTACCCCCCCCCCCCCCCAGGCTTAATATGTTGGTTATTATAGCCTACAATACGTCCTCCTCACGATCGTTGCTTATGTTGCTGTGAAACATATGGTAATGAAATGGTAAAGATTACAATATTATATTATTCAATGTTTGAAGTAGGGGTATATTTCATCTATCTTACCTCCTAGCATGCGAGGGGACAGGTGAGCCGGCAGGGACCCTATGAGCAGCCGATGCCCCCCAGCGGGCAGGTCGCTCTCTCCGTCCGTGCCGTCGAGGCTTTGATTGAGTGCGTGTGATCCCGACCTGCCGCTGCCCGGTATATCTAGTCCAACACCACTCGAACCACCACCTCCACCACCACCAGTGTAGCGAATCCTGGGCCCATCGGGGCCGTTCGTGTATCGAAATCCTGCGATTCCCTCGCTGGCGTTTGGATTACCAGATGGCAGGTCCGAACTTGAATATGCCCTGGTCCTTCCATCAAATACAGGATTGCTCTGTTTGGCACCCATGGTGTATGCAGTAGCCCAAGTTCTTAAAATACACAGGGTTTAGTTTGTCTTTGTTTTTTTATCCACAAGACATTGTTACAGTTCGTCCAGAAGAGTTCGCATCAAAATCAGCGATGAATAATAAGCAACAGTTGGCTCCATGCTCGCTCCGACCGCTTAAAGTTGCATGGCGTGCGCTATATGCGCAAAGTGCGCACTCGTTGAGCAGAGATCATCTAAAACAGTTGCTTTTTTTTACCAGGACGTCCTCTACAATCGGCGAATAAAGACGCAAGAAAGACGCCTACGGTGGAACATGTTCACCATCTTCAAAGGGAAGATCGCAAATGAGTTAATGGCCGTCTAGTTCGGATTTGTTTTTGTAGTTCGGTTGCTTGGAAAGAAAAGCAAAGCAGGGATCGCCCTCCCCTCGAGAGGGTGCGTCAGGTGGCGACGTGACGTCATATCGAGTCTGCTCCCTCTCTGCCTCGTAGTTATCTCACTAGATCACGTTCTGTTTTGCAATATGACTAGAGATGCCCAACCTAGTATGTGTGTTAGCCTGTAACATAACAGAAACACACTCAAGTTCTCCGTTCACAAAGTTTATTGGATAATCGTTTGACGTTGCATGACAAACATAACACCACATTTGGAGGGCAAACATAACACACCAGGGGGGGAAAGTTAAGTTAAAAGGCTGATGAAAAGCCATTGGAACATTTCAGGATCGAGGGCTTATAAGGACTGGAAGCTGTGCATTTGGTTGCGACACACGCAAACCTCAATAATATTATATCAAAATAAAATAAAAAGTCTTGACTTCACTTGAAAACGAAATAGTTGCGTCTTGCAATGATGTTACCTAGGTCAGGATATGCACGTAGGGACTTGTAAAGCTATCGAGAGAACCCTCTGCATACATGAGCGGGAGAGGGACAGAGATGGGTGTGTGTGAGCCGCTCCATGGATCCCCGCCGCCCGTCCACCGTGCGTTCTGGGCAGTGGTGAACATGTGCTTGTACTGAAGAGGCGGTATCACCGTCCTGCTGCAATGCTGTATAGTTGTTTATATTAGATGAGATAGGAATGTGTTGTATAGACCCTACATAACCTTGGTTGCTGTGTCACTGAGCGAATAGTAATAATAATAATAATAATATGATAATTTTGATTATAATAATAAACATTTATGGTATCAGTAACAAACAGGAAACGGCCACGACCCTGGGGAGTGTGTCGTCTCCGCCAGCTAAAAAACGAAACCCTGAACCCTTGATTGTTTCTTTGTTTTCTTCTGTTGCTCCCTTTATGTGGAGAATGTGACACAGGATCGTCACCGCTCTCCTGTTCTGCTGCTCTCCCCTCTCCTCCTGGCTCCTTCAAAAAAACAACTAACATACATGCAACTGCCCACCATTTTCCACTTCAAGTTCATCTTTTAGCTTTTAATGTTTCTCTAAAAGCTAAATAAACAAGCAAACAAACAAAAAAAGAAGGTACATTCAACCCAAAGCCACAGCAAACATGATTAACGTCACACTATTTGGACAGTTTTTTCTGCATACCAGCCAACCCAGGGCTGTGGAGGGTATTGGTATAGCTGAACTAACCAGATGGTGAATGATTAGAGCTGATCTGCATGGTGCGTGACATCTACCCAGGCAGCCTGGTAGTGGACAGGAAAGTGTGTGTGTGTGTGTGTGTGTGTGTGTGTGGACGTGTGTGTGGGCGTGTTTTTGTGTGTGTGTTGTGGGGTTAGTGTGTGTGCAAACAGCACTGTATTTGGAAGCAAAAACCACTGAGACATTCAGGGAAATAGTGGATCATCTGCATATGTGAGCTTTTTATTTGGGTTTGTGTGTCATTTTACGTTGGTGTGTGTGTGTGTGTGTGTGTGTGTGTGTGTGTGTGTGTGTGTCTGTCTGTTGTTTTTCTTTGCCTGTGTTCAGCAAAATGTTTAGGAACTACTTGATACGTGTAAGGGGCCTGCGTGTCAGAGGGGTTGACCCGGGCTATCTTAGAGGTGACAGCCCATCTGCAGGCTCCCTTCGTGGGGCCGTCACTGTTGGCTCACTCCCATCTGCTGGTGGTCTGCCCCTGGTTCACCTTCCACATCTGCATGGTAATGCTCAAAACTGTCGTCGTCTATGTCTGGGAGCCCCAACAGCTAAGGAGCACAGGAGATAACATGATAAGGACTATCTCGTATGCAAGTAGTATGGGTGTGAGATGAAGTTAGCATTACAGCATTCGAGCGTAACAGCATACAAATTGACATTCAAGATTCAAGAATCACCTTTACCTTGATTAGCTCATTTCACTGTGCCTATCATTCACGTATTCAATTATCTAAGCAAATGAATACTTCTTAATTCAAATGAATACTTCTTAATTCTTATCAATAAGTGTAGAATAATTAGCCATTATAATTTACCAATAGTCCTCCACAAGGCTAGGCTAGTCTTTTGTTTGGGGGATTGGCTTTGGAGTGAGGCCTGAAGGGAGGGCTGGGATTATTTTTGCTTGGATACTTTCAAAATCGATCCAACTCTGGCCGGTTTCTCCATATTACCTCCCCTCCAACTCTGGCCGGTTTCTCCATATTACCTCCCCTAACTTCAATAACTTGTCTTACTTCTAAATATAAGGTACAATAGATCTGCCATTTCACATTGTGGGGTGGCTTATTCATAACCTAGAATAGCCAAGGTGTGAACATTGGCAACATAGAGTAGTTGGTAACCACATACAGAGGGGAGTTGGGGGCGAGGCCTGGGTATGAATGTGTGTCCTCACATATTACCCCTACCCCTATCCTCAGATTGTCTGCCCTACATTTTAAATGTAGGAAAAACTATGATGTAACTAAACTAATGTCCACTTTTTGAAGGTGGAATCATGGCTGTGCGTATTTTTGTATTACTTTCAATAAAAGTGAATACAGACAGCAACAATATGTGTTGCATAGACTTATTGTTACAACACAAAATATGTCAGGACACGTGCGTTGTTGTTCTACTGGCAGCCAATGAGAGGACAGAAGTGTTATTTGTCATGTTATTTTTTTCTTTTTTTTAATGGCAGTCAACCGAAACATTGCTTCCGCACTTCTGAGGTCTTGTTATTAAAATAACGATTACACTGGATTTTTTACCCTGCTTTCAAGATGGAGGCTACTTTTTTCAAACCACAAGGGGGCAGTGTTGGCACAGTATTAAATTATAACAGTACAGTACATTATATAAAGTGTCGGACAGGTCCTGACAGTGTTCGCTTACGGGTCTGAAGGAAGTGAAAACCTTTTCCAGCACCTCCAGCAGAGTTTTCTTCCCACAGGAGGAGATGTAGTCCTGGGCCAACTGCAGGAAGGGAAGGCAGTCCTCACTCTCACTCCATACATGCTTCACACACACACACACACACACACACACACACACACACACACACACACACACAACCAAGACAGACAGACAGACAGACAGAGACACACACACACACACACACACACACACCCACACCCACACAACCCAACACACACACACACACACACACACACACACACACACACACACACACACACACACACACACACACACACACACAACCAACACACACACACACACACACACACACACACACACACACACACACACACACACACACACACACACACACACACACAACCAACACAGACAGAAAGACACACACACACACACACACACACACACACACACACACACACACACACACACACATAGACCGGTAGCATTATGAACTGATCAGACAGACATTGGTCAGACTACATTACGCAAGAAACAATTTGGGTTTTGATTGTTTGTGCGAGTGTGTGTGCATGAGTGTGTGCATGCGGGTGTGTGTGATGTCTGAGAGGGAGTTGAAGAGACGGATACAAACAGAGAGACAGGTAGAGAGATAGAGTGGAGATAAAGTGGAGGGAGAGTGGAGGAAGAGTGGAAGGAAAGAGAGTGATGATTTCAGTATTGATCGACCATAGGTTACTGCATCTTCTGACTCCTGCGGAACCAGAGTCTCTGTCCTGGGGGACCTCAACGGTGGAAAGGGTGTGTGTGTGTGTGTGTGTGTGTGTGTGTGTGTGTGTGTGTGTGTGTGTGTGTGTGTGTGTGTGTGTGTGCGTGCGTGTGTGTGTGTGTGTGTGTGTGTGTGTGTGTGTGTGTGTGAGGGGGGGGGGGGGGGGGTCTCAACACAGGTGAGGTCTGGCATCATCCCCCAGGTTGTGGTATAAAGAGGGGGTCGGAATGATGACAGCTCCGGCATATCGGGGTTGGTTATAATAACACGAGGCCTGTGGCTGGAGGCTGCAACCGCCAAGCGAGCGACTGCTGTTGATATAAGGACATGTTTTCAGGAAATATAAGAGGGCGCTCCACACTGCGATGACATCACCTCCCCTCCTGCCAAGCGCACACTGACGCACCCTCGTGCGGCACCATTCCCAGCTGGAACCCGGGACGCCCCCCCCAACCGCGCGTGCACACACGGCCACACACAGACACAGACACACACACACACACACACACACACACACACACACACACACACACACACACACACACACACACACACACACACACACACATACGCATAGGCCCTGCATGACACTTACGAAATTGTCGGTGCCACCAGTCAAATTATCGGGGCAAAGCACGTAGAAGGAGATCCCCGGCTCTGCGTAAAAGTCCAACCGCCTTTCGTCGTCCTCCTCCGCGAAGATGAGGTCGAAAGGGTTACTCGAGCACCATTTCTCCGCCGCCTCCACCAACTGCTTAAACTCCATCCTCCTCCGTTTTAGCCTCGCGCTGCCGTGCTGTGGGGTCCGCGTCTCCGGTGTTATCTCCCGCTGCCCTCTCGGTGATGCTCAAGCCTTTACAAACAACCGTTGACAGTGCCTCCTCCTCCTCCTACCGCATTAGCTACAGCATCGCCTGCACGGTGTGTAAAAAAAAAAAAAAAAAAGGCATGCAGATGGACTATTTGCGCATCGCTAATAACCTACCGGGTTATCAGTTTTGAACAAACCCCCGTTGTCAAACCCCCGATCCGGTTTGAGTCCGTGATGAGCTCAGCCGTTCGGTCGCACAGAAGCACGCGGCCGGGAACGTTCACGTCCGCTCCGCGACGCGATGACGAAGAACCAAGTTAGGCCGACATCCAATTCCAACACAACGATGTCCAACTTCAACCCCTGCGTTTATAACTGCAGCATAGTTTGTTGAAGACTCATTCAATATACACAATTGATTATTAATTAATTGTTGTATTAACGTGGGTTAATAAAGTAGGCCTAAGTCATGCATTGACCCTATTAAGTGGTCTATTCTACAGTGTGCTTTAATGTGAAGCAAAAATTATGGCAAGCTTGAAGATGGAACGCTAGTCACGATTTGGGATGCAGTGGGATCCAGCTCACACACCGTTACGTAAATCGGTCGGGAATGAGTTTTGGACGAATAACTTATTGTCGTCCCGCACTCATGTGGAATTCCACACGATGGCGTCCTACTCCCGTCCACGTGTGCTGACTTCTCAATACTGTTTGAAATTGAAGTTACCAAACTTGCCCGTCCTTTATTGAAAACATCATCAGCTGTGCCCACGAGGCCATCGGCTATACTTTAACACTCAAAGTATGTCAACAAGTGCACATTGAACACTCTTCCTCTCGATTGGACACACACACACACACACACACACACACACACACACACACACACACACACACACACACACACACACACACACACACACACACACACACACACACACACACACACACACACACACACACACACACACACACACACACACACACACACACACACACACACACACACACACCGAGACCAACGTCAGAGGAACATTGTTGGACACGTGGATGGGGTTTTGGTGCCACTGTGTCGCCCTGCTTTGCTACCGCTATCAGGCAACGTCATTTGAACAATACTCCCCGCCCCTATCCACACCCTGGCCGCCAGAGGGCGAGTCAAAACGAGCGTACCATCCCGTACTGGCTACCACCCCTCAGATGGTTCTCCCAGCAGAGAGGACTGCTGAGTTGGGCTGCTCTGCTGCTGCTCGGATTCAGTTATCAGTTGCTGTGTTTGTTCCCACTCATTTCTGGAATCTATTCTATTGACACCGAAGCCCGTCCGAGGAAGAGAAAGTTGAAATCGTAAGGATACGTGTTGCAGACCTTGTGTTTTATTGCACAGGATTATCTTCAACTCATGATGATCTGAGATCCGTGCCCTGCTGTCTCGTGCAGGGGCCGCGCTTTGTGTGCACCGTGGACCGTTGTCAAGTGGGCTGCAGATCCCTGGAAATGGAGCAGTCAGAAGCTCGAAGCAATTTTTCAGAAACTTCCGAATTTCCCGAAGAGGAGGCGGTTGACCCCCGAATTCAGGTAGGTCTAAGTTCTGACAAAAAGTAATAGCGCTATTGAAAAGCACCCGACAAAGCTGTGTAATATAACTAGAATTTGTTTGCGATCCCTCTCTATTTCTATCTGGGTCTTTTTAAAATCGACTTCCAACATACGGGCTTTGACTAACTGAGGTGGGGAGCAAAACAACGTGTCGTGATTTGGCCCCAAAATAGTTTACTTTACCCCCACCCCCTACCCATAATTCTCTTTATCTGTCCTCTGTCTCATCTTCTCACACTTTCTCTCTCTACATTTTACATTTCGCTCTCTCTCTCTCTCTCTCTCTCTCTCTCTCTCTCTCTCTCTCTCTCTCTCTCTCTCTCTCTCTCTCTCTCACACACACGCACACACACGCGCACACACACACACACACACACACACACACACACACACACACACACACACACACACACCGTAGCCTTTCCCTTGCATCCCCTCCCATGCTGTGTTTTGTGTCAACAGGGAGAGTTGGAGAGGCTGAACCAGTCTACAGATGACATCAACCGGTGGGAGTGTGAGCTGGAGGTAGGTCTTGGTCGTTCACCCTGACCACTACACCCTAGCATACCCACCAGCAGACCCGACCTGTCTATGAAAGCAGTGGGAAGACAGAAAAGCGTCCATCATTCCTGTGGACAGCACTAAGTACCACTGCCAAAATGAGCTTGTTTTCCAAGAAACAAAGACCAAGTGGGGCCTTTGCCCCCTAGATTACATGGAAGGAGTTCCAGAGACCTGTGGGCTGAACTGTCCATGAGCACCATCGGAGACACGGTGGAGATGTTGATGTTTAACTGCTCTCGGTTGTCTATTACGGAGGGGTGGAAGGCCAGTGGTCAGGCCAAAGAAAACATTCCACCCGTCTTCAGGCCTCCTCCTCTTACCTCCGTCTAGGCCTCTTCTGTTTTTCATTATAGCCCAGCTTAACTTCCCCCGACAAAAAAAGGGCCCGGAGAGTTTGAAGCAACACGCATTGAGAGAGTGAAAGAGAGAGAAAGAGAGAAAAAAGAGAGGGATATTCGCTCCTATTCAGATACAGAGGCGAGTGGTTATGTCGAATGTTCGATAAAACACATCTGGAGTTGGTGGTGAGCGATGTAGCTATCACTGTGTACTGAATCCCCTTGATCAGCTGTAGCCCACACCCAAAAGTCTTTAACCAAACTAAAAGCCTAACATATTAAATAATATGCAATCTTTATAATATACTTTTTGTGTGTGTGTGTGTGTGTGTGTGTCTGTGTGTGTGTGTGTGTGTGTGTGTGTGTGTGTGTGTGTGTGTGTGTGTGTGTGTGTGTGTGTGTGTGTGTGTGTGTGCGTGCGTGCGTGTAAGAAAGAAAGAAAAAGGGACAGCGCATGCAAGAGAAACTTGAGGAAAAATATGGAGAAGCTAAAATAATATTTTCCTCATGAGGGGAATGACACACAGAGAGCCTGTCAAGACCAGAGCTAATCGGTTAAAGAGCCGTGTCACTCTGCAGGAACAGGACGTACAATCTTGTCACAGGAAGTAGGCACAAGCCTCCCATTTTCTGCACTCGTTCTATTGGTACATTTAGCTCTGAAATCTCCTACATCCTGACACACAAACGTTATGGTAATAACAAACAAGGTTATTATCGCTAATAAAGTAGAAACAGAGGAAATACAATACAATACACCACTATGACACAATGAACAGATATGATCGTAATTCATTTTCAGTGTGCGTGTTTGTGTGTGTGACGGTGTGTGACAGAGATTTTGGGAGGAGGTGTGCAAGGATGGGTGGGGTGTGGGGGGGGGGGGGGGGGGGGGGGGGAGGAAGGGGAAGTAAGGAAGGACAGGGGCAGGGACACATCCTGTGGCTGTAGTCCCTGAAAAGTAGGTTGACATAATCAAAGGAAGTCACACGTCAGCACAGTGGGGGTCATAGTTCTAATTATTGGAGACGGAGAGTATGGTTCTCTGACGGATTCAATCTGAAAATCAGTTATAATAACTATATTGACTGTTGAATTATGGTGCCCCTCAAGCTGGCATGCTAACGTTTGTATGTATGTATGTATGTGTGTGTGTGTGTGTGTGTGTTTGTGCGTGCGTGCGTGTCCAGGACTACCGGCAGCGGTTCCGCGCCGTGCTGGTGGAGGCGACAGTCAAGCTAGACGAGCAGACGAAAAAAATCGGACGGGCCGTGGACGACTCCAAACCGTACTGGGAGGCCCGCAGAGTGGCCAGACAGGTACGGTGTCTGACACGCACACACACGCACACAGGTAGTCATCCGTGTGGAGGGAGTTTCGCACGGCCTGCCTGAAAGCCCTTGAAGACTTGTGTTTAAGAGACAAATTAGCATTGAGAAATTTGGATTTGACTTGCTTGGAGTCACACACCTCTCTCCCAATCTCTCACTCTCTCCCGCTCTCCCTCTTTCTCGCTGTCTCTCTCACTCACACACACACTCACACATGCACAAATGTGAACCCATAGACACACATAGTTACCGTCCCGTGGCTGTAGTCTATTTTTAACCCCTCAGCCCCCCCCCACAGAAGTTTGTGGTGTCTACGCCACCATAGACGAACAGAAAACAGCTACACCGTTGCGGGTTCTAACAAGATATGTCTGACAAGACTTTCGTTGTGTGTGTGTGTGTGTGTGTGTGTGTGTGTGTGTGTGTGTGTACTGGTGTACAGGTTTGAAGTGATTTAGATTCTATCAGATATTAACCAGTGGATTATTGGATCACTTAGGTCATTGGTGACACCAGCATTCGTTTTGGAATGATCTCGGGCCCTCTTTTGATCTGGGCCTGCTCTAGTATGGGCCAGGGGCCACACAGTAGGAGCGGTGAGATATGTGAACGGAACAGACGTGCGGTGACTGGTAGCTCATGACGTAACGGTCCTCGCATCATCTAACGTTCATGTGTCACATCATTTGCATATTTGTTGTTGAACATGGAAAATGACTATGGTTACTTGAGGAAATAATGCTTGTTGCTGTCACCTGACCAGAATATGACACATGCTATTTTTCCACTTTTGTTGAGCAACGAAGCAATGGTGGCCAAATGTAGACATTTATAAAAAACCCTCCAGCAAGAACAAAACTAAGAATGTTTATTTACATGGCTGCCACCTCCCTGGTACAGAACGCAGGATAGCAACACATCGCTATCTTAATCTATATCTATCTTTATCTTTTAAGGCGGTCTGCTCATTGGGCCGCAGGGGTCTTGGCCCCCGATGTTTGACGGCTCCGCCTTGCTGTGAGTCATCAATCACCACGTGGCTTGTCAGAACCTAGCTGTCAGACCTCAAAGGATGCATGTGTGTGTGTGTGTGTGTGTGTGTGTGTGTGTGTGTGTGTGCGTGCGTGCGTGCGTGCGTGTGTGTGTGTTTGTTGCAATACGATTGGTTGCCAGTGTAGAGGGATCAGCTTAGGTCTCCTGCACAGGAGCGTGGAGCCTTACTGGACATTACATAGCATTTATTTAGCTAACTGTTTTGATATTTTATGGTTTTCGCGCTTGTCAAAGGATTATTGCTCCTCTTTACACAGTGTGGCATCTGGCGTGTCTGTGAATATGCGTGTCTGTGAGTCTTCAGCGGTGTGCATGCGTATGTGTGTCAGAGGAAGGTTATAAATGACGCACACCAGCCTGTTGAAGGCTTCCAGGCAAGCGGGCATGTTTGTTGTGTTCATTATTTATAAAAGGATGTTTAATATTTGATCCATGACCCCATTTGGTAGACATGAAAATGCACTGATCCTTATCCACATTAATTCACCGCATTACATGTGTCTGCACTGGCCAACACACACACACACACACACACACACACACACACACACACACACACACACACACACACACACACACACACACACACACACTCTATAACTCTACAACCCCCAACCCCCCAGTAGCATCTCCATGCTTTCCCCCCAACATTCCGATGCATTAGGTGGGGTGAGGGTGAGGGAGTTTCCCCCCCTGCGGACCTTTCTTTCGCGTGCTCTGCCTGCAGCCCTCTGTGGTGCTGCTAATCTGTCCGTCTGCCTGTCTGTCTGTCTGTATGACCGTCTGCCCAGCAGTCTGTCTGTCTTGTCTTTCTGTCTGTCTGCCTGCCAAACCTTCATGAGGTGACACAGAAAAGCATGATTGAAGCACAGAAGTATACAGTTCAATTTCTGAGTCTGATTCATACATTCAGGAAAACAACCATGGGGGCATGGTTCAGATGCCTTATGATGACCCACACACACACAGACGCACACACACACACACACACACACGGGGCGGGCATCACGATGAGACAACTCACGGTGGTGTTTCTGAGCTAAACGTTGCCCATTGTCCTCAGATTTGACGGGCTACGCCGTGGCCAGCACCACTCACTGCTGACCATGTGGTCCACTGGCGTCATCTGGTCGGCTTCTGTGCCATCGTAGGACCCACATGGGGACAATGAATCCTTAAAATCAATTATGCCAAGCAAGTCAACAAGTCCATCCATTGAAGCAAATGTGATGATGATGCATGGTCATAAAAGCACATGGGTAGACATGAAAGGCAAACACAGACAGACACACACACACACACAGACACACACACGCATGCATGCAAGCACACACGCACACACAGACCCACACACAAGTGTTGCACTTCCAAGGCATCCTGTGTTAGAACAGACAGGCCATTATTCTGTGAGAATTGGCGGCCACAGAGATCACAGCCCCAGTAACTTTGGATTTGTGTTGGAGTTCTTCTGATTACTAATAAAGCATTTCCTCTTTGGTGGGCTATGCATTCCTCCCCCCCCCGCCACCTCCTCATAGAGTCAGAGAAGTAGGTCACAGTGGGGGAAGTAGAAATATAGAGCAGTACTTTTTAAACATGAATCTTATCCGCAGAGAGAGAGAGATCCAGAGAGAGGGAGAGAGTGACAGATAACTTTTCTCTCACTATCTCCGCCCAGCTCCTTTCTTCTCTCTCCACCTTCTCTAGGAGGTCTTCAGTCATAGATAACTCTATATGACCCCACTCAGAGACACACACGCGCACACACACACTGCTACTACTACGATCGACCAACGTCACCACTTCAAACCAATTCCACGAAATGCTTCTTCTCTTCCTCACTACGGGGGCAGCGGGAAGACATGCTTGTGCACGCTCTCCCCCCCAGAGACACCGTGGTGACTCATCGCTGTGACGCCACCGATGGCGCTCTTATCATCGCACACCGCTGAGTGCCTGAGTGGCGGCCGGGTGGGGTCAAATGCCATGGATCGTTCAAACGACCAGAACAGGCAGAATACCTCATAGTCATGTACTGGGATAAGCCTGTGCTATCTTGTTCCGCTTTTGGCGTTGATGTTTTGCTTGTTGTCCACTTCATTTCTATGCACAACAAACTACTTGTTTTATTTTCCACATACAGCTCAGTTGAGTTGGGGACACAGCCACACTAGTCAGGCAGTGCAGGCTGTCTATGACTATGAGAACGGTAGTAACTGTGAGTTAGAGAGTGTGTGTGGGTTAAAATATGCCAAGCGTGACGTCCTGCTGTGGGCAGCAATACCCCTCTTGCCGAGTCCCGTTTCCTGTGGGACAGAGCCTGGGTTTGTCCATAGCATAAAGAGCCGAGTGTATTTGAGCTGTGTGTGTTGAGTGTCTTAGTGGGTCCATGTAACATTCTGTTGTCACTAGTTTTCTTCCAGACTATTCCTACTTCTCGTTCAGATTTGCTGTTTGCTTTTTGTTATTTGATGCATGATTGTGTGTTTGACAAGGTTGCACCTAGATAGGCACATGTTTGGAAGAGTGCTGGTCACATGATGCACACGTCACATGCATGTGCAGGTCAATGTTTATTCTGCGTGTGTGTCCCACCCTGATTTCAAGAATCGACATAAGCAATCATTTCCTTCAACACAGACACGCAAAAAACAAAAAACAAACATTGGAGTTGCAGATCAAATCAGATCTAAACGTTTCTGTTCCTGTGTGTGTGTGTGTGTGTGTGTGTGTGTGTGTGTATGTGTGTCTGTGACTGTGTGTGTGTGTGTGTGTGTGTGTGTGTGTGTGTGTGTGTGTGCATGTTTCTGCATGTGTGTGTATGTGTGTGTGTGTCCCTCGCAGGCCCAGCTTGAGGCCCAGAAGGCCACACAGGAGTTCCAGCGGGCGGTGGAGATCCTGCGGGCGGCTAAGGAGACCATTGCTCTGGCTGAGGAGAGGCTGCTGGAGGAGGACAGCAGACAGTTCGACTCGGCCTGGCAGGAGATGCTTAACCACGCCACGCAGCGGGTGCGCAGCCAGACACCTAGGGGCTACATGTGGGAAGATATATAGACGACTAGAGGGTGCTAGATGACATTCTAGCAGGCATGTTCTGGCATGTATGTTTATGCTGGGCCCCCATGCACTAGCAAGTGTGTTAACATTAACAGGCTAGCATGCTAATAGGCTATGCATTTATAGATATATAATACTTATGGATATAGAGAGAGACAATAAAAGAGCCTATCTTCTCAGTTTGACATATTCATAAATTTTATGTATTCATACAATTAGGAATTAGGTGCTCGATGCCATTCCTGAAGCAGAGAGGAGCTTAGGGTTTGCCTGCTAACCAGAGATAGTCGCCCGGATGGAAGGCAGGTATTCGACACTGAAGTGAAACCAAACAATTAATTAAAGTTGACCTGCTTTTCGCAGGTGATGGAGGCGGAGCTGGCGAGAACACGCAGTGAAGCGGAACACAAGAAGACGGCGACCAACTACAACTCCTGCATCAGCCATATGAAGCAGCTGGAGAAGAAACTCAAACGCAACATCAACAAATCTAGGTGTGTGTGTGTGTGTGTGTGTGTGTGCGTATGCATACATGCACGCATTGAGTGCATGCTTTTCTATGCAAGTGTGGGTACGTCGATAGAGGGATAAAGAAAGCGAGAGGCCGTATGAGAGGGAAGCAAGCTGCAGATGACTATTGATGTCATCTTATACAGTCCAGATGTTTTCATCTGGGGGTTGCACTTAGCGGAAGAACTGTACTGGACTGTGCGGTACAATGCTGTACCGGGGTGTGTTCCGTGTGTCAGAGTCATGGAATGTGGCTGTTCGTGGAGCAGTGGTAGAGAGTTTTTTTTTGTTCTAGGGGTTGCTTCATAGTTGCTATGGAGGCTGGCACCGTTTCAGTTGACTCTCTCGCTCTCTCACTCACTCACGGCTTTCCTTTCGGTTTTCTCCCCCTGCAGGCCGTACTTTGAACTCAAAGCAAAATATTACCTACAGCTCGAGGTATGTCTATCTTAACCTAATACCCAAACCGCTATTTACATGATTCTTTCCTGTGTTTGCATGCATATTTCTTGTCGTGTTTTGCCAACAAAGAGTGTAGACAAGCACACACGTTCTAAGCATGGCATTACCAGAACAAATAACTCAATTTATTGGTAAACCATACGTGTTAAGTAGCTGACAAGCTAACTGTCTCCCGCGCAGCAACTGAAGCGGCGCGTGGACGAGAGGCAGGTCAAGCTCGCCGCGGCCAAGGCGGAGTACCGCGCGGCGCTCGGTAACCTGGAGACCATCTCCGAGGAGATCCATGCCCAGCGACGCTCCGCCCTCTCCACGGCGACCCGGGAGCGAGGCGTGGGCTCGGACGGCGACGGCGACGGCGACAACGAGGACATCGCCAACTTCAAGATGGAGTCTGACGGCTTGTCCAGTGAGTAGACATGTGGAGCCTAGACCGGACGAATAAAATGGGGATGACATCGTCCTTCTGTTTCGTATCCCGTTACTGTTTTATGAGGAGCTGTGTCTGTGTGCACCTGCATGTTTAATGTGTTGACATTGTGCCTTTTGTGTGTCTGTGTGTGTGTGTGTGTGTGTGTGTGTGTGTGTGTGTGTGTGTTTTTGTGTGTCGGTGTGTGTGTGCCCGTGCATGTGCACGTTCCAGTGTTGTCCGTGTCAATGGACGGCGAGGGAGGTCAAAGCACCAGCTCAGAGGAAGAGACAGACAGACCCAGCCCCTCCTCCTCTTCGCCCCTCGACGCAACCTCCGTCGCCTCCTCCTCATCGCTTTCCTCCTCCTCCTCTGCATCCTCCCCCGCCCCACGTCCTCCCCCCTCTGCCCGTCCAGACTCTTCAACCGTCTTGACCGTGCCCTGCCCGTACCCCTCCTCTTCGTCCCTCTTCGTCCTGTCGAACCCTCCCTCCTCGCACTCTGGCTCGTGTCCCAGCTCCCTGGAGCTGCCCTGCACCGGTGAGGCTCATGGCCCAGACTCGGTGTGTGACTCTGGGCATGTGTCTCCTGTGCTGGGCCCCCGCAGCCAGTGCAGTGGAGCCTCCTCCCCAGACTGCGATTGTGACCAGGAGAGAGGTATGTTTGTGTGTGTGTGTGTGTGTGTGTGTGTGTGTGTGTGTGTGTGTGTGTGTGTGTGTGTGTGTGTGTGTGTGTTTGGAAGTGGGGTGCAATCCACTGGAAATGGTGCAGTTCTAATAATAATATTTATTAATATTCATAATAGTAACAACACAATTTAAAAATATTTATATATTTATATTTTCCTATTATTGTGTGCAGTGGTTAAAACTGTATAACGCTAAATAAGGTACAAAGGAAAGTGAAAAATAGAACATTATTCTCTTATTATATCATTATAAATAATATATATAATCTATATCTCTACATATGTATAAGTCTTTGCGTTGTGTGTGTTTCACAGGCAACAGAGCCGAGGGATTATAAATAATATAATTGTTATCTATATCTCTACATATGTATAAGTCCTTGTGCTGTGTGTGTTCTACAGGCGACAGAGCAGAGGGAGCCGAGGCGGCGGTGGAAGCGGGTCTGAACAAGCTAACGTTGACCGCGGCGCACGCAGAAGCCCGCCAGGAGGACAAACCCGGTTACCGGGGCAACCCAGAGGACCTCCTCCCTACCCCGGCGACTCCCACCGTTCATGTCCTCGACAGCCTCTAAAACGAAACGAAGCGAACCTCAAGCTCAACGTGAACCCCTATTCTCGGAGCCCCGAGCCAAGCTACAAACTGTACGAGACGTCGAGACAAAAACCAAACACACTGCGGTTCTCTCAAGCACAAAGAGCGGTTGTTATAAGCAGCGCACGGTTGGCTTGAACACACTTTCAAAGTCAATGAGCTATGTTTAAACAGACGCAAAGCCACCAGCAGCATAACCAACACGTTGGTTTATTGAGAGGATTTAGTGCAGCTATATTAACCTGACTGGGCTTCTTTGTTTTGAATCCTATCTTTAAGCCTCTAACTAACTTTCCTCAAAGGAAGTCTTTGTGCCACGTGTCCTTTCCAAGGCGGCTTTCTCATTCTAACTACGTCTCCTTTGCTTTGTGGTCGGGGCCGCGGCCCCTACGCCAACAACCACTCTGAGTTAAAGACGTCAAAGATAAGCTATCTAAGAATGGGATCTTCAGCTCCATAAGTTTACCCAACCCCCACAGCCAAACCAGGATATCAAAACATATGACGAGTATGTTTTGGAGGCGCTGTTGCCGATTAGACATGCGAACAAGCAAGGGGATCTGTGTTTGGATGCACCCAAGACCCAGCAGCACTCTAAGGATACTCTAGGAAAAAAAGACTTCACGCAGGAGTGAGCTGTTGAGTCGCATTCTGTTTCACGGTTTGAATCACAAATGGTTTTCCGAGGGGATTTGAGGAATGTTGTGAATCAATTTACTCTGCAGCAGCTGACTACATCTGTTTTGCCGAGATGTGACAGTGAGATAATGTGTGAATAACATGCACAAAACAATTGAGCCTGTGATTTTGTATTTGTATTTGTTGATTTTGTTTGTTTTGTGAGAGTGTTGTGCATGAGTGTTTGTGTGTGCCTGTGTTTCGGTTTAAAACAACAAACACTAAAATACTCACATGTAGTCCTTAAATTCTATATTTATATTCCAGTATTGTGTATATAGAACTGTATACTGTATAACTGTATACAAACAGTGATTAGTTGGATAACCCATGCTACTAGAAATAATAAACTTGTGTTTGTTTAATCAATCCTGTTTTTCCTCCGGTAAAGTTTCACAAGCTGTTGGATGACCTTTGTAATCCGTTTCTTAAAAGGTCATGACATCGCATTATCACTTTAAGAACCCCCAGAATGAAGGGCATTGGTGTTACATGTCTGTTGACGCATTATAAGGGGGTGTGACAGTGACCCAGAGCAGTGTCATGTCACACATTTACATCTCAGGTTCCCCTGTTCCCAATTGGTGGTAACAGAGCGATCCGTCAGGGTCGCACATATTCGGTGCGGGAGAGAGTGTGGTTCATCATCAACGACTATACAAATAAAATACTGTCTGGAGAAATAGACCTGATCCTGAGTGCTTGCAGATTAATGCATGAACATGATCTCAAAGCAACAACATCTGACTAGTTTGAACCAGTTTTTCATTGATGGTTGCACCCTTCCTCTGTCGATAAATAATCCAGAATCCCCATATTGCCGACAGATACATAATGCACTTCTAAGCTTTTACCAGGAGTGCTGAGTTTGCCTTCAATTTCCTCTCAGCTGGGTCTTTGTCAAATGTTACATACACACACACTCGCTTGCACGTCCACATGTGTATGTGTGCTACAGCTTCAGCTATTTCTGTGTTAGCTCATGACTTGAGTTAGTGTCATGGAAGTTTCACTTGACTAGAGTGGAGTACAGCTAACAAGGGTCAACGTGTGTGTGTGTGTGTGTGTGTGTGTGTGTGTGTGTGTGTGTGTGTGTGTGTGTGTGTGTGTGTGTGTGTGTGTGTGTGTGTGTGTGTGTGTGTGTGTGTGTGTGTGTGTGTGTGTCTCTGTCTCTGTCTGTCTGTCTGTCATAGGTATATAACAGTACAAACTGTACAAATAGTACAAATATGAATATTGAATTAAATACTGCAGATTAAAATAAATTGCACATTTCAACTTGTGGTCGGTAAGATGCTGACACCTAGTGGTTAGTTTCACAACTCAATATCTTCGTGATTCAGCTTTTTCTTTTACTACCACGTGTGAAGGCTACATTTAAATAGATGTATCACATTTAAAAACGGTATATATCATTCAGGACACACTATGGGATTATCCAAATATATGGATTATGGCTAAATCGACTACTGGTATATTGATGATACTACAAACATGGACTGACTAAGGCATAGTCACGTGATTGTGGTCACATGATCTGTGACTTCTGACCGACAACATACGCCTCCGGTATGACCTGTCTTGTCTGTTATTACTACATTTAATCAGTTTGGCAGAAGATGCCAGTGTCAATACACTTATATTAACACGGATATATTTGGATAGCAGGTGGTTTCATCGGATGGATATGTCCTTTATGATTTTGTGATTCATATAGATCTCGAGATGTGGTGTTATTGTGTTGCAGCTGTCCTGCTGCTTGCTGTAATAGGTAAGAGACCATGTTTCTTTGGACACTGAATGTTAAAAATGTTGACCACACTGATAATACATTATTTTTCATCAAAGTTGATCGGATTCTGATATTTATAGACGTGATTATCGAAACGCTCAAATAAACAACAACTGTAAACGCAGTTTAAGCAATGAGTGTTTCTGCATGTTGGCCTATGTAGTCGTGCGACTTCCTCACACGGTTTACGAAGTATACAGTCAATTGCGTTTATTTACTACTTCGGCTATTAATGGAGTTATAAGGTTACCCTTCTCGGTTGTTTAACTGGCTACTGTAGTATAATCCTAAATCACACGTAAGGGAACAATGGGATTCCCTTAACTCTCAAGACTTCAACCCTTTGTCTCCAGGCACAGAAGGAAAAGCAGTCCCCTCGCCTCCAGATTTTGGAAAGACTTATCACGTTAAAGGTAAAAAAGTGAATTACCACACATTTACTGTTGAATTGTCTCTGCTTTGTTGTGTAACTTTACTAAAGCGTTTGTGTCTTTCACAGGAGTGATCTCGCTTCCCTATGCTGAAATAAAGGAACCTTTTGAGGCCTGGTTTGACACAACAGGGAAGTCAAGCCGCATAGACTATTACTATGGTAAGAACACTTCATCTGCAGAATTAAATCCCCCCAACATTTCCTTGTGAGAACTGAAACCTCAGTGACCTTTGGTCACACCATAGTCTATGACTGAACGCTGACGAGTGGAACTCGAGTGGAATTTTTTAATGCATATATTTTGTCTTTATACTGTATTTTATATTCATTACGTACACAGGTATATCATTGAACGGAATGATCCTGTGTTAAACTGGGCATTTCATAAGCAAAAATAAAGTTTTTTCAAAACCATGGCTGACCTTCTCATCCAATAAACAGGACAAGTGTGCACGTACCAGCTGGCGGGCCAGCAGCCCTTGGGCGTGTCCTACAAGATCACCCCTGAGACCACGGAGGAGGAGCTCAACGTCATGAAGTGCTTCCAGGTCAACGGCACCAAGGACGAGCCCGTCTCCCCCCAGGGAGCGCTGCCCGACCTCCAGGGCTTCCAGGTGCATTGAGACGTCTCTCTCGGTTCTCAGGAGGACATGCTTGAGGTCGAATGTGTGATGTAAGAGTGAGGCTGAGACTCAGCAAAAGAGGAGTAACTCTGAAAATAAAGAGTGCTGCACGAAAAAAACTAGACAGAGTTCAGAGAGGCCAAATATATATTTGTTGTTATTAGTGAGTAATACTTGCACAAAAGGGTGTAGCTAGTTCTGGTGGGACACTCATGCGCCCCCAATCAGCTGACGGCTGACGCTGTCCAATCAAACGCAGGTACCGTACACTGATAGGCAGTCTATTTAAAACCTTCCATCTCACACACACACACTCTGCGAAGTTGAGTGTGCTGAGCAGAATTTCAACCATTACCACCCTCCCAACCTCCACCTGCTTTAGTTTTGCTCTGTATCGCATATAACCTAAACAATCGGAGATATCTGATGTAGCCCATGGATACACTGTTGGTATTATGTATCTGTCAGTAGAAGTCCTATTGCAGGAAGCACCAGAAAAACAGCAGAAAAAAGTGGAACCATACCGCCAAACTAAATTGTATTACCATTGCATGCAATAAGTGGTCTATGACATGAGTGATCCCTGACAGAAGTCAGTCCAAGGGATGGTGGCAGAGGTTCTGAAAAAGTGTCAAGTCGACGATCTTGCGGAAGAGATTAAAGTTCCCTCTCAGGTTCCCCTTTTTTCCATCCTGTTCTGTTCTCCCTGCTTTTAGTTCCTGAGGATGGAGTACTACTTGGGGTCCCTGTGCGAGGTGTGGCAGAACGTCACCACGGTGGGCTACAAGAAGAACACCTACACCATGTGGGTGTCCCCGGCCAAGGCCCCCCAGTACCCCGCTGTGCCCCTCCACTACGAGATGATGGGCTATAACAACCTGCTGGGCTCCCACTACGACAAGTACCTGGTGGACTACAAGGAGTTCAGCGCCAAGGTGGACCCCAAGATCTTCTCACTGCCCGAAGGTGTGAGCTGTGTGTGATGTGTTGGGATGATCTGTATTTCAGGGGTTGGATTAGTCCGATATAGTTGGATTAGGCCGATATCGTTGGAGTAGTCAGATATCGCTGGAGTCAGATATTGTTGGTGTATGGAGACCGTGGCAATTACTAACTGACTTCACTTGAAGGATAGCTTTTATTTAAACCTTTCTGATCTATAAATAAACACTTCACCATCCTCCACCTAAATACACACACACACACACACACACACACACACACACACACACACACACACACACACACACACACACACACACACACTGCTGGCCTTGGAGTTACAGCACCAAAAGGACATTTTCTTTATCAATATCATTGTCATTTAAATGTAGCTCCATGCACATCTTTATAGAGTTTAGTCACAGCAAGCAATATCAATCCTCAAGATACGTGACTTTGCCCAATAAAATGGGCATCACTTCATAAAACGGAAGATAATTTACACACTTCAAAATTCATGGGTTCAACCACAGATTTACCCTAAACCCTAATGTACCGGATGATTTGAACAATTGAATGTGTGATGTGTTGGGATGATCTGTATTTCAGGGGTTGGATTAGTCCGATATAGTTGGATTAGGCCGATATCGTTGGAGTAGTCAGATATCGCTGGAGTCAGATATTGTTGGTGTATGGAGACCGTGGCAATTACTAACTGACTTCACTTGAAGGATAGCTTTTATTTAAACCTTTCTGATCTATAAATAAACACTTCACCATCCTCCACCTAAATACACACACACACACACACACACACACACACACACACACACACACACACACACACACACACACACACACACACACACTGCTGGCCTTGGAGTTACAGCACCAAAAGGACATTTTCTTTATCAATATCATTGTCATTTAAATGTAGCTCCATGCACATCTTTATAGAGTTTAGTCACAGCAAGCAATATCAATCCTCAAGATACGTGACTTTGCCCAATAAAATGGGCATCACTTCATAAAACGGAAGATAATTTACACACTTCAAAATTCATGGGTTCAACCACAGATTTACCCTAAACCCTAATGTACCGGATGATTTGAACAATTGAATTTACAGAATGAGTAACTGCCGTGTTTCTTAAGGTTTATCATTGAAACTCACAAACGAATAAGAAACAGGATCCATTGGAAGCATGCTGATATCCAGGCATGTGTCCCTCTCCCATCACCAGGGATGAGCTGTGGGGCGTTCCCAGGCCCCGGTGTGGAGCATCACCTGCTGGCCAATCCCATGAAGGACCTGATCCACCCGCCGGCCACAGGCCACGCCTCCCGCATGTTCGGCCACTTCAAGGAGAAGTTTGAGCGTCGCTATGACGACGAGCGGGAGCACCAGAAGAGGGAGCACGCTTTTGTTCACAACCTGAGGTGAGTTTGATGTTGGTTCTGCACATCACTGCGAAAAATTAATTAGAAAGAATTGGAAATCCTTGTTGTTTAAACAAGTAGGTCTAAGGGTCTATCGGTCCATCCTATTGTCTTGGTTTTGGGTTATGTGACCTTTACCGTTTCCTTATTGTGTTCTAGTGTTTCCATTTTGGAATTTTAATCAGCCAAGCCAAGTCAAGTGGCCTAATTCCCATTGACCACAACCAGAATGTTGGCATCCTCTAAATCCTTTAGATTTCAGCTGACTAAATTGTTCAGCAGTCAAGCAAAAAAGTTCTATACATGATAGTGTAGACAAATTTGTATTTTCATGGTCAATTGATTAATCTAGATTAATCTATTAATCCAAATATTTCCATTTCTTAAAACTAAATTCATCAAATGTTTAAAAAAATGATCATGAGAAATAATATAAAACAATATCCATACTGTAACCGATTGATTAACTGATGTAATGTAAATAAACAATGCACATTCATATTTTATTCAGTTTAGTCATTATTATCGTATACATACTGTATACTGTATATATTTCACAGTTGAGGATGCTTTGAGCAGACATTGCATGCCCTTTAATGACTTCTATTGTTGTTGTTGTGCATTTGACTAATACAACTTTACCTTGAAACTAATCCATAAGAATGCCTCTCCTCCTCCTGCTCTTCCAGGTACGTCCACTCTAAGAACCGAGCGGGCCTGTCCTTCTCCCTGGCGCTGAACCCACTCTCAGACCGCACTGTGACTGAGCTGGCCACCATGAGGGGCCGGAGACACGGCAAGACCCCCAACAGGGGACTCCCCTTCCCATCCAGCATGTACCATGGGGTGCAGGTCCCAGACTCCTTGGACTGGAGGCTTTACGGTGTGTGTCTTTTTGTGTATGTGTGTGTGTGTGTGTGTGTGTCTGTGTCTGTGTCTGTGTCTGTGTGTTTTGTGTGTCGGGTATGAGGTAATTTTAACTCTGCTAATAAAATGGCTATAGAGGCAATCCAGATTTAAAATAATAAATCAAAAACTAAACCCTGACCATCTAATAATATGGTCAACTAAAGATTGATAATATTCAATTTAAGTAAATTCCCCTATGGGGATTCAATGCACAATTGAACTAGTTGTAATATTACTTCATCTTTCAATGTCGTCACCTTAACCATAGTTAAATACATAGATTGAAAGATGTTTCCCCGTTTGATGCGCTGTGTTCTTGAACGACAGTGCTCTTGTTAACCTGCACATAAAACACACACATTGATATGTTCTTAAGTTGAAATGGAGCACACTGTTTTGCAGGTGCTGTGACACCAGTGAAGGACCAGGCCATCTGCGGTTCCTGCTGGAGCTTTTCCACCACTGGGGCAATAGAGGGCGCTCTCTTCATAAAGGTGAGAAATCCATGCTTATATCACATCAACTGAAATGCCGTTATGTATATACTCTGCTTACATATCGGGGCTTCTACGATATCTGCGAGCCAATGCAACCCCCTGGTCTGGTTTAATATTCTTAACCCAACATGAACAGAATAGCCAAGTATATATATATATATATATATATATATACACACACACACACATATTACTGCTTAAATTACTATTCTGTTACTATTATGTTTAGTTTTACTTAATATGATATAGAAAAACTAAACGTAATAGTAACATTAGTAATAAACCAATTCCATCAGTCATTTCAGTTCAATTAAGCTGTTTATTCTGCGAGGCTGAAGTGAAACCCAAACAAACAAGGTAAAAAGACCCTGAAAGTGAGAGGGCATTGAGAGGCGAGCATTGAGAGGAGATCCGCTCCCAGAACGTACCCCCTGCGTCTTGAATCAATGTCAACCTTGCTTTCTCAAAACAAGTACATTTCCAGCTGGACATGGTCAGCATCTGACAAGGAGGCTCTGTATCCCACCGCCTCAAAGGAATTCTTTGGCACATGTAACTTAGCAACATGATCCAGACGACGGGGGTCCCTGGCTCCGGGTTCCCAGCACCGGGAGTGATGGACCGAACAATCTTTCCATTTTGCCACGCTCCTTCCCTTTCTTTTGTCACAAATTCCTAATAAGTCATACCACTATGAATATATTATGGTAGTGTGTATGGTGTGTGTACAACATGGAACAAAAAAGATGTGTTCCATAAAAAATAAAAATAAAATTAATCAAAATATATAAAAAATATATACTGTGTATATATATATATATATATATATATATATATATATATACAGTGCTATATATATATATATATATATATATATTGCAGATTTAAAAGAGATTGTAAAAACAGGACCGATAAGGGTGTCAGAATGTGGGGCAAGGGTCAGAAAGAAACCCAGAAATGTACAGAGAGGGGTTTGAGCATGGCCAGGTCAGCCTCGTCGCTGCATTCTTTATGTCAATGTCTGCTCGATCTCTCCGATTTAAATGCTCTATGTTTAGGCCCTCACAGCTTGAGATTGGGCCAGACTCTTGTGCATGGAGACATTTAGAGTTCAAACCTGTTAGACTTTAAACCGTTGTGGACACTTTAGTCCCCTCTGCATCTTGCACTGAGCTGATCATTGTGGAATTGATGTGTCAACCTGACCTGTCTCCGAGACAATGGTCTCATGAGGTCATGAGAGTTGCAGCGTAAGGGGAAAAGACTCTTTATCTCTTGAAGGTGGAATACTCATTTGGATCGTGTATGTTGCATCGGGGGAACAAGAAGGCGCTTGTCAGAAAATGGTCAGTGGCCTTCTGAGACCCACCCTGTAACCTTCCATAAACACACAGAAGGAGGCTGCAACATTCCTGATGTCTCAGGGCAGCCCCCTTATGTCCCCACACAAACGGCTTAAGGCCCCGACAGGAACTAACGGGTGGTTTTGTTTGGATACCAACAGAAACCAATACTACTGCAGCAGCCCCCTGCACACAATCGAATGGAGTTGTGTCTCTTCATTCAACTGAAAATGTTCTGTCTCCTTGGAGTTCCTTAAAATGTACAAATTGTTCAGAAAACTTGTGCAGTCTATGTACGAACACGTGTGCGGCCTATATACGCACACGTGTGCGGTTGACTGGCACCGGGAAAAGTTTGATTGCATCTGCATGATAAATGATTGCGGTCTGGAGCCCTGCACGTAATCTCTTGACACTATCCTGCAACCACCCAGAAATCCTTAAAAAAAGTTCAAAAGTACCGTACCAGATACATTTGTATCTGTGGATACCTAAAAATTTCAGTTTCGAGTGGAACAGTTTTCCTCTGTTGTTTGTTCAGTTTATTTTTTTATTGCCTTTATTTCACTTATTTCCCTCTTACCCGGGTGTGAATGTGCTGCGTCGCGCCACATCGTGTTGCGTCCCGCTTCCTTACGACCTGCTCCGCCAGCCTGGGCGCAGTCTCAAACCCATGGGCTCTTTTGTTTAGGCTCTCACAGCTAGCGACCATCCCGACAAGGCCCCCCTCCCCTGCACTGAAAACACCAAACGTGCCGGGAGACGTTCAGAGTTCAAACAGTTTGAACATTAAAGCATATCAGATGTGTCTCAGGGCCCCATCTTCACCTCACACAAACGGCTTACGGGCCAATAGGAGCTTATATATGGTTTTGTGTCATTTCGCATGCATGTAATCCTTTGACACTAGCCTGCCAATTGCAATGAAATCCTTAGACATATAAACATCACAGAATTTCAAAGACTTTTCACAGACTTGAAAAGACTGTGTCTTTTCAAGCTTTCAGCTACACATGAGGGTCTTCGGATACGATTTGACGTACTTTAAATTGGGCATTTGTTACGGTGCCTTTGCACGGGCGCGGTAGTTTTTCACGTGGGTTCAAGTGCGGCTTATGGTAATGCCGTGTGGTTACTAATTACGGTAAATACATTCTACGTATGTATACATAGTATCTGTGGATGATTTCAAACGAGTTTGGTGTGGAAACGAGTTTGGCGTGGAAGATCTAATAAACAAGAGGTCTGCAGGGACACAGGGTTGTCTATGGGGGGGGCTATGTAACTACAGTTATTTCATTGTATATGATATGGTGATATATGTATATGATATATGATATGTGTTCCACCTTATCCCTACGGTGGGGTCATGGTGCACCCCCGCCGACACCCTACACCAGCGGTTCCCAAACTTTTTTTCCTGCGCACCCCTTCTACGTCCCAACCAGGTTGGCGCACCCCCAATCCCCACTTCAAATAGAAGGAAAAAAAAATGCAACAAAGCTTGGTTTTATCGCCATATAAAGACTCATGTTTAATCATGCGCAAATAACCAGAACACGCATGACAATAACAACATCAACAAATATCCAACAAATAGGACAGCCAAGGGACACGACTGACATTGTGTGCAAGATCTGCTCATGTGTGATCCGCGCAATAGACGGGCAGACGACCGATCCACATGACCACTTTATGCGCCTCGCAGAAGTTAATAGAAATGATGACAAACAAAATATCACAGAGCATAGAGCGGGATTGTGAAATAAATAAAAACGAGGTAATATTACACCAGACCGCCATTACATTTTTCATCTCGCGCACCCCCTGGTAGCAGCTCGTGTACCCCTGGGGGTGCGCGTACCACACTTTGGGAATCCCTGCCCTACACCGTAGTTCACACATGGGGTGCACACACAAGCAATTAATGCAGGAATGTGACTCCTAGGGTTAGATATCTTTCAACAAATCTGGAGGGCATTTTTTTTGCCACTAATCTATTCATCATTGAATTATGTGACACTCAAACATACGTGCTTTCCTGGACAAACACACCAGTTTATGCAAAGAGGGGCGCCAGAGGGGAGTCACACAGTTTCAGTGCAGCAGCTCTCATTGAGAAGAGTGAAGGCATTTCCCCACGGCTAGACTCAAAGGGCCAGCAGCAGGTTCTGGTCGAGGTGTCACATGACTGTGAATGTTTTTTTGCCCAGACTGGCCAGCAGCAGGTTCTGTCGCAGCAGATGCTCATCGACTGCTCCTGGGGCTTCGGCAACAATGGCTGTGACGGCGGCGAGGAGTGGCGTGGGTACGAGTGGATCATGAAGCACGGGGGCATCGCCACTACGGAGACCTACGGCGCCTACATGGGCATGGTGAGTGGTGTGTGGTTTAGGCTGGTTTTATCTCCTTTTCATTCACCGCACACACTTTCTAACATTGAAACATGATTAGTACACGCTTTGCTCCTGTGGCATAAAGGAGTAAAACCTGTTTAAAGATTTAAAGATTAAAGAAATGAAAGATGATTGTAGGCTGGTCTTATCTCCTTTTCATACATCACACATACTCACACAAACACTCTGTACTTCATCCCTTAATCATACCCCTTTCAAGGGAAAAACCTAACCTATGAAACGCATCTTGTCCCCCCCCCCCCGTCTCCTGCTGTCCGGATCCTTGGACAGAACGGACTCTGCCACCTGAACCAGTCGCAGCTGATTGCGCGCATCCAGAGCTACACCAACGTGACGTCGGGCGACGCCGAGGCCCTCAAGCTCGCGTTGTTCAAGAACGGCCCCGTGGCGGTCAGCATTGACGCCTCTCACCGCTCCTTCGTCTTCTACAGCCACGGCGTCTACTATGAACCCGCCTGCGGTAAGAGGTTCAGAGCTCTGAGGCCAACGCCCCGTGCCACTGGTTAGCGTTTATTTGGGATTGGCCGTGTTATGTTTAAGCTTTGTATGATTGTGTTCTCATCGTATATTGCCGTTTTGATGCTTGTGAAGCACTTTGTAATGAAAAAGGGCTTTATAAATACAAATTATTAAAATGATTACTGTTAATTATTATAATGTGTAGGAAATGACGTATGTAGTACGTAGTATGGTAAGCTTATACTATTCTGTTATTACTCGATTACTATGACTCAAATAGTATTGGCTTACCTGAAGGCTCAGTTATGGTTCCACGTCGACGCAACGCAATGACCACGCAGACGCTTTGACGCAGTTGTGAACCTGCTTTGGTTCTGTGTCAGGTTTTAGTGAGCGGACCAATCACAGCCCCCACTCGCCTCGAAGGAAGGTCACAATTTTTGGGAGGAGCACGTCAGGCCCTTGCGGTGGACGTTGCGTCAACGTGGAACTATAATCAGGCCTTTACTGGCTAACGGTGCTCCTCTGGTTTCCCAGGCAACACCATGAAGGACCTGGACCACGCGGTGCTGGCGGTGGGCTACGGGACCCTGAAGGAGGAGCCGTACTGGCTGGTGAAGAACTCGTGGTCCACCTACTGGGGCAATGACGGCTACGTCCTCATGTCCATGAAGGACAACAACTGCGGAGTCGCCACTGACGCAACCTTCGTCACACTGGCGTAGTCTGGTATCTGCATGTGTGGGTGCGCGTCGGTCTGTTGGGGTGTTTGTGTACACAGGTACGATATTTCTGAGTCGCTCACTCATACAGACGGAGCAGGAATCAAGTTTTTTTTAATGGTATATTGCACAAGCGTGTTACGTTGAAGATTCAATTTTGCACATTTTTTACACTTCGATTTAGGGCATTTAGCAGACGCTTTTATCCAAAGCGACTTACAATAAGTACATTTTAAGATCAAACACTTCTGGTTTTTTAGTCTGATCATCCCTTAATGCTGTGATGGCTTCTAAATGGGTACAGTGTGCTAAAGCTACCCCACTCAATACAGCGACAATTCAAAAGGTTTGTGTTTCACGCTCTGTGATACTTAACAAGGTAACGATAACAAGAACAAAAGGGCCTACTTGGAATAAAATACAGTAACAAATATGAGTTAATGTTTTGAGTAAAGTGGGATGTGCCCACAGTCCAAACATCACTCTTAGAACTTTGTGTCCTTACCTGACCGGGTGGATAATTTGCCGGCCAAGCAATTGTTTTAATGATTGATGATTCATTTGAATGAATTATGGATTGTTGTGTATTTTATCCTGCCTAATGGTCAAGGTGTAAGGTCTGGACCCTGTGCCTTTTTCGCCATTTAATGTGCTCTACTGACCTTGAAGTAAACTAAATGTCCTCCTCAGGGTTGTATTGCTGGTCTTTCAGTGTCTTTCCTTTTTTTGTTGATTTACAAAACAAATTCTGTTTATGAGCGTCCTCTTTTTCCCATGCTGTTATGTGACAAGCTCAATTGCACTACTTCTGCTACTTTAATTTAGTTGGCAATAAATGCGGAATTGGTTACTATTCAATTGGTTGGTTTATTTACTATGACATCTTTATAGTTAGCCTACTATACCATCTTTATGTGGGCATAGCTAATTCTAAAGCATCTCAGAATAATGCAACAGAAGGCAACTCCTTGCTATCAAATTTGGACCATATAATTTATTGTTCCTACGTACACAGAGAAAAAGACTTAAAACTGATTTATTTCATATAAAATCAATCGTTTCAATTGTCTCACACAGCATTGTTCCTATATGACACTCATTCTAATGCTTTAGGTGCTGAACTGGTTTAGGAAGGTTACGTTTACCCAAGGAAATACAGATGCAGTTTTTATTTTAACATTTTTAAATGCAATACCTGAATAGAAATTAAGGACCCAAATACAAAATGACATGATGCATACACAAATGGTTGCATGCAGCATGCATTAAAAAGTCAGGATAATCTTTGGAAGACATTAAATTATATACAAAAAATATAATGGCAAAAAAAAAGGTAATCTTGATCTTTCAAGAATCCTGTATTATTGGATTGTATTAGTTCACATGTTAATAAATGATGCTGGTTAAAGCTCATATGACTGTTTGTATTGGTAGAAAAGCATAATAGCCTATCAATGGCACACAATGATGTGTATTTACTTACTGAGATTTATAAAGTAAATGACCAGAAAGCACCAGAAGGCTTAAACAAAGTCTATATACATATAGATGTCATTGTAAAAGTAATTGTATATAACTATATTTTGCCAATTAGCTCAAATGTTCTGAGCATCAATTTGAGTGTAGTCCAAACTCTTGTTAATTGTCCTTTCATTAGATTATGCCCAAAAGTTACCACTTTTTGGTATCTTATTTTTGCATAGTTGCAATGGCATTTATGTTCATCAATGTGGGGGATTATCCATGCATGCGTGTGAAGACTGGCTTGCTAAATGTTGCATTCCTGTTCTTCTTTGCTGGATAATGATTTGCTGTCATCTTCACATAGTCCGGAGCTGAATGGCGTGGTACTGCAATAAAAAAAAAACACAGTTAACCGTTAATACAGCTGAAAGGGGGCGCTAGTGTGCCGCGGGGGGCGCTAGTGTGCCGCGTATGGAGTAGATGTCTCTGAGAGAGCTCCTCTCCGTTCAGTTTATATCTGGTTAAATGTGCCGTCTTTAACCAAGTTTGCTCGAAAATATCATCCCAATTTTGTTTCTAAATCCCCGCGTGACTGTTTAAGACCAAGAAATGTCGACTACCACTAACTTTAAAGCCAAAGAAAAAAAAAGACAAGCCGAGGTCGAGGCTAGCTAGCAGCAGCGCGGTAAAGGCTGGCGAGGATGTCCCCGGTGATCAACACGCCTCTCCTATGGAGGACTTGAAAAATATGCAGGATACGATCCTGAAGACCATAAACACCTGGTTTGACCTACTAGATGAGAAGTTCGCCTCTCTCCAGTCATCACACAACAGCCTGGTGACCCGAATGGATGAAATAGATGAGACGGTCTCAGACCACGACGCTCGTCTGCAGTCTATGGAGACCGCTATCAACAAGTTACAGAAGGAGAACGCTTTCCTTCAAGCCAAGGCGAATGACTTAGAGGGCCGCTCGAGGCGCAATAATATCAAGTTTGTAAGGATCCCTGAAGGAGAGCAGAAGGGAAATCAGACTGAATTTGTAAGCGCCCTCATCCCAAAACTGTTGGGACTGGCGAGACTGACTTCCCAAAGCCGGTAATTGTTGACCGCGCTCATCACGCTCTACAGCCCAAGCCAGCAGAAGGAGCCTCCGGTCCTTCTGCCAGACCCCGCACGATCATCGCCCGGGTCCACCACTACCAGGAGAAAGAGACAATAATACGGCTCGCTTGGCAACAGTCTCTCAAATACACAAGGTCTTCAAGGTCTTCATATTTCCAGACTATACCGCTGAGCACGGGCGTCAGTTTGGTTTGAAATGTGCTGGGGACAGAGACGCATTCGAAAGTGCATTTTCAGAAGTGCTTGGTACAATGAGGATGCAATCTTTTTTTTCTCTTTAATGCAGGTAGTGAAAGGTTCTGAAAGACGGCATACCCATGTAGCTTACTCAGTGACGGACTGGGAGCAAAAAACGGCCCGGGCATTTGCGCATTATAACCGGCCGCGGGTGTAATTGTTGAGGGGGGGGTGTTGAGATAGATAATGCGGGGCCGCCGTCACGACCCCAACAAGCATGCCGCTCCGTGATTGGCCGGCCCAAATGGCCCACGAGAGGCCAAACGACCCACGGGAAGCAAAAAGCATTGGACATATTCTATGACCCACTATTGTCGCTTTTCCACCGACAGTGGAAAGCTACCAACACAAACAAAGAGGAGCTAGGAAAGCAAACTAACTACGTGTTTAAGTTGTGAAGGGGCAACCGTGTGGCTACACACAGCACTACAGATGTCGAAACAGATTAAAAAAGCAAAACATATTTGTTGCACAGCTGAACGCTGTATCACATCATGGGCTGTTCTCAATTCAACAACACGCATCCATCCAATCTACATCAGGCATTCTGACCAAAACTCATGCACTCCCCAATACGATTATTCCACTAATTACTCCACTATCGTCATCTCCACTACACCCAATGCTGTACGAATGCAAACCATGGATAAGTTAGGCTACTTGGTGGCTATGGCTAACTTCAATCGAGTTAACAGCCGACCACTTGAGTGCAAAAAAACACAAAACACCTCACCACAGCACCAGCAAATCTTAAGCAATAAATATCGCGTCTTACCTTTATTTATGTGGCAGTGGACTGCAGATGCATCCCGTGGTGTCGCCTACCACATCCATTTAGTTCAACAGGTGATCGCTCTGTATGTCCATGGTACTACCGACCTGCTCTGGTGCTTTTTACCTTCATGTATTCAGGCTAAAACGACTTGATTGTCTGATGCCTCATCATTGCATCCCAGCCAAAGAGTATTGGTATCAATACCTCATTCATTGTCCAAGCCAGGCTGGCAGCTCATACAAAAATAAGTAAGGGATAATCTATAGAACGCCGGTCATTATCGGGGAAATAGGCCCCGACAGGGCGGACAGGATGAACCGGACACTGCGCGATGCGAAGGTGTCTCGCCCTGAAGGGTCTTGTTCTCAGGCCCGGCGATTGCCATAGGCAAACCAGGCGATCGCCTAGGGCGGCAAAATGTGTTGGGGGCGCCCAAATGAAACATGTCTATTAAACATGAACATCCTAGGGCGCCCCCCCCCCCCCCCGTCAACAATCCAGATCGCGCGCCCCCCCGTCAACAATCCCGATCGCGCGCCCCCCCCCCCCGTCAACAACCACCCAGCCCCGTCAACAATCCCGATGGCGCCTTTTTTTTGTGTGTCTTTTTACAATTCATTTGTTATTACCATTCGTAGTGTTGATCAGCAGAGAAATAGTCCGCCAAAGACGTTGACGTTGCTTAGCAACCAAATACGCTGGGGTTGATAAGTTACCGGACTACTTGCGGAGTGATACGAGAGACGTGAATCAGAGCCACTTTTCTTGACAGCGGACATTATGCAACGGTCAATTATCGAAAAATAATTCACCACTGCAAGTCCGGAAGGACCATGCAAGTGAACAGCGCATACCACAGCATTGAGAAGAGCCGTGTAATAATCCATAATAATTAAACTCAAGTTTTTTGTCTTTTTAAGTGCTGGGTACAAAATGAATCTTGACGAAAACTGGTGGGGACTCGTCCCCAGCGTCCCCAGCGTAACTGACGCCTATGCCGCTGAGGTGATGGAGCAGCGACGGGGGTTCCGGGAGGCTATGGCAGCCCTGCGTGAGCTGAAAATCAAGCACAGCCTGCGTTTCCCGGCCAAGCTCCACTTCCAACACAACGGGCTTCAGAAGATATTCACCTCTCCCGAGGAAGCGATGATGTTCGTCAGCAATTTGCAGCGGGATACTGGAAATGACTAGACACGGTCTGACCGGATTGTGAACTGACAGTCATGTTATGTTCACAGACTTTTTCACAGAGCATAAGGAACACTTTCACAATCATTGACGGTAACATTTGAATTTTATTTGTCTACTTTTGGCTGTTTAGAACGGTAGAGGGGCACCCGGCTTTTGAAAATGTTTGGTTGGTTAGAATTGTGTTTACAAGCCATATGCCCGGTGGCCCTCGGTCAGTATATGAGGGGGGAAAAGATGCTTAATTTGGGGAAGTTTCTGTGGGGAGGGAGGTGGGGTTTATTCGTGTTGTTTTATGTTGACCAGAGCTGCCAGAATAACTGCTTTTGCTTGTTGACATTTGTTTTTGGGTGTAATAGATTGCTTGTCTTTTTCCATTTGTGTAGCCTACATGTTAAGTCCTAACGGTGAAAATCAGACAAAAAAATGTGCGCGGTCTTGGGCATATAGTTAAACGGGGTAAGGTCCTTGCGCACTTAAAGTCACTTAAAGCAGACATAGTGTTTCTGCAAGAAACACATAAAAGCTACAGAGCAGAGGCGACTGAGGGCTAATTGGGTTTCTCAAGTTTATCAGTCACCGTTTACTTCCAAAGCTAGGGGTGTCGCCATTCTCTTTCGAAAGAGTATTCCATTCCAGCTTGCTTCAGCAACCACGGATCCAAATGGCAGGTACATTATGATTACTGGAAGCATTAATTAGCATTAATCCCTGTCACCTTTCTGAATATATACGGCCCAAATACAGACGACCCAAATTATTTTCGCAAAGTATTTGACCTAGTTCCAGACCTCAGCACTACTAATTTAATTATGGGTGGTGATTTTAATTGTTACCTTGATCCATATCTAGACAGACTTTCCTCTTGTGCTCCAATCACCAGAGCGTCTGTCCAAACATTGAATAATCTAATTAAATCCAGAAACATGATTGACATATGGAGGCTGCAACATCCAACAGATAAAGACTATTCCTACTTTTCCCATGTCCATAAATCATACACAAGGATTGACTATTTTTTAGTGGATGCAAAATTAATATCCAACATCGTACAGACTAAATATCATAATATATTGATATCAGATCACAGTCCAGTATCTTTAAAACTGAAGCTTGCCATGCCAAAACAAAATTATTGCTGGCGTTTTAATCCATGGTTGCTGACTGACCAAGTAATTATGGACTACATGTCTGCGTGCTTGAGGGAGTTCCTTGAGACCAACGAGGTGACGACCAGGTGACGACAACCAGGTGACGTGTCAGACTCGACACTCTGGGAAACCCTCAAAGTTGTTATGAGAGGCCATATAATTTCATTTGAAGCTTCAAAGAAAAGAGAACAGCGCCGTCGTCTGGTCGAAATTGAAAATGCACTTCCAACTCTCGAACAGTCCTATAGAGACTCCCTGTCACAGGAAGATTACAACAAGATTTTGAAGTTAAAAAACTTCTAATCAAATTCTCAGTGGAACCATTGGCAAACTCCTACTTAAAATTAAACAAAAACACTTCGAGTTAGGTGATAGACCAGAGAGGCTGCTGGCCAGACAGTTGAAGGGTGCTCAAGCGAGCCGTGCAATTCATAAAATAAAATCCAAAACAGGAGACTTGCTGGTCGACCCTAGGGAAATAAACACTCGCTTCAAAGATTTTTATTCTGAATTATATACTGCTAAGTCTAGAGCAACTAGTACAGATCTCACAATGTTTTTGGACTCCCTCTGTCTGCCAACATTAGATGAGTCATCTAGGTTGGAACTTGATTCAGATTTCATGGAAGATTAGTTAGTTGGGGCAATTAAATTATTTCCCTCTGGCAAAGCAGCTGGCCCAGACGGGTTTGGCTGCGAGTTTTATAAGGCATTTCATAAGACACTCGCCCCACTCTTGCTTAGAATGATCAAAGACTCCATTGAGAACAAAACATTTTCAGGGTCACTGTATGAAGCGAATATATGCCTTTTGTTAAAAAAAGGCAAGGAAGACATCGAGCCTGGAAATTACAGGCCCATTGCTCTCCTCAATTTTGATCAGAAGTCCATCACGAAGGTGCTAGCCAACAGGTTAGGAAGGCACATCTCTTCAATTATACATCCTGATCAAACAGGGTTTATCCCAGGAAGGTTCTCGTTTTGTAATGTGCGGCGGCTTCTGAATAACATATATGCCAACCCATCAGGCGATCTTGGCCCTCGACGTGGCCAAGGCATTTGATCAAATAGAGTGGCCTTTTATGTTCGAAGCTCTTAAGAGATTTGGAATTGGGGACTCCTTCATTACTTGGGTCAAGATGTTATACCTCTGCCCAAAATCCTCTATCCTCACCAATAGTGATAAATCTGGGCCTTTCGGGTTGCACCGCGGAGTCAGGCAGGGTGGCCCGCTGTCGCCCCTGCTCTTTGATGTGGCCCTGGAGCCCCTTGCGATAGGGATCAGGAGTAATCCTGGCATCGAGGGCATTAAGATAGGCGAGATGGAAAGCCGGGTGGGTCTTTACGCAGATGATACATTATTATATCTCTCGGACCCACAGAGGTGTCTGTTCCCCCTTTGCTTTCATTAACTCATTTGGCAAACTCTCTGGCTACACAATCAACTGGGGAAAGAGTGAGTTCATGCCCCTATCAGACAGTTTAGACCCACGTTTTCTTGACACATTGCCATTTACACTAGTGAAAGATCATTTCACGTATCTAGGGCTTAAAATACCCCGTGACCCTAAGCATTTATTTAAACTTAACTATGCTGATATGATCTTGAAGCTAAAAAGCAATATAGAGAAATGGAGAACTCTGCCATTGTCCATGGTGGGGCGTATCAATGCAATCAAGATGGTGGCTCTTCCTAGGTTTTTGTACTTATTTCAGAATCTGCCAATCTTTCTCACCTCAGCATTTTTTAAGAATCTAGACTCAATCGTCTTTCCTTTTATTTGGGGGTACAGGGCGCACCGCATATCTAAAGCACACCTGCAAAAGCCTACAGAGGAGGGGGGGTTTGGTCTCCCTGTATTCAGGAATTACTATTGGGCAGCTAATGCTAGGGCCTTGATGTACTGGTGGCAGGGTCAGCCCGGTGAGGCTCCTAACAGCTCTCCCCTGTGGTTAAACATTGAAGCCACAGTGGTACAAGGCTCTTCCCTTTGCACCTTACTTTTTTCCAAGACAGAGTCTCCTTGTAAACTTATTGGTAACAACTTTATTTTGAGAAATTCCCTTAGGATCTTGAATCAGATAAGAAGCGTTTGCAAACTGCCAAATACTTCTGTACACACTCCTATATGCCATAATCATTCATTTTTACCATCCCAGGCGGATAGGGTGTTTGTAGACTGGAGAGAGAGGGGACTTGTTGCCCTTGGAGACCTATATGTAGACAAACATTTTGCTTCATTTGGTCAGCTGAAAACAGAGTTTAATTTACCAAATTCTCATCACTTTCGATATCTTCAAATCAGGCACTATGTTAAAGGTGTATTTCCAAACTTTGAAACCATGCCAACAAGTTGCCCATTCTATGATCTCATGCTGCTTTCTCCTGACTCCAGGCACCTGATATCTCACTTTGTGTCCTTGTTCTCCACCTCCGCATCCACTCACCATCTCAGGGAAGCCTTGTCTAACGAGCTGGAGCTTGAGGTGTCTGATGATACCTGGAATGAAGCTTTTACTAGAATTCATACCTGCTCTATCAATGTTAGATACAAATTGATTCAATACAAAGTCGTTCATCGATTGCATTATTCTAAGCTTAAGCTGCATAGGATCTATCCATCACTTTCTCCACTGTGTGACCGATGTGGAGGTGCGGAGGGTTCGTTATCACATCTTTTTTGGTTATATCCTCAACTGCATAAGTTCTGGTGTGATGTATTTCAGTGGCTTAGTCTGGTCTATAAGTTGGACATTACCCCTGACCCAGAGCTGGCACTCTTTGGGTGCTCAGAGAATGCTCTCAGGTACTCACCTGAGATACAACAAGCACTAATGCTTGGCATGGTTGCTGCTAAGAAAATGATTCTCCTGGACTGGAAATCCCCCGTTCCCCCTTCCTTTCGAAAATGGCTCAACGAAATGACTGGGATTATCCAGATGGAAAGGATACGCTTCCACAACTCTAAAACACAAAACCGCTTTCTGAGCATCTGGGGACCATTCATTGACTATCTTAAAGACATGTAATCCTTTTCTGTAGAGATGTGCCCTTGACTGTATTGCAACTTGTATTTCTGTAACACCTGGCCATGTAGATAACAGCAATATTACATTCATCCAAGACACACCTTTGATTTATCTGGCAGCTCTGTTGTTTTTTTTTGTTACTCTGTTGTTGTTGTTGTTTTTTGTTTTGTTTTTTCTTCTCTGTCGCTGTGCTTTGTTTACATAAAACCTGAAAATTGGAAAATAAAATATAAAAAAAATAAAACATACAGCTGAAACACCAAGCATATGGATGAGGCCATGAAGGACTGTATAACGATCGACAGGCAGATGGATATGGATTTGACAAAACTCTGGTGGTACATTTTCTTCCAGTAACTCACAATAACTTGCAGGGTCTTGTTTTGAACTTAACAATGTTAACCATGGCAAAGTTTGCATTCATTTAGACTATCATGTGTTTACAGCTCCTCGCCTCTAAATGCCTTATTCACCCAGATTATAGCCATCCATCAGATTTTAGATTATCTATCTTATTTATCTCTAAAGTCTTATTTGTGAACCTAGTGTTAAGCTGGTCAAAAAACATTATTCAATCACCTGGGAGAATTTATCCACTCAGTTGGACATTGTACTTTAGCTCAGTTTGTCGTTGGGTGGGGGGAGGCAGATCAACAAGCGGGAAGCGGGATTCCTGTTGCTGAACCGTACCGGACATGACAGACTAAGTCAGTCTAATTACAATTACACAAATGTATTTTCCTATTTTGTATTGTTATATTATATTGTATTTTATAGATATGTAGAACTTGTTGGCTGCTGCTAGGCCGGGGAGCCAGAACCGAAGAGTTGAACATGACCATGATGATATACAACCCCTGGTAATTACTTTTGACAGAGCGGCACTAATCGAGGATCCATCAGAGAGACAGTATTTACCTGTACAGACACTTTGACACCTTTAAAAAAAAAAAAAAACTTCTCACTGACTGGGAACAGATACCCGCCTCCAGCTACACGATTCCTCTAAATACTGGTTCACCCAGGTCAGATATGCCCATCCATCAGACCTTGAATAATAAGCGTATCTGATTTGTGAGAGTAGTTAAACACAGATGATAGAGCACTAGGTGCTTGTGTCACAGTTCTCGGCATCTTCCACGGTGTCAGGTAGCGGTCTGCCGGCGGTCTCGGGCAGGGCCATGCTCAGGGCGGCACCCAGCAAGGGCGCGGTCCCGAAGATGAGCAGGGGCGTGACCGGACTATAAATATGCAGCAGGTTGATGATGGGGGCCAGCACCCCGCCTATCCGCGCAAACACACCGCACATGCCGATACCTGTTTGGCTGTGGATACACGTGCACACACACACACACACACACACACACACACACACACACACACACACACACACACACATAATTACATTAGTGGAAAAAGGCAGGCACAAACATGGAAACAGGCAGCCAACAACACCACACAAGCCAACATGCATGCACGCGCAACACATTCGCGCATACACGCAACACATAAAAACACAAATAAAAGACTAACAAAAACATGCATATTTGGCAGTGTTTAAAGCTTGTTCCTACCGGAGAACTGTGGGGAATAATTCGGCTGTGTAGATGTAGATAACGGCGAAGGAGGCTGTGATGCCAAACTTCCCCGCCAGGGCGAGACCCGTGATGATGTTGGGTTGGTCTAGGGAACGAAGACAGCCGAGAAAACAATAATCACAACTCAATGATGAAGTTTTTTTTAAGCAAACGTCATCCGGTCTCCACCCCATGAATTTAAAGGCCTTCTCCTGAAGCTTCCATCTACAAATTGGCATATTTTCTATCAGTGGAGCGGACCCACACATCTCATTTGTTCATCTCTAATAGCAGAGGCAGAATTAGCTCATAGAACCGGCCACAGACATAACATTTATTGGTTATTATTATTGTTATAAATATTAGTAGTAATAGTTATAGTACCGGTAGTAGTAGGAGTATTACGAGTAGCACCAGTAGTACCAGAGTATAAGTAGTAGTAGAAGCCTAACGTATAGGTAATAGTAATAGTAGCAGTAGTATTAGGTGGTGTTGATGTTATCATTGTTAATATTGTTTACGAATCAAAAACAGTATTAATAATAACATTGTAGGTGTGTTATTATGTCATGACTAATGCTATTCTTTACCAGTAGGGACTGCTAGCATGAGCAGGCAGGCCACTCCCCCAATGGCCAGGAAGCCGCCCTGGGCGAGGCGTCGGCTCCAGGGCAGCACCAGCATCACCATGGCCCGGGCGGGGATCTCTATCAGCCCGAATGCAAACTGGGTGAGGTAGATGTCGGTTCCCAGCCTGGAGATCCCCAGAGCCAGGCCGTAGTACACCAGCACGTTGACGAACCTGGAGGGGAGGCAGGGTGGAAATGTGGAAAAGACTTACGAGACAGGAGAGAAAGTAGTAGTTTTACACTGTGTATCGATTTGTCGATTTGTTATTGTATTGTATGCATTACTATTTCTATTTTATTTTTGATGTGTTGGTTGGTGTTATTTTAATTAACTTTTTTATGCTTTTGCAAACGTTAACGTGAGTTTCCCATGCCAATAAATCCCTTTGAAAGTGTGGACAGACAGTTGTCCACCCACATGGAAACACGTATGTCACAATCAGGTATGAACATGCATGTCTCCACAGGTCACACACACACACACACACACACACACACACACAGTCCAGATGTCGTTTTGTAGTTGCATGCTTTGCTTCTTTTCGATCCTTACCACAAATAGAAGAGGATGATGACCATCTTCCTCAACTGAGGTGTTCGCATGAGATCCAGTGGTGTGTACGTCTTCTTCTTGTCACCAGTCCGAGCCTTGTCGAACTGGTATAAACACACACAAACACACACACACCCACACACAAACACACACACACACACACACAGGGTTATGAATGAATGCTTGGTTGAGAGGGATTTATTGTATTGTGATTGACTGCTTTACTGGCACAGAGGGATCAGATAACTAATATAATAATAATAATATAGCTAATGTGTTTCAAGGATTCCACACGTTACTTGCCACTTTTCTCCAATGTACATTAATCTTCATTACCTCTGCATTGAACACAGCATCTCTGTCTGTTCATTTAGCTAACCCCTCTTACATATTATCCACCTGTTCACATAATTGACCTGTTATGTGACTTTGACCATGTTACATAACTTATTAGGTGTTCACACCTTTAGGCAGGTCTATACAGGTAGCGAAATGGAGCCACAATTTTCTTATCTAATCGGCCCTTAGCGTTATAAATAGAAGAAAAAGAGAAAAATAGAGAAGTGAAGTTTAGCTACCATTTAGCTCATCTTATTTGCCCTCTCTAGCTATACAGCAGACGTCCAGGAGAGAAGTGCAGCTCCAATGAAGCAAACATAGCTACCTGTACATTGGGCGGTAATTGGCGGCCGTTGGTCAGGGCTGCCTTGCTCATAAGAACCATGGCCTCGTCGGTGCGACCCTTGGCCAGCAGCCAGCGGGCAGACTCAGGGATCACCCTGAGGAGCAGACAGGCAGTGTGACACACCAGAGACAAGAACATGGAGGTCTGAACGGAAGGAGGCTGAAGGGATAATGTGGACTGGAGACATGTTTTATTTTTAACGGTAGTGATTGAAGTTCTGTGATTAATATGTGACAGTTGCAAAAAAAATTGCCAGCCGTTACACACAATCTGTGTTTGTGTGTGCGCATGAGTGTGCGTGTGTATGTGTGTGCGTGCATGCGTGTGTGTGTGTGTGTGTGTTTGTGCATATGTATGTGTGTGCGTGTGTGTGTGTGTGTGTGTGCGTGCATGTGTGTGTTAGTGTTTCACAACAACAATGAAGAATGAACTTTCTCACCATATGTAGCAGATGAGGAGGAAGCCGGATACAGATATGGCCAGCTGTAAATGTCTCCAGCCTCGCATCAGGTACGCTAGACCTGCTAGTGACATGACACCGAAGCTAAAGGCAAAGTCAGTGACTAGGGGAGCAAGCACGCGGCGCTCGGTGCACGTCCACTCAGTACCTTTGGGGAGTGAAGGACAGATAAGTAGGTATTATTATTTGGCCTGGGAAACCCGACTGTCCGACAAGTGAACTGAATTGATAAGTAGTGCAGGATCAAGCAGGAGAGAGGAGAGAAGATGAGGAGGGGGGATGAGAGGAGAGGGGAGGGAGAGGAGAGGAGGAGGGGGGTGAGAGGGGAGGGAGAGGAGAGAGCAGGAGGGGAGAGGAGAGAAGAGCGGGGGGGGGGGGGGTGCGAGGAGAGGAGGGGGTGAGAGGAGGGGAGAGGAGAGAAAAGGAGGAGGTGGGGTGAGAGGAGAGGTGAGGGAGAAGAGAGAAGCAGAGGGGGGGGGGGTGAGAGAGGAGGTAGGAAATGAGGTTAGAAGTGAGGAGGGTAAGAGAAAGAAGAGGAGATGAGAGGGGAGAGGTAGGGGGGAGAGAGGAGTAAGGTTGGAGTAAATGAACCAGGTAGGAACAGCATGAGAATGGAACAGGACTAAAGACTGATGGTTGTTTTAAACATGAATAGCAGCAAAGCATAAAGCATGGCATTAATTTGTGCTGTGGACACATCAGCCAATAGGAACATGTCTACATCCTCATTTTGCCTGTGAGTGTGCGTGGGTTCTGTATTAAAATACCTATCACAAAGGCATTGATGATGACTCCAGAGATGGTGCTGCCCACTACAAAGCGTAGACACACGTAGATTGGGAAGTTTGGTGCAAAGGCCGCCGCCGAACCAAACACTGTCTGGAGAGCCAGCGCCAAGAGCAGGACAAAACGACGGCCATACCTGGGTGGGGGAGGGAGAGAGAGAGAGAGAGAGAGAGAGAGAGAGAGAGAGAGAGAGAGAGAGAGAGAGAGAGAGATGGGTGGGGAGGATCGGACAGGTACATTTAGGATGAAAGTGAGCTGCATTGTTACACCAATAAGATGTTTACGGCAATAAATGAACAACCACTATTGTTTCCATAGGGTTGATGTCTACCAAGGGAGTTGTTAAGGGCTGTCATGGTAACCGCATCCCGTGGCCCCCCATACCTGTCTGCCATGAACCCGAACACAACAGATCCCACCAACAGCCCGAACATGTAGATGGAGGATGCCAGGCTGTTCAGCCATGCTCGGTCACACACCAGGTCCCACTGGGGGAGAAGGGTTGGGGGGGGGGGGGGGTGAGAGACAGACAGAGGAGGGGGTGGATTCAGGAGGAGGAACAACAACAACCACAACAACAACAGCAGAGGGTGAGATGTGGGAGATAAAATGGACACACGAAAACTCTGGGAATTTGGGTTGAGTCGTGTCAAATGAGCACACTCTGTGATGCAATGCAATCGGCCTTTAATATACCAATACAATATTTATGCTGCACTTACATTGTCATTATTTTCTTTTCCTTTTTTTTAAAAATATGTCATTTTCTTTATTGTAGTCAGGGTTGGTCGTTACCTCGGTGACCACGGTGCTCAGGAAAGTTTCATTGCTGTAGACCCATCCTTGTTCACACGACTGGACACGGACACTCCGGTTGTCCCGGATTATAACAGAGTAACAGGACGAGGGGTCCGGTCCTGGTCCGTCGGCCGGGACCGAAGTGCTGAGGTTCTGGTGGAGGACAAAGGAGGCGGACACCAATGAAGCGTTGTCGAGCAGCGAGTTCCCGTACTGGGGACAGTGGTGGGGCGGCTGTGCTCCGGTGAACACCGTCACCATCATGTGCCAGGCGAGGATCAGCTGCGGGAAACTGATCCACAGGTACAGGACCTTCTGGTACTTCCCAAATCCCCCGACCAGAGCCAAGATCTGGTCGAAATTCATTTTCACAATTAATTAATTAATTAATTAATTAATTAAACAATTAATAAATGCTGATGCTTCCAGACTGCTCCCACACGCGTAATTGGAATGCCCCGTTTCGGCGTATAAGAAATCGATAAGACGCTGCTGGGTTAGGATGCCAGCACATGGAAACCAAACTAAATCTCAACGCTGCTTGTTCAAAACAAAGGCGAACCAGCATATCAGTCATCAATAGGTGAGTTGAACGGGTCCGAAAGCTTTTGCGGTGGAGGACTAGGCCTATGCCTATAGCTCAGTAACAAGCCCCGTGCGTCTTAAGGTATCCTCGAAAGTGCACTAAGACAAGTGCACCAGCGCACTAGTGCTTATATGTCTTCCATAAGACGAGCATTGGCGCTAAACCAACCTATCATCGGCGATCTGTGCGCTGCGCCCTGCGCGCTGTGCGCTCTGTTAAGCGCTTTGCACAGTCGCCTATTGCCCGCCTCGTACCCTGCTCTCCGCTGCCGAGACCCCTCGTCCTGCTTGGCGTTTTTACGTAGTCCATGGCTTATTCCATGTGCTTACAGTGTGATATACAAGCATTTGACCGCTTCTGAATTAAATTGGCTCTCCCCTGTCAATCATCAATGATTGATGATTGAAAGGAGAGAGCCAATTGATGCTGTTGAAAGGTACATTGATGATGAATGTACCATGCAACAACCATGCAGGGGAACAAAGAAATATTATGTATATCTTTGGTCTTTTAACTTTACAGCGTATAGGCCTATATATGCTCTCTTCTGGCGGTCCAGCATCCCGATCATTGCCGATAAATAGACACAAACATAAATGATGTTTATGTTTTTATTTATCAGCACATGGAATTGACTACAACGTTGTGATGTATGTTTCCAAAGCAAGTATTTATTTGATCTTTTTAGATGTGTATTTATGTATGTGTTTATTGATTCATGTATCTATTTGTTTGTGTGTGTGTGTGTGTGTGTGTGTGTGTGTGTGTGTGTGTGTGTGTGTGTGTGTGTGTGTGTGTGTGTGTGTGTGTGTGGGCTGTGTTATGAAACGTTTGCATGAAAAAAGGAAAACACAAGATGTTGGATATATAAGCAGTTGGCAACCACAAGATGTTGAATATATAAGCAGTTGGGTAAGGATTTAATTGTAATAACACAGCTCTCTGCTGCCCCCGTCTGGTGTGTGGGGCACACGCACAGATTTGGAGACCGTTTGCTAAGGGACCGTTCGGAATTTATGGAATGGACCACCGGAGGAAAATGGGGGGGGGGGGTTATGTCTTAATATTCTTTGTTGAGGGGTGGGTCAACCAGCTATTTATAGTCTGAGGGGGGTGGGGGGGGGTTCCTCAATTTTTGTCATGAAACAGCAACATTTCAAAGTGCTTAAAAAAGTGTGTTTGGAGCATATTTTTCCATGTAGCTCTCAGTCTCTGCCCCCACCCCACCCCCATGATGAACCACACCTGACCCTTCCCCCTTAATCACAGGCATGTTATCAACAACGAGCCAGGGCCCGGTTTCCCAAAACCTTCTTAAAGCCTTCTTAACGCTACACCATTCATAACCTCTACTTTAAGGGCCCGTCCACACGGAGCCGTTTTTTGGTTAAAACACAGATGTTTTGCATCGTTTTGGCCGATCGTCCACACGAATCCTGTAAACGCATCGCATGAAAACTGAGTTTTCTGAAACCAGGTCCCAGGGTGAATAAATTCAGAAACGCACCCCTTGAGTGTTCGTCTGGACGGCCAAAACGCATACTTGCGTTTCGATGATGTCATCGCCACACCCCTCGAGCGTAACCTCTTGTAACCTGATTAATCTTGGAATGAATCTAGATTAATCTATATTAAAATGGCTCATTTGAATTCTGCCGAAGGCATTCATAATATGTGTGTGCTACCTAAATAATGACTAAAGTCTTTGAGAACGGGTTTCTCAAGCCAGGTGGCGCATTAGACCAGGGGCTCATCTCCTGTTTCCAAAATGCATCACAAACTCTAGTATAATTTACTACACGCTTACTATCACAAACTCAAACGCGGGAAAATATAACGGCGCCGGGACGTGCTCTCGCTACAGGTCCACGGCACGCTCGTCTCCGGTGCGCGTCGCGGCAGCCGGGGCGGCGGCGTTGACGGCAGACGGCTGGTACGCGTCCGCCTACCGCCGTACCAAGGCGGGTAGCTCGGAGGAAGATTTGGATTATTACAACAACAACACCAACTATTTCGACGCTCTGATGTCACGATCAACCCAAAACGTGTCATCGCTCACCCAAGTTGTTTCTATTATCATTGCTACATTGTCTCCAGCATATGGCGTGATTATGGACAGTATATTTTATTAAACACTCAGCTTGTGGTTAGTTCAACTTTGAGAATAGATTAACGGCGATATTTTTTTTATCGCCCGATAAGAGTCTCGCGTTAACGCAGCACGTTAACGCCGATAACGGCCCACCACTACGTAAAATATTATGCTCCTGTGCCACCACGCTGAGAAAAAAAGACTGATGGACAACCACATAAGCCACATTTTACAAACAAACAACAGCCATGCGTGCGCCAATTGAGACGATCAAAAGGGTTAAAACAGCGCCACCTATACGCCTGGAACATGAAGTAGCGTGTTGAGTCGTATTGAGATGGATCTGTGTGGACGCAAATGTTCTTGAAACGATGCCAGGGAAAACGGAGAAAAAAAAGATTGTTTTGGTACGTGTGGACTTGGCCTAAGTTCTACCTTAACATCACGTGTGTTACAGAAACGTTCTTTGCTACGAATCTCTTTTGTAGCCTACGTCGTTCGTTGGTAAGGTTGGTCTGAAGCGCTCGTAGAACCTTCTTAGTAGTGATGGCCAGAGGCAATTCTAGAGTCTGTGGGGGTCCTAAGCAGGGACGTGCACAGGAGTTTTGAGGGGCAGTTGCCGAATTGTTGACAGGAGGGGGGGGTGAGTTTGGACGAGCGCGATTGCGGGTGGGCACGATTGTAGACAGGGGGTTGGATCGTGGACGAGCAACAAGCGGCAAGCGCTCTGAGACCAGGTCGCGGGGGCCCCCTAGCAGCTCGGGGCTCCAAGCATTTGCCTGTTGGCAAGCTGCGGCTCTGGTGATGGCTCGTTCGCGAATAAATCAGTTCGAACGAACGACTCTTTAACATGAACAAACCGACCTGATTCCCCGTTTCAGTTTGTCTCGTTCGTGTCATTCGTTCTCCAAGACTCGACTCCCAGCTCCACCCACTAGTTGCTGAGTCGCGCTGAGTCGCGAGCCGCCGTTCGTTCACTGACTGTGTTTAGCGGTGAAGACTCGAGGACTGAGAAGTCACGAGAGCCAGACGGGCAACAACATCCCGATTCAGAACATGAAGCGCTCCTCAGCTAAAAGGAACTTAGTTAATGTTGTGTTGATTGATGACCGTTTGCACCATTGCACGATCGTGATTCATTTGAGAATGAGAACGAGGGAGGAACTGGTTTATGCTGCAATTTTGTCCTGCCCTACGTCATATGGATACGACACTTTTGCTACACATGTAACACCTAGACGTGTTGCAAAAGTACCCGCAGGAAAAACAACAGCTGAGACTCGTAGCAGCAGATTGGAGCAGTTGTATCGATAGACTTGTGCTCGCTCATTTAAATGCTCAATGAACATAGCGATCTATATAATTTTATTTGTGAGGAAATATTTCACAGATGTGCAACTTCTGATGCATTAGTTCACATTTGGGTTTACGAATGCACAAATGTTGTGCACATTCTCAGATTATGAAACACGGGTGTGCAAATGTGTTTTGCACCAACTGTGCTGCAATGATTGTAGCAAAAGTGTCAAGTGCATGACTTTTTGAAGTTGTGATGCACAGGATATGATTTGTGCACCTGTAACAAAGGACTTGTGAACTTGTAGCCCCTATTTTGTGTTTACAATGGTAGAAAAAATATTTACGACTTCAAATTTACTGTTACACATTTGTGACTTTAGTGTACACATGCAAAATAAATATTTACGACTTCAACTTTACTGTTACACATTTGTGACTTTAGTGTCCGCATTCTCAAGACTTTTGCTACAATAATAGCTTCATAGCTGTCATGCACCTGCGCATGAAATGGAAAAGCACATTTCAGCACGTTCTATCTGGACAGCGCCCTTTACGAACGACGTAAAGAGTGTTTCCTAAGAAGACTCCTAAGAAGAGACCGTTTGGGAACCACGCCTATAGAGGTAAACAAATGATACGTCTAAACGTAGGAGTCTTCGTAGCGCGCTAAGAGTGGACGTTATTGGGAAACCGGGCCCAAAGCTCTTCTGAATGCACAGAGATTCACAAGATGGGTCATATCTGAAGCTGACTGGTTCCACGTTGCCTAGCAAAGTAAACGCTTATACTACCAGCAGAAACGCTAGGAACATAAAGCATGTCAAATGTAAGTAACATAATTAATATACCTTTCCCATATCTGACCCAACTGTCTCTGACTTGCTGGTGGTTGACTGGTGTGCATTTACAGTAGCTACAGGCATTGCCCTGTGGTGGCAGGTCATAGTCCACGCATTCGTCGCACTTCAGGCACCTACCCCTCTGCACGCCACGTTTATCCTTCATGTTCGTTTTTTGCTGGGTAGCAGTATAGGCTACTCCTCATTGGCCTTGCGCTGTGGCTTTCGAGTGAAGCGAGAGAGGTCTGTTTGGACGCCCCCCGTATACGTATTCTTCACTATTCTTTCAGTGAGCGGTGATTATTTGTGAAATTGTACAAACGACAACCGTTTCAATGCATTTGAGGAAGGTGGTAGCATGTAGTTAAAGAAGCTCTCAAATTGACGCTCGTCTGAGAAACGAGCGTTCGGCTATACCTGCTAAAATAAACAATTTGTGACTCAGGAAGCGAGTCCAGTGACGAGTCCATGGAGTCCATGAATTTCTTATTATTACCCAGTGTGCTTTGTGGAATGGTCTCAATGTTTTATTGTTTTATTTCATGTGAATAGCCTTTTTTCAGAAAGCAGATGTTCGTTACACGATGTCATTGATGTGAAATATTAATAACTGACCATTCGTCACTCAATATTTGTGATGTGACATATTGAGTTGATGAACTGGGGGGGGGGGGGGGGGGGGGGGGCCATGTCGATTGCAGGGTCAAAATAAAATGATGTCGCCGGGGGGGTTATGCATAAAGTGATCAGAGGTCCGAAAATCCCTCCGGTGTGTCTTATAATAAATAACGAACAGTCCCTAATTTATTATTATTTTGTCATGGTACTGTGTTATGATTACATGCATGTAGCCATCGTTAACATGTAAAGATTTTTATTTTTATTTTCTGATATGTAATGCATAATGCACTCACTTAGTTCATTACAGTTCATCCGTCTTACAGCCAATACATTCGGTCAAATATTGCTTGATTTCAAATTGTTTTAATAAGCTCTCTGGTTGACATGATGACTTGATGATGATGATTTTCAAAGACCCTCATTGTATTATTATTCTGTCGCCACCGCGCGCGTCTTTCGCGTTTCGATGGAGTCCGTGACGTCACTCCCGCTTGGTCCTGTGCCTCTGCTCCGGCGCAGCGGCAGATACGAGGGCGAGCGATGGCTGCGAGGAAGAGAGAGTGTCCTGGGTCAGGAAGGACTTCAAGAAATCCAAACGCGACCTTGAACCTATACAACACTGCTGTGTCTCCTGTTCAGGTTCCTTGTGAGACCGTATAGGGTGAAAGCGAGCACCTTTTACATAGACAACATAGACCTGCTCTCAACGTTATTCACTGCCGGGGCGTCTGTTGTCGCTATCAGGCCAAATTTCTCGGTCTCCATACTGACACCGGACATCTGGATTCTGATCTTCTCCACGGGAACACGCTTCGGATCTGTCGCTATTGTGAGTGTGTAGCTTGGGCTTTAGCGCATCACATTGTTTCTAAACCCGAATGCCTACTCGTTCATTCATGTATCCATGAGCCATGTGTGAGATCGAACGAGGTAGACACGAAGCCAGCCTGTCATTATATTGCTCTATATGTTCTTGGAAAAGCACGATTCAGGAAAACCCGATCCGCATCTCCGTGACGCTGCGTGGTGATGTAGGGAAGCCACGCCCCTAGCACCGGTCTGCTAGCCTCATAATAACCTGTACGGAGGAGCTGCTGTCTGCAGGAGGCCTACTGATCATCACACATAGGTGGTGCTTTTGATCGGATATCATGGCAAGGCGATGTTTCAGTTAGCCTATGAACACTAGGGCTAGCTTAATAACATGATAATGGCGTTGGAAGTGATAATGATATGCCGTCATAGTCAATGTAAACAGCCTGCACACAACGTGTTTATTGTCTTACTATTTATAGAAGCATTAGTACAGTTGATTGTCCCCCAAGCGAGCTACTGTAGTCGAGATAGTGAAAGCCTTTGTCACAGTTATTGTGGCTATTCATTCAGACGTATTTATGCGAAGTGTGTTTTCTCGAGCAGAAATACTGTTACTCTCTAAACGCGAACACAGCGACATAGTCCTAATGAGATATGCTCCTGTTCTCCTGAGTCATTCAGTAGACTGAACATAACTTACACAAATGACAGTGTGCTGGTAGTAGTAACGCTAGGACCTAGCTTGAAGACTTCCCAAGGTTGTACAGATGCTGCACACATGCGCACCGCACGCCATACATACACGCCTGCGTGAACGTACGCTCACAACGCCTAACAAAAACTCAGAATTCGATGCACATCCGACATATCATTTACCAGGTCAGTTGTCCTGCACACCTGGGTATGCCTGTCGGGCACATGCACGCACACACACTCACAGACACAACCCCACAAATACACACACACACACTTCTATGAATCTATTTATAGCACAGGCCTGCTCCTCATCTGTTAAATCTAAGCGTTCGACACAAATGAGTGCTGTATCCCACCTCGGCGTCTGCAGCGAAACACAAAACTCGGAGTACCGCAGTGTAGTACCACTTGCTACACAGCCACCATCCACGCCTTGACATCAAAGGTACCTCCTCACAAGAGCTGGTCCATTCTCGGCAACGGTAGACGCCATGTCTGCAGCTCTGGCTCTGTGGTCAGTCGTACTGGCTCAATGAGTGTTTGGTTCGCAGCCTGGTTTAATCTGGACTGCGGGGCTGTAGAAGTTTTGAGTGGATTGACCGACACAATAACATCATCTCTTTTCTTTGTCTGTTCCATTCATTCATCCACCAATCCATCCATTCACTCATCCATCCATCCTTCCGTCAATCCATCTATTCGTGCAGCTATCCCTCTATCTGTAGGTGGCTGGGACTCCCCTTACACCTCCTACGAGGTAGAGCTCAGAAGGCCCATGGCCGGCGTTTCTCTCCCCCAGTGAGAGGTGCGCCAAGCTGGCCGCCCCGGCCTTCACCCTGCTCCCGGCCCCCGACCCGCCGGACCCCTCCGGCCCCCCGCCGGCGCCCAGCCTCCTCGGGGAGGAGCAGTATGTGAGCGAGGGGGAGCCGCCGGCCCAGGAGCCACCAGACCTGGCCACGCCCGACTGCAGAGATGCAGAGACCATCACAGGTATACTGCTGGGTGTGTGTGTGTGTGGGTTTTTTTTTCACTTAACATCAGCAGACCGAAATACAAGAACACTATTCTTCATACTAGCATTCATAACATAGAGCTCAACAAACATAGGAGCTCAACTTGTGAGCGATCAAAATACGTACTGATTTGTAACCTCGAGAAATATATCTTTTTTTTATTATCATGGAGCTGGATGGGACTGGACACACAAAACAATTTACGTTTTGCAAAAAAGCAACATTAGTGCTGATCGCATCAATGTACATTTTTGACGGCTCAATAAGTTACTGATAAGTCAGTTTGATCAATCACAATCGGGTATCTTGTCATAGTCACCGTGGTCAGGTAGGTCTGCCTATAAGCCTATTTGCTTTTCTCAACACACAGTCCTCTTATTGCATCCATAGTGCTAAACTACCTTTATATAACTATTATTATCGCCTTCTGTTATACGTTTTGATCATTAATCTCAAAAGCAGTCTGCACTACAAGCCACTGTTAACTTGCACTGCTGTACGTCAAATTTAGATCGCTTTTATAACATAACAGTGTGGGGATGTAATGCAATATATTCGTCTTGAATACCAAACTTCTCCGAAAGACTGATAGCCAATTATCAAGCAGGGAACTAAAAAACAAATGTCTCCAAAACATGTATTACAGAATTCTCCAAATGCACAACAAAACCCAACCTCTTATCATTATACCCCTCAGCAGCAAACTGCCATTCACTATTTTACAGTTTAATTCAATCCTATAAATACATATGATATTTTGCAGAACGGACGGAGCAAAATCTCGTCTTCACTGGCTATATAAGGTGTGCCTGAGAGAGGGTTTAACTTCTCGGTGACTTATAGTTTAACGCTACTGTGTGTGTGTGTGTGTGTGTGTTGTGTGTGTGTGTGTGTGTGTGTGTGTGTGTGTGTGTGTGTGTGTGTGTGTGTGTGTGTGTGTGTGTGTGTGTGTGTGTGTGTGTGTGTGTGTGTGTGTGGATGTGTGGAGCTCCATCTGGGCAGCGGTTTATTTTGATGTCCATGTTCCAAGAGGGTTTCTCTGACACTTCCAATTTCAAGTGTCCATATTCGAGCCAAACAGGAGGTTCACCCACACTTTAATTAAAAGGTGATCAAATGAATAACGCATTCTCGCTAGACACATTTGTCCATACTGGGTTAATATTTTCATGGGATTATTATGCACTAATTTAAACATTATTATGAATCATTTATTACATTTTTCCAAGTATATTCTGCTCTATGCCATTCAATTCTAACCACTGCATCATTAAGCAGCATAAACAGCGCCATAATCAACTGCCACCATTTACAATTGCACACTAGGGGGCAGCACCCACATAACTAACTTCTGCATGTCGGCCTGCAGGTCCGTAGTGCACATACACACTATCCCCACTAGAGGGCGTCATGCACTATCCCTGGCTGTACTGGACCGCCAGCTGCTCAGTCCGACACATTATCCCTAACCCTCTCTCTCTCTCTGTCTCTGTGTCTCTTTCTACCTGTGTGTATGTGTGTGTGCTGTCAGATGTGTGTAACAGCACTGACCTGCCGGAGTTTGAGATCATCAGCCTGCTGGAGGAGCAGCTGCCCGTGTACCGGCTGCGAGCGGACACGGTGTACGGCTACGACAACGATGACTGGCTGCACACGCCACTCATCGCGCCCGACACACGGCTGGACCTGACGGCCGAGCAGATCGAGGAGACCCTCAAGTACTTCTGTGAGTGTGTGTGTGTGTTGTTTGTCCTTTTGGGGGTCTTAGTGTGTGTGTGTGTGTGTGTGTGTGTGTGTGTGTGTACTATAGTTGAAAATTTTCCTGCTGGCTTACACTGGCACGTCTACAGAAATGTAGGTTAATGTGCACTGTCCGTAAAATAAACAAATAAAAAAGTGTATGTTTGAATATACATTTTGAGGTTTTTTTCTTACCACAATTTGCTAGGAGAGTTTTTCTATGTGTCTTCACTTTAGACTGTGTTATTTCAGACTTTATTTACTCTTTCTGAAGAAATCCAGATCGTACCAGAGGCAGAGTGAAGGGCTCCTCCAGTAGTTTGTTTTGTGTGATGGAGATGACCGACAGTACACTGTAGAAGATATTACACAACAGTAGGAGAGAGTGTGCATCTGTAGAGGGTGGGGGGGGGTAATAACACTGTGCAGGGGAATCACCTTGGTAACGGTTGCCATGGGCAGGTGCTGAGCTAGAGGAGACGATAACACAGGGAAAACAGAGGGTGGTGGAGGAAAGCAGAGTTGTAGATGAGTTGGGTTTCTGTCCGTCCTCCTTAAACAGATGAGAAGGTCTTTGATTGGTTCATTTACACCACCAGCATTTTTGTCCAATCAGAAGGGGTTCTCAGCAAGACATAGCAAAACAAAGACGTGCATTCTTTCCCTCCTTCTATCTCCATCTCTCTCTCGTCTCTCTCTCCCTGTCTCACGCTCTGTCTCCCACCCTCCCCCTCTTCCTGTTTCTGTCCATGCTGTGTCATCCATGCAGACAGAATGGGGGTGACTATCTTGTGAATCACAAGGCTGCCAGTGATGGCGTACAATAGTTGTGTGTGGGAGTCCAGGGAAAAAACTGGATCGTTAGACAGTGTGACAAGCCAGAGAGAGAGAGAGTCAGAGGCAGTGAGAGGAAGAGCGGGAAAGAGAGAGAGTCTTTTTCAATCTTTGCTGCAAGTGGATATTTGCCTGTATTTCTTTCCCGGCTCCATGAGGGAAGTGTACTGTTGTAGTCCAAGCCTGAGGTGAGCTGGAGGAGGAGGGGGGGGGGGGGGGGGGGGGAGGGCAGGATGGAGAGGATGGAGGGGCTGAGTGGCAGCGGTGGATGAGGGATGGAGGACGTTGGTGACTGGTGAACTACCATGAAAGCAAGAGGGCGTGTTGTGTGTTTGTGATGGATATCTGTGTGACAGTCTGATCACCTGATGCAATATTGATGACGATGACCGTGGTAACTTCCGACCGTAGGTAACGTGATCTTCGCGATCCTATGGATGATATTACCGTGGTTACCACCATAGGTAATGTCTTCACCGTGGCCTAACTCCATAGATAACCACCGATGTATGAATGCATTTACTGTGTATCGTTTGTGTGGATGTGACCGTGCTTTAAACTGTCTTAGAGCATGGCAGGTAATGCAGGGAAGAGTGTGTCCTCTGAGTGGGTTTGTAGCTGAGCTGGTGCCAGGCGGTGTTCAGCTGCTTGTTAAGAGCATTTCATTGGATCTCTCTGAGGAGGAATCTAATCCGCCTTCCTGCTCACAAACTAACACATACACACAGACACACACTCAAAGTCAAAGTCAAACAGGGTTTGTGGTGGGCTCACACGTTATTGCTTTCCCTGTTTTGATTGTGTTTTTGAGCGATGGATGTTGATGTGCAGCTTGTCATTATGCTTGTGGATAGTGAGTCAACAGTATCGCAGTGGTGCAGCTTAGTCGATAGACCAGCTGCGATGCCCAATTGCAAAGATATTGAATGTTGTATTTATGTATAATCATGGATATATCCTGCTTTAGGGAACTCTTCCTACGATAAATTTTATGTTTTATTATCCTTTTCTATTATTGATCTGTTTATCTGCGATCGATATCGTTCCCTTTGCCCTGACGTAACTATTGTTCGACCTCTGTCAACACGGACAGGGTGGGGCTCCATTTGCAGAAAGTGACAATACGATTTTGACCTAGGTCTTGGATCGAAACGTTACTACCAATAAAGGTGGTGCAATGTAAGCTGCTGAGTGCTGAATGTTTTGAATGCGCCCGGTGAAGTGTGCTGCGGTGTGTTTCACGTCGCGACTCCCCGTGTGCTCCACAGTGCTATGTGCCGACAGAGTGGGCCAGATGACCAAGACGTACAACGACATCGATGCCATCACACGTCTGCTGGAGGAGGTGAGGTTTGAAATGGTGTCTGTCTGCAGACACCGGCCTATGGCGCTGTTTACCCTTGGTGTTTAGCTTGTTGTGTATGGGAAGTGATTGTTTGTCATATCTTTCCCCTCTTTTCCCTTCTTCTTTCTTTGACTCTCTCCCTTTTTCTTTGCATCTGTTACTTTCTCCTCTGTTCTGGTTTCCTCTTTCTCTCTGGTCCCGACCTGTCTGCTCCTATCCTATCTTCTCCTTGTCTCTTCTCTCCTCTCCTCTTCTCTTCTTTTTTCTGCTCTCCATGTCTCATCTGGTCCTTCCCCTCCCCCCTCCTCTCCTCTCCTCTCCCCCCCTTCCTCTCCTCTCCTCTCTTCTTTCCTCATCACTCCTCTCTCCACTTCTAATTTTGTCTGCTGCCCACTCACTATCCATCCCATGGGATGTCTTCACCCAATAGAAAGAGAGGGATTTGGAGTTGGCTGCCAGGATTGGTCAGTCCCTGCTCAAGAAGAACAGAACTCTGACTGAGCACAATGACTACCTGGAGGAGCAAGTGGGGCACATCGCCGAGGAGGTACACACACACACACACACACACACACACACAATGAACATGTTGTCATTGCTGCGAGTTTTAGAGTAGCTGATAGAAAAGGTTATTTTTTTGTTGGTGGTAGAGGAAGGTTTATAATTTGACAGAAATACCATTTCATATTTCATAAATAACCAATGTTGTAATTTTTTTAATCACTGCTTTTAAACAACATCATTTAACTGTATCTAAAAAAGCTTGACACTTAACACACAATTGACACAAATAACAGAAATATGTCCACACAGCCTGCGGTGGATTTAGCTGTTCCCACAAAAAAACAAAAATCCACATAGAATACCCAGGAGATCCTGACCCCATCCCATTACTCATAGTCCCCCTCCACACTCCGGCCCACTCCTTTGTGCTGCAGGTGGCCCAGCTGCACCATGAGCTGAACCTGAAGGATGAGCTGCTGCAGTTCTACACCCAGGCGGCAGAGGAGAGCGAGGAGGAGCCCAGCGACTCCCCGAGGTGAGGGGGCCTCCCTTCTACCTGGATATCTTTTGTTTACAATATGAACCTTTTGTATTGTACTGTATAGGTTCTATTTACAATATGAACCTTTTGTTTTGTACTGTATATGTTGTTTTTACAATACAAACCTTTTCTTTTGTACTGTAGAGCTTATATTTACGATACAAACCTTTTGTTTTGTACTGTATAGGTTCTATTTACAATATGAACCTTTTGTTTTGTACTGTATAGGTTGTATTTACAATACAAACCTTTTGTTTTGTACTGTAGAGCTTATATTTATGATACAAACCTTTTGTTTTGTACTGTATAGGTTCTATTTACAATATGAACCTTTTGTTTTGTACTGCTTATGTTTTATTAACACTTTACATTTTTTATTTTAAACTGTGTAAGGGGGTGGTTTAATTCTGATTGTGTGCCATGTGTAGCGGTATAAAATAGCAACACAATACATAGTACCCTAAAAGTTAAATGAAATCAATGTATATATTTGTGAATTAAACTGGGAGGGTCCGTTCTTTCTCACACGTCACTGTGTACACTTTGCATGTTTTAGTTCATGTACACGTGGTGTATGGCATGTGTTCAACAGACTAAAACCTAAGTGCAGGTGGCCCCATGAGTGATGAATACGTATTGGTGTGTTTGTCTTCCTCCGCTACAGGAGGAGGGGTAAAGTGGGGGCCGCTTCTGGAGGCTTTGGGTCGGACCCGCTGCAGATGAAACTCAAAGAGCTGGAAGAGGAGAACCTGTCACTGCGCTCTGAGGTGACACACACACACACACACACACACACGAATACTAAGAGAGAATAGGGTATTTTCAAGCTGGGTAACTGTTGGGATATTTGTCCGTATGTAGGCCAGCTACCTCAAGTCGGAGACAGAAACGTACGAAGAGAAAGAACAGCAGCTGGTCAACGACTGTGTTAAGGAACTCAGTGAGTTATGATGTCTCTCTATCTCTCTCTCTCTCTCTTTCTGTGTGTTTCTCTTTCTCTGTGTGTTATTCTTTCTCTTGCTCTCTCTCTGTAGTCTTTGTATTGTCTTCTGTTTCTGCCAATCTTGCACTCTGAATTAATGTTGTTATAATGGCTTGACTAGTTGTTGATCTCTTGTTTTTTGCTGTGCTTTGAGCTCTCTCTCCCTCTCTCTCCCACTCTTTCTCTCTCTGTCTCACCCCCACAACCCCAGCAATGGACTGTTTGTGTGGCTGCGACCAGGCAAGCGCCTGCGCTGCCACAAACACACTGAGAACAGTTACTTCCCACAGGCTATCAGAGCCTTGAACAAGGATTAATAAACCCCTGAAAGACACACGATACCTTCAACTATTGCCATTTAAATATTTGCACTAATATCTTCACTTTTAACACTTCTTTTTAGCATATCTTTTATATGCTTTTGTATATTTTGCTTTATTTGTATCTGGTATTTTGTTTATATATTGGCTATTTGAATTGTCTTGTACTTGCTTTGTGCACTTCCTGGGAGTTTGAAGCGACCACGTTTCAGTATACTTCCTTGCAGGCATATGTGAGTCACTAGATCTTGAATCTTGACTCTTTCTCTCTTCCCCTCTAGGACTGTCCAGTCTCCAGATCTCCACCATCGCTGAGGAGCTGGCCAGGAAGACTGAGGATGCCTCCCGGCAGCAGGAGGAGATCACCCACCTCCTCTCCCAGATCGTGGACCTGCAGAAGAAGTCCAAGATGGTGGGCGAGAGAGAGAGAGAGAGAGACCCACACACACACAAATATTTGCTTAATTCAAGCCCCTTTAACGCTCATGTGTGTGTATGTGTGTGTCTGCGTATGTGTGTTTGTGTGTTTTGTGTGTGGTGGCCGGTGTGTGTGTGCATATGTGTGTGTGTGTGTGTGTGTGTGTGTGTGTGTGCGTATGTGTGTTTGTTTGTTTTTGTGCGTGGTGGCCGGTGTGTGTGTGTATATGTGTGTGTGTGTGTGTGTGTGTGCGTGCATGTATGTGTTTCCAGTTTGCAGTGGAGAACGAGGAGCTCTCTCAGCACTTGATTGCGGCAAAAGATGCCCAGAGACAACTCACAGCTGAGGTAACAAACCGTCCCACCTCACCAACACACACACACACACACACACACACACACACACACACACACACACACACACACACCACCATCTCCCCCCACACACTAGCCCAGGGGTAGCCAACATGTGAGTCGCCTGCAGGGCATGTTCTAAAAATAGCTCAAAAAAAAAATCTGATTGGATTAATATTTATATTAATTGTGTTGTTCTTTTTAAATCAATAACACTTGCATTGCTTTTTTGGCAATGACAATATTTAATTTAACATTTAAAAAACTAATGTTTTACAAACTCTAACCTTGTCTGGAAAGTTCATTATCGTGCACCCTCTTTACTGAGACAAGCAAGTCAGCACAACTTAAATCTGGAGCTACCTGCTGGGTTTACCCACAAAATATGCGGGAAAAGAGAAAGAAAATGTATCATTTTCACAATGATTGGTAGGAAGAGTTATTTTTTTAACTACTGTGAAAGACAAGTTTGTATGTCTTATTTGTGGGGAGACTGTTGCGACTGCCAAGCAGCACAGTGTGGAACGACATTTCATCACCTGTCACAATAGCTTCCGGGCCAACTACCCACCTGGCAGTGCCCTACGGGCAGAAAAGGCCGGTGAGTCAAATAGCCCTTCGTACGACTCAGCACCCTTGAAGTAGCTCTCGGGTTCAAAAAGGTCCGAGACCCCTGCTCTAGCCTGTCCTATCCCTTCAGACACATTCTAATTCCTCCCCGCTTCCCCACTCCTGCGCCTCCTGTGAGTGTGAGTGTGTTTTCCCTCCTCACACTCTTCCTCCGTGGCGCGTCCTCTGCTGCCCCCTGTAGCTCCAGGAGCTGGAGGAGAAGTACCTGGAGTGCATCGAGATGCTCCACGAGGCCCAGGAGGAGCTCAAGGACCTCAGGAACCGCAGCTACCCCGCCGGAACGCCCCGCCGCTTCCACCCCCTGGGCCTCTACCCCATGGTGAGAGAGAGAGATGCATGATGGGATGCGTCGTAGGGAACGTCACACCAGATATCAGTAGCGTGCCGAGTAGCGTACCCATTACCCATAAACGTTGCGGGAGTACAGTATTTATTTACTGACTTACTAAGTAGCCTATGTCTGTTATTAATAACTGTTTTTAAAATGTGTCCTTCTAATAACACAGACTAAAAGTAGTCATTTTAGCCATGTGATTAAGTAAGTAGGTATTTAAAGTACTTTATGTACTCAAAGCAAGGTGTTTTTCCAGACATGCACCATCAAACCATCAAACTGGTTGCATTTGAGTATGAAAAGAATAATAAAAATACTTCTAAGAGTATCTTGTAAGCGATAGATCAATGTCGCAGGGACAAATTGTAAAATATCTGCTTTAAAATGTAGTTTGGTAAAAGTCCCCTCCAATAATATTACAGATGGCAGTACTTGAGTAAAAGGTGCATTCTGAATGTGTGTGTGTATTGACAGGACTCCCTGGCGGCTGAGATTGAGGGGACCATGAGGAAGGAGATGAGTCTGGATGACCCTGAGTGTGAAGAACAGAAGTATGAACCTCTTTTCACCCATCTCAGAGGTTTTAATGAGGGATTAGATAGGGTGGACTGAGTCTTCATTGTCCTTGGAGAGTTAATTGGTCTTTGTACAAAAAGACATGCATTCCCAAAAGGATAGAGTAAAAACAAAAATGATATACTATATATACTATATATATTTATATATATATATATATATATATATATATATATATATATAAACAAAAACAAGATACACATATTTTGTTGGAGGGGAAGAAGCCCCTACTGTTAAATTTTTTTTGTATCCTTTTAAAACAACTTCAATAATTGTTTTTGTCTGTTTGTATGTGTGCGTGTGTGTGTGTGTGTGTGTTTGCGTGTGTGTGTGTGTGTGCACCTGTGTGTGTGCGTGTGTGTCATTGCACAGGGGCCACCGGAGGCGCGTGTTCCAGACGGTGAAGAACTTCAACCAGACTGTACGCCAGCGCTCGCCCATCCCGGGCTCCAACACCAACATCCCGGGGTCCAATCAGACGCTGTCGTCCCGCTCCTCGCCGCTGTCCAGCGGCCCGGCCACGCCTCGCCTGTGCCCGGGGGACATCGCCGGCGAGGGCGTCGGCCTTGACAACCGCGCTCAGAGCATCCTGATGGAGGCCTCGTCCAATCGGGAGAGGTGAGGATGAGGGGGAGGCGGGGCTTGTGTGAGTATATAATTGAGATGTGAATGATCGCCTGTTTTTGGACAAATATAGTAGGAGTACGTTTACGTAAGTAGTTTGTCTTGAGATTGTGATAACCATTTCAAATTTAGCATAATTAGTCTGCAGAGAATATAAGGGTGGTTTGCACCAACAAGGGTTCAATTTATCAAAGATTATCAGGTAATCCAAATTTAAAATTAATTAGCTCAAAAACGAATCTGCTAATCTGTAGCACCGCTTAAATGTATTCAGTAATAAATCTCATTGATACACTGTATATTCACAAAACACCTTACCCACAACATAAAAATGATGACATATGAGACTGCTTTTTCTTTTTCTTTTCCTCTGTCCTGTATTTATTTATTTTATTTTTTTATTATCATTATTATTTTTGTATCTGTTTGTATGGTGTTTGTATGTTGTGTATGGTCTTGTACTGTCCAAGTGTTTGGTGATGTCCTGTGATATATGTTGGTCTGAGTCTATGATTGTATATGTGTTGTGACTGTATTGACTGTTGGTTTTGTTTTGTCTTGTGAACTCGGAGAAGGATCACTTTGACTGGTACTTGGACTCCAGGAAGAATAGCCAGGCTAATGTGCTGGAGCTAATGGAGATCCAATAAATAAAAAAATAAAAAAATAAAAAAAATGTAAATCCAGTTTGAAAGTAATGGAGCCACTGAATAAAAATAAATCTTTCATTTCTCTTAAGACAATACAGATGGGGCACACTGTGAATCACGGCCCTGCGGCTGTATTCAGATATTACACTCCCCTCTTATCTTAATCCACTTCTTCGCGGGCAGCGGCGGGGACGCCTCAGGGAAGAAGAGCGCGGGGGCCGAGGACCTGCGTCTGGCGCTGCGCCGCCTGTCCCTGCGGCGGCAGAACAACCTGAGCGAGCGGCGGTTCTTCGAGGAGGAGCGGGAGCAGCGGCGGCGGGGCCACGGCGTGCCTCTGGGCCTGGAGGGGGGGCTCACCCCCTCCGACAGCATCATGTCCCTGGGCAGCCTCCAGCTCTGGGCCCACCGGGGGGCCTATCTGCCCGACAAGCTGCAGATCGTCAAGCCCTTGGAAGGTGAGCGGGGGGAGGGGGGGGGGGGGGGGCGGGGATGCAGCTTTGGTACCGTCACAGATGTAGCTATGAATATACATATTCCTGCGTAAACTCACCGCAAACATACAAAGACACCATGCCACGTTTACCAGGATACAATACTGTTATGCAGTTAGGATAATATTGCTCTAGTTTGACTCTACTGCCCCCTGGTGAGATGAAGGAGTAGTAGCATTCACAAACGTCATTCAATACATTTCATAGAGAAATTATATACTTTTAACAATGAACTTTACTTTAGGCCTTATTCTTATTTGACTTAAACATTGATCCTCACATCCAGTGGAAGAGGCAGCATGTAAAGAGTGCGTGTTTCCCTCCATGTGCGTAGGGTCGGCCACCCTGCACCACTGGCAGCAGCTGGCCCAGCCCCACCTGGGGGTGATCCTGGACGCGCGGCCCGGGGTGATCCCCAAGGGCTACCGGCCGCTGGAGCTGGAGCTGGAGCAGGTGTACCCCTGGGGCGGGCTGGAGGAGGAGGAGCCCGGGGAGCAGTACTTCCAGAACCTGCCCACCACCTCGGCCACCGCCTCGCCCACGGTGCCCTGTCCCACCAGCACGGCCCCCCCCGACCCCGGGGAGACCCCCACCCCCCTACCCGGTCCCGGCACCCCCTCGCCGTCGCCGCATCTCAGCAACACAGACCCGCTGGGTGAGTACACACACACACACACACACACACACACACACACAAGGGTGTACGCACACACACTCATACATGCACACTAACTTACATACACACACACACACACACACACACAGACACACACAGGTGCACGCATACACACACATATAGAAACACACACACAATCATAAACACACACACTCACAGGTGCTTGACACACAGGCACACGCCAGACACACACACATACACAAACACACATACACGTTCACATGCACGCAGAGACACACACACACACACACACACACACACACACACACACACACGCATAAACATACAGTCACATGCACGCACACACACAAACATGGACTTTGTTTGTAATAAATATGATGTGGGTGTGTGTGTTGGCTCGTCAGCTGCATACTACCCAGGGAAGTGCATGGCCCACACCAGCTCCACCTATACCTTCACCACCTGCCGGATCCTGCACCCCACCGATGAGCTGACCCGTGTCACCCCCAGGTACCCCCCACCACACCAACCACACCCCCACCACACTATTATCCATGTGGTACCATGTGTGCAGTCGGAACGGCCATCCAACTGAATCGAATGACATGTAATAGCAGAAGTCAATAAATGCTCTGTATGTGTGTACCGTATGTACATTGATATAATATGCATACTTCTTCCATCTCCTGGTTTGGCGCAGTCTGATCTCGGGCCCGGCCACCTCTTCCTGTGTGATGACCAGCAGCCTGTTGGCCACGCCCATCGCCACGCCCTGCACCCCACGGCGACTTGGCATGATCCCCTCCGAGTCCTCAACCAACCTCAGGCAAGCCTCTTATCCCTCCAGATAGCCTCCAGAGAGCCTCCTGCTGCCCTCCAGCTCCCCCCCCCCCACGCCTCTGGCTAAAATAGCTTTGCATGAAAGACCTCATATTATATAGCGATAGCAATCCAAAATGACAACATGGATACATGTTGGCAGTTCTGTGCATCATTTGTTGAGTAATAAAGGATAGAAGAGATTATACTTACATTTTCGGCATTTAGCAGACGCTTTTATGCAAAGCAACTTCATACTGTTCATACACTTATTTACACACTGAGGACGGTGTCAACCATGCAAGGCGACAGCCAGCTCGTCGGGAGCAGTAAGGGTAAGGACGGTGTCTTTCTCAGGGACACCTCCCTGAGCAAGCCGGGGATCAAACTAGCAACCTTACGGTTACAAGTGAACCCACTCTACCTCCTGAGCTTGATATCAATTCAAAACTTAAAAGAAGGAAAACATCAAATAAAGAAGAGAATTTGAATCGCAAATGTATGTCATGTTCCATATTAAACGCCTGTGTTTCTTCGCCTACAGGGACGCCACGCGCACCACCAGCACCTCTCTGGGGCTAGTGCGCCTCCTGCAGGAGAGAGGCATCTCTGCGGCCATGTACCACCACCAGAGCCAGGGCCTGGAGCCCCCGCAGGGCAGCGAGGGCCTGCTGTTCAGCACCTCCGTCACCCCCCACCGCGCCCGCCCCTCCACCCCGCCCAACTCCCCCACCCGGTCCCGGGCCGGCGGGGCGGGGGGCTCTGCGGCAGACCCCGGCGGGGGGAGCGGAGAGGAGACGCCGCTGGGCTTCGACTTCAAGAGCCCCCCCTACGACAACTTCCTGACCTCCAAGCCGGCGCGCTCCATCCTGAAGGACGTGGTGGAGGGGGGGTCCCGGGGCCGGCAGCGCGCCCGGGACTGCGAGTGCCAGACGGACGTCAGCGTGTCGGTGCAGCACCTCAACCTGCTGGATAAGGTCAAGCGGCTGGGCGTGGCCGGGGCGGCGGGGGCCCGAGCGACCAGCCCGGGGCCCATCCTCGGGGGGCCCCTGGGCGGGCTCCGGCGGTCGGGCTCCCCCTTCGGCCCCGAGGGGATGCGGAGGAACAGGAGCTACCCGGCGATGGTCGGGGCCAGCATGGCCATGAAGGGCCCGGGGCCCCAGGAGGAGTCGGAGATCCTGCTGGCAGCCAGTCTGCCGAAGCAGCAGAGCCTGAAGTAGGGCAGCGTCGGCGGGGGTGGGTGGCGGGTGGGCTGTTGACCGGTCACCTGGAGCTCCCCCAGACCACCGAGGCGGAACGGGGTTCACCGATGGAGACTACACACCCGCCGGGTCTCATGTGTAGCACTGTCGTGTACGAAATCACTGTTTCTAACACACACACACAGGCCCTCAGCACACCAGGGAACTCCCAGTCGGTCCTGGGAGTTCCCCAGTTCACCGGTAAGCCCCGTCTGCCGATGTTAACACACTATCAACAAGCAGCTCCTATGGGGACGGTCAGATGAGGTGGAAAAGCATTGCGATCGACACTAGCTTCCAATTCTTGTCCCTCTGCCTGTGCTTGTGTCTGTTCCCAAACACACGCACATACCCGACCCGTATGTGCATACATACGCAGAGAATTACAGATTAATGTTTTTTTTTATCATAAACTTTGGCTATTTGCTGTTTATGTAGCACTTGAACAGGCCTTCCTCCTTCACCTATACTAGGTTAAGAAGCTCATTAAAACAGGATTTAAAATCGACTGATGACTTCCAGGATCATTCATTAGATTCTCTCTCACTGTGCCTGTCTTTCTACCCCTCGTTCTATCCCTCTTTTCTTTCTCTCTCTTCTCCCTCTCGACTATGAACCCTCTCTTCTCTCTCAATCTCCCTCTTGATTACATTTTAAAAAGCTTTATTAGAGGGGGAAATAAACATTTACCTTGCCAAAGTAAATGAAGGACAATTAAGATTGTAATTACCATAGTGATATATGTGATAAATTAAACATAGCTACATAATTAACATCTCTCTCCCCCTCTCTCTCTCCCCTCTCTATCTAACCTTCCACCCTCTGTTTCTCAACCACATGTTGCTCAGCCCTTCATCTCTCCCTCATATGCATCCCTCTTCCTGACAGGATGAGCAAGAAGACAGTCTCTTAGTGAATAACTCAACTGATATTCCTATCAGTATTAACGATGCTTGGCTTTTGCCTCCTAAGTGGCCATTAAAAGAGGAAGTGGGGGGGGGGGAAGGACTGACTCCAGAGATCTATACGACGTTAGCGCGGCTTGTAAAAGGAGGTGTGGCCTGTGTGGACAAGCAAAACGACAAGTAAAATACATTGTGGGTAATGAGGCGCGCCTGTGCCCGTTTGTCTCTGTTGGTGCATAAGGTAATATCGGGCCTTGAGGGACATTGTGTGACCGTGTGGACAATCTAGGCCCGTGGTATGTGTGAGGAAAAAAAGTCTGCTCTGAGTAGGCAAATATAGGTGAAAAGAAGCCGTCATGTTTGTTTTATTTTGTTTTGATTATTCAAAACAAACGCAAAGGCATACAATAATGAATTAAATTATTGAGTTTTTTATATTTATGTTTCGTAAATATATTTGTAATGTTTGTTCATGCAGATTCACTGTGTCAGTTGGCTACGCCTTGGATAGGTAGGCTATGTGGTTCACATTGTCATGTGTAAAGAATTTATTTATTAGAAATGACTCAGCTGATGCATATAGCCTACATTGTTCACATACGATGACATATTTGTGGGCAGTCAGTTGGTGAATTGGAGGCTTGTTTGTTTTTTCAAATACAATTTCAATCATTAAACCGTTCCCTGTCGTTTTTAACTAGAACAAACTTTGTGTTGATCGCATGAGTTTAATTTGGCGTAGGAGAGGACTGAGGAAATGGCTGAATGGAGGAATCGATCAGCTAAAACCGACCAGCAGGTGGTGCTCTCGAACCTTGAATGATTAGATACAATAACGCGTTTGTTTCTCTGCATGTCTTCAGTTGCTCTCTTTTCATCTCTCTCTCCTACCCACCCACTCTCTCTCTCTCTCTCTCTCTGTCTCTCTGTCTCTCTCCCTCTAGATCGAACGTGGTCCGAAGTAACCCATGAAATATGTCTGCGTTATCAGCCAGTACACATGAGTCTGTAGCGTGATTATGTGATCTATCATATCCCCTGCTGCTGTATGCCTATCCAATAACCTCAGAATGTCACTATGGCAGCCAGTGATGGACAAATTACAACAAATGAATACTAATTGTGTCCCACGGGTGACGTTATTAATGCTTTCTGTGGCGGATTTTGATAACTTCAATTAGGGCCCTATCTTGCAATCAAATCACTGTCATCCACAAGTTGTGTGCGTGTAACCAAGAGAGGGATGAGGGCAAGTCAGAGAAAGATGAGGTCTCTACAGAAAGAGGTTAATGATTTGAAAATGAATGAATACATTCAGAAAATGTATTTATAGTGCGCCCTTACCACCAATGTAAACAATATTGCACAATAGTCATGGCAGTACAACTAAACCAGACCCCTCCTATTACAAGCTAGTAACCTAAAACCATGATCTATTTAAAACTAATTATTGATCCTGCATGTCGTTGTTCTAGGATTTGGCTGTCATGATGCAGACCGAAATGTGGGCACGCACATATCTAAGGCACCTTCAAGCACACACACACACACACACACACACACACACACACACACACACACACACACACCACACACATCTAAGCACCTTCAAGCACACACACACACACACACACACACACACACGCATCTAAGCACCTTCAAGCACACACTCACTCACTCATTCACTCACTCACTCACTCACTCTCACACACACGCATCCAAGCAGACACACGCATCTAAGCACACACACACACACACACACACACACACACACACACACACACAGACGTGTGTGCATCCAAGCACCCTTCAAGTCTATTGCAACTCACACACACGAGTAGAGCCTGGAGGTCTCTGGAGTCTTAGAAGTTTAAGCCAATTCTCAAGTATGCTTATCCAAATTTCAAGTTTGTTTGTTTCAAGTGGAGCCCTAGGTCCAAGCCGTTGACTTGATGCACGACTGAATCGCATAAACACACAAATGTGTAAGAAGTGTACACACTCACACTTTTTTTTTCTTTCCTCCTGGGGCAACTGAAGCCATTTCTCTGAATTATTCACCAAGCCCACTTGGATCATCGATCTCTCTCTCTCTCTTTCTAGTCTCCTTTACTTGCTCTCTCACACACGCACACACACACACTCTCACACACACACACACACACACACACACACACACACACACACACACATACACACACACTCTCACACACACACACACACACACACACACGAGACGGGCAGTATAGTGCAATGCTTCATCTAAGTTTTTCCTGTTATATCACTCTGCAATATATATGGGGTAGTGTAGTTGTAATGTGGCTCTGGCACAATTAAATGTTAAACCAGAAATCTCAAATGATAAGTTATGTCAAACAGTATTGGGCAATTAGTTCAATTAGTAAAGTTACAAAATTGAAAGCCCCCCCCCCCCCCCATGGCCACCCCACTAACTCACTGGCCTTCCCATTGGCTCACTTCTGGCCACCCCACTTACCAATCCACAGGCTCCACTGGCCAACCCAATCCCTCCTCACTGACCTCCTCACTGGCCTCCATACTAACCTCCTCACTGACCTCCTCACTAACCTCCTCACTAACCTCCTGAAGTCTTAGTAATAGGGTAAGTGGAAGTAATAGGGTGTTGGTGTTAGTAGTATGATCAGTGCTAGTAAAAGGGTTAGTGTTGGTAAGGTAAATATTAGTTATCAGGTCAAGTGCTGGCTGCAAAGCCATTAAAACCTATTCCGGCACAGCATCTAGCTCAGATCATTTTCTAGCTTGGTTTTTAAGTGTTTTTCTACACATTTCTCGGGGCCTATAAAATATTTATCACCACCTCTTGACCGTCTCTGGGCTGTCGTCTTATCTTTCATAGCTCAATGTACTGAGCTGTTCATAGCCCGACGTCGTGACTGTCTCCATTTCGCTCCATTTCATGGCATGAATAACCGTAACTTCTTCTAATTGAAGGCTAAGGCACGTTGGCCAAATCACTGCCGGGCCACTGAACTTGATGAGGCTGGGAGTCTGTAGATAGTATATGGCTACAGAGGGTAAATGTAGGGAAGGTGTCTATTAAGGCAAGGGAAATAGACTCCAGGTGCTTCTAAAGTACAAGGTACAGATTTTAATGAGATGCTATTTTCCTCATGGTTATTTTAAGTATGTACATAAGATGTTCCAAAGATTAAAAAAAACAAGTCTCAGTCTCACTGTACAGTCCCTAGTTATTATTTTAAAAAGTTTTTTGTTTTTGTGAATTGTTAGTATTGGTTGGTTGTGAAGTCTCTTTTATTCAACCAAATATGTGAATAATTGAATTGAATTAAGTTTATATGAACTAATAAACACATGCAGATATATTTTGATGTGCATCTCCCTGTGTAATGATAATAAGTTTAGCACTTTATTTCGACACTGAAATATTGTTTGCAAGTGTGCCGATACCGTTTCTAGAGATTTCACTCTGAATGCACATCAAATATTAATTTTAAGTATACAAATCCAGGGACAAAATACAAAGTTTAATGTTTAATCTTTATTCAGCCGCGTTAATCCTACCAGATCCTGACACAACGGCAAACAATTCCACCCAGAAAAGAAACAAAAGAAGAAGAAATAGAAATAGGGAAAAAAACGGTTAAAAAATTAAAACAAACAAACAAAAAAAACCAAATCAAGCACAAGCCATTTTTCTGCAAAATGCGGCATACGTATGTCTTTATATATTGCATGATCATAGTTTTACAAACAAATGTACAAACAAATACATCATAAATATACTCTTATTTTGAAATGATGAACGTTTGCAGATTCCAACTCCTTTTACCCCTTCTCCTCCGCCTCCCCCCCCCCCCCCCCCCCCCACTCCCCCTCCCATCCCTCTCTCCTCCCCTTGCCGGTATGTGCCCGGGTCACGACGTCATTAGGAGGAATACTCGTATTCCTCTGCGCTGCGGCGCCCGAAGTCCATCCAGCCCAGGTAATCCCGGTCCTTTATCCGGTGGCCCGCGCTCATCCCGCCGCCGGACCGGTTGCTCATCGCCGAGTCCCTCCGCACTGAGCCTAGCGAGAGGAGGACGAGAGGTTGGGGTGAGTGGCATGTGCGTGCGTGTGTGCGCACATGTATGTGTGTTTTTGTGTGTTTTTTGTTTATGTGTTTTTTTGTTGTTGTTTGTTGTGTGTGTGAGTGTGTGTGTGTGTGTGTGTGTGTGTGTGTGTGTGTGTGTGTGTGTGAGTGTGTGTGTGTGTGTGAGTGTGTGTGTGAGTGTGTGGCTGTGTGTGCGTATGGCCGTTTGGGTATTGAGGCAGAGAAAGGTTTGAGAGATGGTGGGGAAGAGAAGGCATGCAAATGAATATTCTTTCCCTTCGGCTCTGCCAAGCCCACAGAGGGATGAGCGCTGCATTCTACCCTCTAGCCTCCAGGGATTGTTGGTTTACAGACAGAGGGGTCTTATTTGAAGCTGCAGAATTCTGTTCGGGAAATGAGTCCAGGGATATCAGATGATCTCGGAAAATATTGCTGCCGAAGGTCTTGCAGACCGAAACACAGGGCAACGAAGGCGAAAGGATGATTCCCCCCAGTTCCCCCCCAAACAGTCACACTATTTAAAAAATAAAGGATTTCAAACCCCATTATGGCTTACAAGTATTTTGTGGAACTGTAGTCAAATCTATACTGAAGTGGTCGCTAGCTATTGACGATTAGACATTGGAGCGATTAGCTATTGATCAGATGACCTATTGATCAGATGTTTCTCTATTTAAGTGTAATTGACAAACATCAACAACAACAAAATATAGCGCCACTGGTGGTGTTGCTGTTGGTTATTGCTGCTAAACGTGGAATAGCTGGGGCCATTGACTCAACATCAAACGTTTAGCAATTATTTTCTACATATTGAGTAATGTTCTTGTAGTCGCCTGCTTCATTTTATCGCAGTTTGCGTGCATTACAACATTTGAAATGAAGTGTCGTCATTTTTAACCTGGTTTAATCAAAAGAACAATTTACCTGACCAAAATAAGTTGTGTGGTTGAATGTTAGGTGTCAGTTGTGAAAAATGGCAAGGCATCATAAGATCTTTCCTCACATAAGATGAAGATGAGATTTCAGAGTGACATCACACACACTCTTTCTCTCACACACACACACACACACACACACACACACACACACACAATGTGGCAGACATTCCAGCGGCAGATGGACCTCAGACTGACAACCTGCTATTTGCTCACCACTTAATTAGCCTGCCTCTTGTGCAGATTTACTTGCTCAATGGTCGATCAAGCATTCGCATGGGTCCAGGTGTTCCACGCATCGGTGATGTGTATGTGTGTTTGTGTGTGTGTATATGGAGTGCATATGCATATATGTGCATATAGAGAGAGGAAAGGAGGGAGATGGTCATCCTGCAAAATCTTGAACTTTAAAGATCCATCCTTTAAAGATAAGTGTGTGTGGGTGTTTGTGTGTTTGTGTGGCTTTTGTGTGTGTATGTGTGTGTGTGTGTGTGTGTGTGTGTGTGTGTGTGTGTGTGTGTGTGTGTGTGTGTGTGTGTGTGTGTGTGACTTTTCTGTGTGTTGCCAGGGTACCAACAGTTTGGTAATCAATTGCACTTTGCACTGCAATCTAGATGCTCATTTTACTCCCCCTCCTCCTCCTCCTCCTCTCAACAAGACTCCTACACACACACACACACACACACACACACACACACACACACACACACACACACAAACATGCAGACACAGATCCCCTGGTGTGGTGAGAAGACTGGCTGGATCAGGCTCCACACCTCCTACACGCAGCCGAGCGTGCTGCGCACAGCGGCCACAGACACTCACACACGCACACGCAATGCGCCCACACACCCCCACCCACCTGGGAGCCCACACTCGCCCAGAACAGAACGGAATGAGGCAGGCGGAAGAGATCGATACACACAGGAACTGGGACGCTTCTTTCCAGCGATTGCAAAACTCTCTGCTGCACATGTTTGAATGTATTTTTGTACATGCGAGTGTAGTTCATTAAAAAAGATTAAAATAATGTTTTCACCCCTTCATTATGCGCCTTCCCTCGTTTGCGTTTTGAAAGTATGTGCACATGTAGTTGAGAAACTTCTGACATATTACCTGTACAGTTCATGTAATTATTGTGCACATGTAAGTATGTCATAGTTTCAATGCATGCAAACACCAAGCATGCAATAGGCAACGGGCTGGGTTCAGACACAATCAGTGCCATCATTGCGTTGCTGACTGCAAGTCGGTCTGAGACCAAACGATATTTAGAAAGTCTGAGAATGCGAGAGGCAAGAGAGAAAAAGCAACAAGAAAAAAAATAAGCTGCGGAGAATTGCCGGATGAGAGTACGCTCTCGAAGCCACTCTTCCAGACCACAGAAAGCTTTCTGCCACTAATTCATATTACAAACGAGACCCCGCAACAGATCCACTAATTAGCCAGACCGGAAAAGCAGAGAACAGAAAGGATTGAAAAGCAGTTGCATTTGGAGATGTCCTCATCACTTACATGCCCCCCCACACACACTCTCACACACACTCTCACACACAACCACACACACACTTAAAAGCATGAACATGAGACATATACAACAACGCTGCTAATTCCACCCGAATACCCCCCCCCCCCCCCCGCACTCACACCCACACACACACACACACACACACACACACACACACACACACACACACATACACACCTTTCCTGGAGGAGATTAGTCTAGCCAGCATTTCGCTGAGGTTGGCTCTGGGATATCCCTCCTCCTGTGACAGGGGGGTCGCGTTCATCTGTGGGGCGGAGCGGCTGTGGCGTACGTGGGGCTCGGACAAGGAGGTGTCGGTGTCAGGGAGAGCTGGGGCCCGGGCGTTCCAGGGGGCCGAGAGGGGGGCAAGGAAAGAAGAAGATATTAGCCGTTTTCAGACATGTTCTCCACATTTTTTCAGCATTTTGTTCAGCAGGAGATTCGACCCTGAGGGTGATTCAGACTTGATGCTTTATATGCGGATATCGGTGTCGTTCAGACATCACTAGAATCTCCAGGTGGTTTAGTGGGGGGGGACATGAAAGACGTATTGAAAGAAAGAAGGAGACATTTGAATAGAGAAAGAAAGAGGAAAGATAGAAAGAAATATGTAAGAAAAATAAAAATAAAGAAAGGTAGGAACAATGAAAGAATATTAGAGCCATAGAAAGAAAGAAAGAAACGTAGAAAAGAATGAAGATAGAAGAAATGAAGAAATGAAAATAGAAACAAAGAAATATAGAATCACATAAATGTTAGAGAGAAAGAAAGAAAGATAAAGAAAGAAACAGATACAAGGAGCACAGCGTCAGTGAGCCAGTGTGCCGAGTCTCCAGGCCCCGGAGCCCGGCGTGCTTTACCTTCAGATGAGGCGGAGGCGGCCACGCGGCGGTCCTCGGCGGCGGCGGCGGCGGGCTGAGAGGAGAGAGGCAGTCCGAGGCAGCTTGTAAACAGAACCAGCAGCAGCACGCACACACACACCCCCGCAGTCATCTGGGACACAGGGGAGAGACGGAGGACCACAGGAGAGCACAGAGGCGTTAGATAGATCGAAAGATAGATAGATAGATAGATAACAACTTTATTAATACAAGACATATGAGTCCAGGAGAGGGGACTTCAATGCAGTTACCTTTGAGGAAAAAACGTGTTTTAACTGGAAATGTCATAGGATCCATCTTTTATAATTAGTTAGTGCAACTGTCATTTGTAACTGTCCTCCAGCTCAATGTATCTGTAATATGTTTGATAAAACGTTATCAAACGATTAAACATATCATGTGATGACCCGATTTCAGCCTGTACATCTCACCTACAATTAAGCTCAGAGTTAAGTGAAGCTCAGAGTTAAGTGATTTGTTCTTTCAAATTACATTGAGATGTAGGTCCCTGAAATTTGAGTTTAGATGTGAATGATTTGCCCGTCTAAACATAGACAATAAAAACGTCTCAAAGATGCACAGTTTACAAAAGTATTCATTTAACAAAAGTAATGAGATCTTAATTAAAAATTGAACATGGTCGTGTTTGCTAAACAATAGTTTTTGTCTACGTACATAAATCAAAGTATCGTTTCAACCTTAACCAGTAAAATGGAAATATTTACCACCCATAGAAATTCTCAACCAATTAGAAAATAAAAGTCCTGTGCAGATAAGAAATTAAAGCTTTCCTAATAAACAGAGACAAACAGATAGAAGAGTTCCTACCTTGAAATAAGACAGAGATTCTGCTTGTGAGAGGAAAGAGCAGAGTACTTCTCAAAGGACTGGGAAAGACACCCCTTTTATACCACCGCTAGCCCCTTGCATGTGTGTGCGTGTGTGAGAGCCTGAGTGTGGTGTGTGTGTAAGTGCACATGTGTGCGTTTTTGTGCGTGTGTTGAGTGTATGCTCTGGTGTGCTGCTTCTATTTTATGTCTGCATTGTAACATGTGTATGCCCGGTTTGGTAAAAACATTTATTACTTTGGCAGCGCAACCACGCTTTTGTTTTGAAAGCTGTTGCATTGTGTTTGTGTTATTATTATTTTTCACTGATTTTAGCACCAGTCTTTGGTGACAGGACCTCTGAATATGACCATAATGTGTTTGGGATGAGGAATGCAATAATGACACAATAAGGCAGTGTATGCGTGTGTGCCAATGCTTGTGTGTGTGTGTGTGTGTGTGTGTGTGTGTGTGTGTGTGTGTGTGTGTGTGTGTATGTGTGTGGGTGTGTGTGTGTGTGTGTGTATTGGGGGTACGTCACGACAGATGGCAGAGGGGTATACCTTGTAGCCATTTGTCTAGAGGAAGAGGAATATGAAGGATAAAGAGTGAAACTGTTTGGTGTTGCTGGAAGAACAAGTGAAACAACTGTTTGTCTCTGTCTTTTCTCTGTCCGACCTCCCCTCCCCTCCCCCCCCCCCCCCCCCCACACACACACACACAAATACACATTGTATGATCTTCTCTTTTCATCTTATCTTCCATGTTTCTCCCTTTCTGTTCTATTTAGTTCTCGCTCTCATCTCATTCTCTCCCCACAGACACACACACTGTGTGTGTGTGTGTGTGTGTGTGTGTGTGTGTGTGTGTGTGTGTCTATCTCGCTCTCTCTATACTGCTCTCACTGTTTCTCTCTCCCTCTCTCTCTCTCTCCCTATTCTGTCTCTCCCTCCCTCTCTGTCGCTCTCCCTCTCTGTAACTCCCTATCTCTCTCTCCCTATCTCTCTCTCTCTCTCTCTCTCTCTCTCTCTCTCTCTCTCTCTCTCTCTCTCTCTCTCTGTGTCTCTCTCCCCCTCCCCAGAGCTCTCTGCTATGTCTTTGTAACAACAGAGGGATTCACGTTGTCCATCGATCATCAGCCAGACAGCAATCAATCTGCTGGTGATCGATGGCTATTGATTAGCGGTCGTGAGTTAATGTTTTCTGTTAATGAGGCTGACATCGCCCACTGCTTCCGTCACACTATCCTGCCTTGGCCGATAACACTGGCCGATAACACTTGTCTCCGGCTACTATGGTGATAGGCGATAGTGAGAAAATAAAAAAGACAAATATGGGATTACAGCTTCACATGGTAGTAGAATGACACAGCTTTCTCTCTCTCTTTTTATGCTCTCTCTCTCTCTCTCTCTCTCTCTCTCTCTCTCTCTCTCTCTCTCTCTCTCTCTCTCCCTTATTGTACACGAACACATAAGTTTAATGACTCGAATGATTTGAAAATCTTAAACCACGCAGCTGCAAATCACATATAGTTATGATGTGAATTTAAAGAGAAGGCCCACGCTAAAAAAAGACGTCGCCCTTCGACCTGAGAGTCTCATTAACAGGTACATGACAGAGACGCATGGATCCCGCACCGGCGCTGTATCCGTGGCGATCGAGGTGGCTGTAATTACACGCCGCAAGTCAGAATCCACCGTCGCGATCTGACAGCGAATCACTCCCAAATCACCTCCTTGTGCGCGCACATATTTTCTCTCGCCAATTTTCTCCTTCACTTAAAACTCTCTCTCTCTCTCTCTCTCTCTCTCTCTCTCTCTCTCTCTCTCTCTCTCTCTCTCTCTCTCTCGCTCTCTCTCGCTCTCTCTCTTCCCCTTCACACATGCCGGGAACCTGCTCGGGTTTTCTTTTAACGCCATCAGGAGACAAATGTGTAGGAGGTGAGGCCAAGGCCAATCCAATTAGAATTAATTAAGTGTGTGTGTGTGTGTGTGTGTGTGTGTGTGTGTGTGTGTGTGTGTGTGTGTGTGTGTGTGTGTGTGTGTGTGTGTGTGTCACTAAACTTTCAACGTTTCTGTGTACAAGTCTGTGCACACGTTGGATTCATGCGCCTGCAGTGCTCCCGATCACGTCTGAAAGCATGGCAGACTGGAGGCTGAGCATTCTCTCACCTCCGGAGTGTGGGCGGGCGAGCCCCTGGTGTATGTGAGGGGAAGTTTCCGGCATGTGTTTACACAACACCTCTGGACATATACAAGGTCTACATAACAGAAGTGAACTCATGCAAGTAGGGGGACAGTAGGGGGACACAAGCTAGCTTCTGTGAAGTGGGTTACACTTATTAATTAAATAATATTATAAATGGTACAGTATCAGTACTGGACCTACTGGGTCTATGTTACGGTATCAGTACTGGACCTACTGGGTCTATGTTACAGTATTATTACTGGACATACTGGGTCTAAGGGACAGTATCATTACAGGGTCTATATTGGGAGACATTTAAACAATGTCAATACGACATAATGTAGTTCTAGTTCCAGATGATCTGTGGAAGACTATTATTTAGAGTCAATTGGTTCAAGACAATTAGCCAGACAATTGGTTCAAGTCTTTTGAGGTTGTGTACACTACAAACAGATGGTTGGCTGATAACCATACTAATTTGCTACAATCTGCCCCCTCTTGTTTTCAAAGGGGCATGAGAGCCTCAACGGCAACACTCACACCTGGTAGTGTGTGTGTGTGTGTGTGTGTGTGTGTGTGTGTGTGTGTGTGTGTGTGTGTGTGTGTGTGTGTGTGTGTGTGTGTGTGTGAGGTTAAATAACATCCCTTATTTATACATTTCAACCCGTATTGTACCAGGGCAAAACCTTGGCTTGCAATTGACATATTGACGTGTCATACCATCATCAATTATATTTTGAGATATATCGGTATATACTTTAAAGCCATATAATAATGCTTAAAATGACATAGGCTATGCCATATTATACATCAATCGTTGTATCAATCGTTGTATCGTTTAGTTTGTAAGGTTGAGTCTATTTAAATGACCTCATCTTTAAGGATGCTTTCGCCACTGAGCGGTTTGATCTGTTTTGATGGAACCGTGGAGCGTTCCTCCCCTTTGTTTGGGGTTGGTGTGAACACTCATTCGAACTCTGTTCTTCGAACTCATTCAAACTCGGACCTTAAAGAAACAAACTGATCTATTGCATCCAAAAATCGGTCCACAAACCGGGACAGACACCAGGTTGTTTTGTTGTGTGTTGTGTGTTGTGGATCGTCTTGTCGAGCCACATTCCACAACCAACTGACAAATGATTTGCCTGCTGTTGTAAAATTGACATGTTCACTGCACGCAACCTAGTGGGAGAAACTCAACCCCTCCCCGAAAACACTTCTCTGAATTGTGATCTTTAAAAACAAGTATAACTTAAAGCTGGAAGCAGCATTTTACGGTGCCAAGCATAAACCGACCAATAAACCATTAAGACCCTGACAGGCCATTAAAACCCTGACGCAGACCATGAAGACCCTGACAGACCTGACAGACTAACCCTAACCCTAACCTAACCCTAACCCTAACCATTAAGACTGTGATGCAGACCATAAAGAGTTGACAAATAAGACTGTGACACAGACCATAAAGAGTTGACAACACTGGAATAGCCTCAGCTTGGATCTGGTGATGGGTGAACAAACTTTCATGACCGTACGTCAAAAAACCTAGGATCCTTAGGGAATTTAGTGTTTTTAACAAAGTTCAAAATAGTCGCAAATCTATCCAAATAAACTCATAGGTTCTTGAGGCATATTTGTTCAGCATGAGGATATGCATGTGTGAACAAAGTTTCATGTCTGTAAGTAAAAACGTTTACGAGATATGCTTGTTCAAAGTTTGCATTTTTGGACTGTTGCTATAGCGCCACCTTTAGGCAGATTTAGATACAATTTGGACAGTTTCATCGTGACCCATGTGCCTTGTACTATCCCAAGTTTGATGATGATTGGGTTAAGTTAACCCTGTTAACTTAAGTTAAGTTAAATAAGTCGGTCCCGCTCAAATCAAACATTGCGTCTATGAACTGTCGCGATTTTAGTGACAGGCCCCTCCGATTTCGATGCCACCCATGACCCATGTGCCTTGAACTAACCCAAGTTTGATGATGATTGGGTTAAGTTAATCCTGTTAACTTAAGTTAAGTTAAATAAGTCGGTCCCGCTCAAATCAAACATTGCGTCTATGAACTGTGGCGATTTTAGTGACAGGCCACTCCCATTTCGATGCCACGCCCTATTTGAAAATATGTTGACTTTGTCTTGTTCAGAATTTGATTCAATTTGATTCAATTTGATGTTGATATGAGCATTTAAGTCTTTTCACGGTTTAAACCACGCTATTGGTTGAAAAAAGAAACGCAACGACACAAGGAGCAAGTAACAAGAGCGTCACTGTTTAGTTTGTAAGGTTGAGTCTATTTAAATGACCTCATCTTTAAGGATGCTTTCGCCACTGAGCGGTTTGATCTGTTTTGATGGAACCGTGGAGCGTTCCTCCCCTTTGTTTGGGGTTGGTGTGAACACTCATTCGAACTCTGTTCTTCGAACTCATTCAAACTCGGACCTTAAAGAAACAAACTCTGATCTATTGCATCCAAAAATCGGTCCACAAACCGGGACAGACACCAGGTTGTTTTGTTGTGTGTTGTGTGTTGTGGATCGTCTTGTCGAGCCACATTCCACAACCAACTGACAAATGATTTGCCTGCTGTTGTAAAATTGACATGTTCACTGCACGCAACCTAGTGGGAGAAACTCAACCCCTCCCCGAAAACACTTCTCTGAATTGTGATCTTTAAAAACAAATATAAATTAAAGCTGGAAGCAGCATTTTACGGTGCCAAGCATAAACCGACCAATAAACCATTAAGACCCTGACAGGCCATTAAAACCCTGACGCAGACCATGAAGACCCTGACAGACCTGACAGACTAACCCTAACCCTAACCTAACCCTAACCCTAACCATTAAGACTGTGATGCAGACCATAAAGAGTTGACAAATAAGACTGTGACACAGACCATAAAGAGTTGACAACACTGGAATAGCCTCAGCTTGGATCTGGTGATGGGCGAACAAACTTTCATGACCGTACGTCAAAAAACCTAGGATCCTTAGGGAATTTAGTGTTTTTAACAAAGTTCAAAATAGTCGCAAATCTATCCAAATAAACTCATAGGTTCTTGAGGCATATTTGTTCAGCATGAGGATATGCATGTGTGAACAAAGTTTCATGTCTGTAAGTAAAAACGTTTACGAGATATGCTTGTTCAAAGTTTGCATTTTTGGACTGTTGCTATAGCGCCACCTTTAGGCAGATTTAGATACAATTTGGACAGTTTCATCTTGACCCATGTGCCTTGTACTACCCAAGTTTGATGATGATTGGGTTAAGTTAACCCTGTTAACTTAAGTTAAGTTAAATAAGTCGGTCCCGCTCAAATCAAACATTGCGTCTATGAACTGTCGCGATTTTAGTGACAGGCCCCTCCGATTTCGATGCCACCCATGACCCATGTGCCTTGGACTAACCCAAGTTTGATGATGATTGGGTTAAGTTAACCCTGTTAACTTAAGTTAAGTTAAATAAGTCGGTCCCGCTCAAATCAAACATTGCGTCTATGAACTGTGGCGATTTTAGTGACAGGCCACTCCCATTTCGATGCCACGCCCTATTTGAAAATATGTTGACTTTGACTTGTTCAGAATTTGATTCAATTTGATTCAATTTGATGTTGATATGAGCATTTAAGTCTTTTCACGGTTTAAACCACGCCCCTTTTAGAAGTCAATGGCTCATGGGTGCTTTAAAATGTTTTGTACAAAAAAAAAAAAAAAAAAAAAGTGTGCGAGCGGTTTAGGCTGTGTAAGTCAAACGTGGCAGAATAATAATAATAAAACTAACGATTACAATAGGTTGCCTTCGCACTTTGTGTTTGGCACCCTAAATATTAAAGAACTGAAGCATTCATTCATATGGGGAAACGTTCACTTTGTGGGTAGCAACATCAAAGAAAACAAGGGGAGAGGCCAAGTACTTTTGCAATACACTATGGGGGAAGTAGACATGTCTGCAAGGATGCACAACTGCTGTAGAATCTACCCAATGCTCACCAACATAACACCTCAACTGGAGAGAGGAAGGGAGCTATAGGCACAAGGACAATTTGCGTTATAAATTAACTGGAAACAACGTAAACAAGGTTATATCATTTGTATATATTATTATTAGGATACATTTTTCCACAACGTGTGTGTGTGTGTGTGTGTGTGTGTGTGTGTGTGTGTGTGTGTGTGTGTGTGTGTGTGTGTGTGTGTGTGTGAGAGATGGATAGAGGGAGACAGATTGAGAGAGAGCGGCTGATGAAGAGGAGTAAACAGCAGGTTTGAGTTGTGGCAATAAGAACCAGTCTGCTAGCCACCCTACGGTGCATACCTCACCTTCCATCATAAACCAGTTCACATTAACATGGAATTATTCCTCTGGTTGGAATCCTCTACAGATCATACCATGAGTAAAGATTTAACAGTGTCAACACACACTTTAATATCATTGACACAATCCAACACATCATAACATTTGACTTAACAACAGACAACTTAGCATTGCTAATATAAAATGATAATGCTCTTGCAGTCATTAATACTACTAACTTGTTTCCTAGAGCTAGGCTGCACTCTTCTTGTCTTCTTGTCTTAAAGTGGCTTTGTTTAAATAGCGTCTGCTAATGGCATGGTTTTGATGCTTGTTTTCTTCATGGTTTTGTTTCTATCCCGATGGCTTCTACGGTGCTGGAGATGGTATAGAGATGTTCTGCTTTAGCTGGGTTGTTCCGCTGGATCCCAGACAACCTGTCTGTAATCCTCGCTGTCCCTTCATCTTGCATACTGACAGGAAAAATAAACCTAGAAGTTAACCCTGTTCACCCTTGTGTCTGTCGAGTTTCTGTCATAATCCGGGCAAATGTTTGAGGTTTGAGTGTTTAAGGTTGTTAAACATGATATTACTGATTAATGAGTAACCCTAACCCCAACCCTAGATATTTGGTGTTAGAACCTCTAGAACCGTAATGTTTAGGAGTTTCAATATTTCGTTTTTCATTGCCTGAACCAATCCTAATGTGTTGCAGTTCTGATTAAAATAGCTCTACACTGCTGTTACATCAACATGATGAATAATTCGACACATACTGTAATAAAGGTAACACTTATAATGTGATAAAGGTTATGGTATGGTCAGACTGTACAATTCTTCATAGCGCACAATAATCCATACTCTCAGGACTCTTCAGAACCTGAGACATACAAACAGACAGACAGACTGGTTTTAGACAGAGACTTAATTGGACGGACAGACGTCATCACTTTGAACGCTATTATTCCCTGAATGGGCGTAGTTGAGGCCACACCTGCTCATGGCTGCACTCTTGTGTAATAGCCGTAATAGCCGTCGGGCGTTTCACACAATACTATAAAACACATCGCATCTTCAATGCTGATTCACAGGACACCCGCAGCTCCACGGACACGGTATGTTTTAAACTCCTTTAAGTTCACAGAGAGGTGGCTAAGACTCAGCTAGACATAGGTTATCCTCTACACTGAGAGAGAGAGGGTCAGATAGACATAGTTTATCCTCTACACTGAGAGAGAGGGTCAGATAGACATAGGTTATCCTCTACACAGAGAGAGGGTCAGATAGACATAGGTTATCCTTTTCACATTGAGATGGTCAGATAGACATAGGTTATCCTCTACACAGAGAGAGGGTCAGATAGACATAGGTTATCCTCTACACAGAGAGAGGGTCAGATAGACATAGGTTAGTCTCTACACTCAGAGGGTCAGATAGACATAGGTTAGTCTCTACACTCAGAGGGTCAGATAGACATGGTTAGAGGTTATCCTCTTCACAGAGGATCATCTATAGGGTAGAGCTATAATTGACTTAATTATAATTCACAATGATTAAGTCCATATAGAATATATTCATTATATCTCTTTAATTTTTTTATAACTAATCCACTTCAACGCTTGAAACCTTAATTGGATTTTCATGAAGCAGAAGTTTGGTTGGACGTTGATAGACCTCTAAAGGTCTGAGGTGCAGTGAACATGGTAGCTTAGTATGGTTGGACCTTGTTGTCCTCAACTCGTGGAGAGGAGTAGTGAATTAGGTGTGGTGTTGATATTTGGCCCCCTATCAAAAGTTTTATTGAACCGGTCGAACCGGTTCAGGGAGTTTAACAAAGTGTCTGTCTCTGTGTCATTCTAGAGCCATCAGAGAACCAGCGAGATCCTCCAGACATGTTTGGAAATAATAATGCAGGTGAGTACTGTAGTAACTCTTACTCAAGTGAAAAGTACAGTAGCAATCACTGTTACTGCAGTACATTTATAGTCAAAGGACGTGTGAATGTGTAGATGTTTGTGGTTCTTGTTTGCAATGTGTCTTCCTGTTCTTTAGGAAGCTGCCATCCATCTGGTTATGACCTGGGCCCCGTTCCAGGGGCTGACCCATGCCCAGGAGGCGATCAGGATACCTTCGACCTGAGCGTACTTGATTTTGGAAACGATGGAAAAGAAGGTGAGCATGGCCGCGACCGTCGGTGTGACAACCGTGGCTCTGAAGACGACGCCCGTGACAAAGGCCGTCGCCATGATGATGACCACCGGGAAAGGGACGGTCGCCGCGACGACAAGCACTGCGATTTCGGTGATCGTGACGCCGACCGTCACCGTGACGATGACCGCCGGGAAAGAGACGGTCGCCGCGACGACAAGCACTGCGATTCCGGTGATCGTGACGCCGGTCGTCGCCGTGACGATGGCTCCCGGGACAGAGAGGATCGCCATGGCGATAGAGGAGGCAGATGCAGCCCCAGACAGCATGATGGGAGCCACGAGCACCACCGTGAAAACAGCAAGAGTCCAGACCACCGTCGCCGAGGCAGTAACAGCCCTCGCCGTCGCCGAGGCAGTAACAGCCCTCGTCGTCGCCATGGTAGCGGCAGCGGCAGTGGCAGTGGCAGCGGCAGTAGTGGCAGTGAGAGCGACGGCAACCACGGGCGCAGACGTAAGCACAGGGGCCACAGGCATGGGCACGGGCATGGGCACGGGCACGGGCACGGGCATGGGCACGGGCATGGGCATGGGCACGGGCATAAGCACTGCTAGACATTCCTCATCAGTCAGATCCACAGAACGCACATTTGCACCAAACTAGATGGTACATGCATACAGTAATGGATGATAGTATATACAGTAGTTATGAGGTAGCAAGTTAGACCTTACTATTGGATGATGTCCTGAGGAAATTGTAACTGAATGACAATAATAATAATAAAGTCATAATCTCATACATCATCTCTTTTTTTACATGCACCTACTGGGTGTAGGTACAGTATCAGTACTGGTACTACTGGGTCTATGGTACAGTATAAGTACTGGTACTATTGGGTCTATGGTACAGTATCAGTGCTGGACCTACTGGGATAGGTACAGTATCTGTACTGGTACTACTAGGTCTATGGTACAGTATCAGTACTGGACCTACTGGCTCTAGGCTTGGGTACAGTATAAGTACTTGCTCTAGGGTACAGTATCAGTACTTGCTCTAGGGTACAGTATCAGTACTCTAGGGCACAGTATTAGTACGTGCTCTAGGGTATAGTAACAGTTCTGTACTTACTGGGTCTAGCCTACAGTATCAATACTGTAGGAGTCAGGACATTCTTTGAATGAAAGCAGAACGGGCAGGGTAGGCAGGCAGTTAAGCAACAAGCCGAACCCGAGAAGTGACACTAAGTGACACTTATGGAAGTACTTAGACCCTGGTAAAACGTCTATAAAGTAAACGCTACCAAACGGCCAAGAGCGGGACTGTCACGTCAAGACAACAAACCACCTGGCGATGAGTGAATGTGAGGCTGGTGTTTGAATATTGCAAGGTGATGAGTCTGACGTGATGAACCGCAGGTGGGAGTAGATGCAGACTTAATCTCAAGTAAATCAGCGAGGGTTGACCCCAGGTCCCAGAAATGCTAACCTACAGCTCATGCCGCTGTGCCACAGCTGTAGCTGCCTGATCATACAACTTGCTCTAAATAATGATGATGATCAAATCCATGCAATAAAACGACTTTTCAACATTGAAAATCTTCCAAATGGAACATGTGGTTTAATAAATATTGAGAGAGAGAGAGAGAGAGAGAGAGAGAGAGAGTGTGTGTGTGTGTGTGTGTGTGAGGGAGAGAGAGAGAATATATATATATATATATATATATATATATAGTCTATTAGAGACCCCCGGCTGTGGGGCCTATAGTGGACAGCATTCCTGCATAGTTAGCCAAGTTATTTTAAATCCTTCGCCATTCATCACACCTTCCCACACATAACCCCCCCCTCCCACACACACACACACACACACACACACACATACACATACACAATCACACACACACACACACACACACACACACACACACACACACACACACATTCCCAAAATCCCTGTTTTGACAGGTCATTTTGGTAGTTTTCAGGTGGCCCTTCAGAGATCAGTCTTTTTGAAACATCTTGCGGATGATCCTGGCTCAGTGTTGTTGTGCTAACCGGAGGACCGCCATGCCCAGTGTGGGCTCCATCCCAGCAGCCCTTACCTCCATCTGTCACCACCATGAGAATATCTCTGTGGATGGCGCAGATATCATCAGGAACACATACACACACACACACACACACACACACACACACACAAGCACAAGCACATATACACACACTCACACATACTGACACCGAACACACACACACAAGCACACATACTGACACCGAACACACAAACCCACGCACACATACTGACACCGAACACACACACACACACACACACACACACACACACACACACACACACACACACACACACACAGTAAAATGTGTTGTCTTCATGCAATGTTGATCATATAATATAATATATATATAATATATATATAAAATAATGTGTGATTATATATATATGTGTGTGTCTGCGTGCATCTGGCACATGGGAGAGGGTGCGGATGGGGTGATCAGCACGCACCACAACTCGCCATCTCGTGGGGCCCAATCGGCTCGCAGGCATTTTTCCTCATTATTCTCCAGGTGTAGGCTAGGAAAGCGGGACCTCGGATCAAGTTTCTCGACCACTTCGGCTGAACATCACCGTCTCAATCATCAGCCGTTTTCACTTAAGAGGCTCGGCCATGAATGTCGACAATGGGCCCGCCGCTGAATACCTGAGCGGAGTAGAGATGCCCGCAGCGGCATGCGTCGTGTCGTGTTGCGTGCGCTGGTGCACAAGCATGCTCTTTTTCTTTTTCATTTGTAGCCGGATACATTGAGAAACACCTCTTGTGCGCATGCAATTGGGTCCATAGATATACACCCCACACACACACACACACACACACACATAGATGCTTGGACACACACGCATTAAACAATGAGCTTAACAGGCGCACATGCATGAATAAAACAAGGGCAATTGATGAATTCCCTCCAGCGTTCCGGGCTGGTTAGTCATCAGCACTCCAGCCAGAGTGGATTCAGTTTGGAGTGGTGTTGGGGTTTGCACTGAGAAATTAAGGCAATGGACTGCTCCATTGCATTCTGATCAGCAGGAAACACTTATACACACACACACACACACACACCACAAGCACACACACACACAAACAAAAAAAGCTCTGTCCTGGTAAAAAAACAAAGAACACTCATTATGGGAATAAAGTGCTTATTTTCATGATCTCTTATTGTCTGCTCTCTTTTATACATTGTGTCCTTGGTTTCCTTTCCTCTCCTCTTCCTGCCTCCTACATAATCTCTCTACCTCTTTCCTCCTCCCTCGTCTCACCCCTCTATTACGATTCTGGGGGGCGGGTTGACCCAAACTCACGACAGAGAGAACAAGGAGACACAATGTGAATAGCTAAGAGATTGACTGAAGACACGAGAATCTATAATGACAGGGAAAAGGCTGCGGCAGGATGACAGTGCAGGTAGGCAGGTCACCAACAGATGATGATGTTTGGGAAATGGGCTGGTCGTTATCGGGGCAGGAAATCAGACAGGTGGTGGGTCAGCAACAGGCAGAGAGTCAGACAGGTGGTGGGTCGGCAACAGGCAGAGAGTCAGACAGGTGGTGGGTCGGCAACAGGCAGAGAGTCAGACCTCTGCCGACTCCGTGTCCTATACCCTAATGGTTTTACTCCAGTAGAACCTGGGAGAAAGGAATTAGTATTTTGCCGTATTGTGTTCTTAAGGTGTTTAGTAGCTAAAAAGATTAGATGAATTGCGTATTCTGTTGGTTCCTCTGGTAAGATGCTCAGAATTAACACTAAATTCATGGGAATATCAATCCAGAAATTCTCTACCTCACCCATCTCATCTCCTCCCCTCCCCTCTCCTCTCCTTCCCTCTCGAACCCCCCTCCCCCCTCTGGTTATTCTTCCCACAGGAAGATATTCTGAATACATTTGTATTTGCAGCAGGTATGTGTGAATAATAGGATTCTTACCAGAGAGACCAGCAGAACAGGCAAGTAAGGATACAGACTCAAGTAAAGTATATAATATTGAAACATTATCCCCCGCCATGTATTTTACTGGGGTAAAACCATTACTGTATCTTACCTTAAATGCTGCATCAAGTGTTACGTTGCTACATACCACATTTGGATCCTGTTGTTTGTGTTTTTATCATGGTTAAGGGAATGGGCTACATAAATACGTAATTTACTTCTAATTATGTTATTAAGGGTTATCAAGGTGCGCGGAATCAGAAAATGATGTTACATCAAATCCATTGCAATATCAAGTAATTTCAGCCTATTGATTTCCTTCCATTCCTTCAACCAGATTTAATGGGTGGAGTCTATTGACCCACCTGGCTATGTGGCCAATTACCGTACACTCACAATACGGGACAAGGCAGAGACCAATTACCGTACAGCGACATTACGGCCATGGTGCGGCTGCAGGAAGCTACGGCGTTTCTGACTTTGAGGTATCACAACCTTCACAAAACCGCAGAAAAGCGAATACATTTATTTAATCGATAATGCAGTTTGTACATATAGATGTTGTAGGCGTGTTGCATTTTAAGGCAAGTATCACTATCACAAAAGTATAAATATATTGTGGATATATATTTATCACAAAACACGAATTAAGACATGATGTCCCTAAAAGGGACATCAACGAAGATAGCGAGCCATAAACTAGCGGGGTTGATAACATGCCAAAGTGATTCACCGATTTTTGAATTGAGGCAGGAAACACAATTGAGCAGGGATTCAGCCACCCTTCAATATTGGATTCTAATTACTTTTCTAATGTTATTTTTGGAGCCTGTGGACGGATTGAATGTAACGGTAAAACCAGCCGTTCCTCCATCGCTAAGCCATAGAAACCAGAACACATCTAGATCAGATTTGTCTTGCAAAATGATTTCTTTATGCGCTCTTTCACAAACTGAACAAAATGAAACATTGAGATTGTTGTTTGAAGTTGTTCAAAGAACAACAAAGAACTGTAAGTAACCTTAAAATACAAAATAAAGGCGTGGACCCCTTTCTTCTCAGCAGCCTCAGCTATTCCCCAAGGCCTTCCAGACAGGCAGATACATGGCAGACCTGGCTCGTCTCTGCCTGTCCAACACAGTGCACCCCCGTGGGTGAAGCATCATCAACATGTATACACACATGTCAATCATGTTTTAAAAGAGAGATTTGAACCAAAAGATAACAACAGTAATAGCAATATGCAGTATTACCATTATTATATTATTATTTTATGAGCTGCACTATGGCGGGATGCCATAGTGTAGATAGTGATGCCATAGTGGTGGAGAATGCGGGCAACCAGAACCCACTACAACTCACGGTAGAGTACCCGCCCACCCAGTATGCAGAACCCCGATGGGGCCGCGGCCGCGGCTGCCCAGTGACAGCAGCAGCAGCAGGTACAGGCCGCAGCAAAACAGAGAGAGACGGCGGAGAGCCTGGCCCTGCTCCGGGAAGCGGTGCTCCGACTTACCCAACACGCCGTCCGCGACTCACCGGTCGCCGCCCTGACCAGTCGGCTCACCAAGCTCGGCCCAGAGGATGATGTGGAGGCCTACCTGGAGGTATTCGAACGGCGATTCTCAGCCAAGACCACCAGCCAGTATCCCGCTCTCAAGCAGGCTATACTGGCTTATTACGGCCACAACCTCGCGGCCAGGGCCCAACGTTTCCACGACTGGCGATTCGACATCCGGGGCGCGGTGCGGACGCAGATCGCCCAGCATGGCCGCCTGGTGAGGAGGTGGTTGGCGACCGGCGAGGGACCCAGCCCGGTAGACCGTGTCCTCATCGACAACACCATCCGCCAGCTGCCACCAGACGCGCAGAGGATCCTGGCCCACCACCACCCCGACACGGTGGATGATCTGATCCGCCAGCTGGAAAACTGGCAGGTAGCCCAGCAGCTGAGCACCAGCCCCTGGATCACCCCTAGGCCTGCAGAGACCGGCAGAGACCGACGGGGACCCGTCGGTCTCCGGTGGGGACACCCCCACCGGAACCACCAATCGGGACCCAGGAGGGCCTCAAGGGAAGACGGTGCTACACCTGCGGCCGGGTCGGTCACCTAGCCCGATCCTGTCCCGGAGACCGGGATGTGTCGATGCCATCGGCCTACGCGGACGAGGGGAGGCGCCAACCCTGCATGCTGGCCACCTGTTGGGCGCAGGGGATGACCGGGACTCCGACAATCCCAGCACGGGTTATGAACCATGACACGCAGGCTCTCCTGGACACCGGCAGCATGGTGACCCTACTCCGTCCCGACCTGGCGGGAGGGAAGCAGGGGTAACCAATGGAGGTCGCCTGCATGCACGGGGACACCCGTACCTATAGAACCTGCCACGTGGTCGCCCGGACCCCCTACGGTGTGTTCACTGCCCGGGCAGGGATTGTCCCCCATCTTCCGGTCCCACTCCTGATCGGGAGGGATTGCCCGATCTTCCATCGGCTGCGGAATCCGGAACGGGACACCCGGCCCCAGAGAGAGCCTCCCCGACGAGCTGGGAGGATGGCCCGACTGGCCTACGGGGCCACGTGGCTCCCGGCGACTCCGGGGGAATCGACGGCCGAGGACCAGGGGACCGAGGGGAACGGACCCTCACCACCGGGTTCCCGATCCACACGGCAGGGCGGACCGCCCGCTCCGGTTCCCAGGGACCACCCCCCGGCACCACGGACACCCTCACAGCGTCCGAGCAGAACGACCCACCCGAGGAGCCCGAGAGTTCCCCCCTCACCGAGTTCTCTGACTTTCTCCCGGTAGGGGGGGAAGGTACTGCTCAGTCGGGACAGTTCGCCAGCGCTCAACTCCAGGACGATTCCCTGAAACATGCATGGAGCCACGTTCTCGCCCATGACGGACAAGCCCGGGACTCGGTGAGTTGCTTACCGCACCCACATTTTAGCACTAGGTGGGGGCTGCTCTACCAGGTAGTGGAAAAAGAGGGGGGGGTGACGGAAGAATTAGTGGTCCCACGACCATACGTCAGCAAGGTGCTGTTTATGGCACACACTCACCTCCTGGGAGCGCATCTGGGAATGGACAAAACCCGGGACCGGGTCCTAGCTAGGTTTTACTGGCCGGAGGTAAAGAGGGATGTAGAACAGTATTGCCAAGCGTGTCCCGAATGCCAGCGGGTAGCCCCTAGGGCCACGGTCCGGAATCCCCTCATCCCTATTCCCATTATAGAAACCCCGTTTGACCGGATAGCCCTTGACATTGTGGGGCCCCTCCCCAAGACCAGCCGGGACACTGGTATATTCTGGTGCTAGTGGACTATGCCACCCGGTACCCGGAAGCCCTACCCCTACGAGTGGCTACAGCTAAGGAGGTAGCCAAAGAACTGATGCTACTGTTTAGCCGGGTGGGGATAGCCCGGGAGGTACTCACTGATCAGGGCTCATGTTTTATGTTGCGCGTAATGAAGGAATTGCTGAGCCTTCTACAGGTCAAGCAGCTCCGGACGTCGGTGTATCACCCCCAGACAGACGGCTTGGTGGAGCGGTTCAACAAAACCCTGAAGCAAATGTTGAAAAAAGTCATGGACACTGACGGTAAGAACTGGGACCAGATGTTACCCCATGTACTGTTCGCCGTACGGGAGGTGCCCCAGGCCTCCACCGGATTCTCCCCTTTTGCTCTACGGGAGAAGGCCCCGGGGAATCTTGGACCTCGCCAAGGAGGCGTGGGAGAGCCAGCCATCTCCCCACCGCACCATGCTGGACCATGTGGAGCAGGTGAGGGACCGCATGGCCCAAGTTTGGCCCATTGTCCGAGACCACCTCCAGCGAGCCCAGCAGACCCAGGCGAGGGTCTACAACAGGGGAGCCCAGCTGCCCTTCCACCCAGGAGAACTGGTCCTGGTCCTGGTCCCCACGGCGGAGTGTAAATTCCTGGCCAAATGGCAGGGGCCGTACGAGGTGGTCGAGCGAGTGGGAGAGGTGAACTACCGGGTACGACAACCCGGGAGACGTAAGCCCACCTAGTTGTATCACGTCAACATCCTGAAGCAGTGGAGGGGGGGAGCGGACCCTCCAGACCCGGCGTCCCTGGTGTTGGCAGCCCAACACGACATCCCAGTGGTTCCAGTGGGGGAGGACCTCAGCCCGGCCCAGAAGCAGGACCTAAGCGAGCTCATCATGCAACACCAGGACGTGTTCTCGGAGATCCCCGGGAGAACATCGGTCACACACCATGATATCCGGACGGCACCCGGAGTAACGGTACGAGTCCCTCCGTACCGAGTCCCGGAAGCCCGCCGGGATGCCATCCAGGAGGAGGTAGCCCGAATGCTTCGGCTCCGGGTCATTGAGGAATCACGCAGTGCCTGGTCCAGCCCGGAAACTCTTGCCCAACGAGAGGAACTACTCCACAGTGGAGAAGGAGGCTCTGGCCATCAAGTGGACCCTGGACAAACTCTGATACTATCTCCTAGGTCGGGAGTTTACCCTGGTCACTGACCACGCCCCACTGAAATGGATGGCCAGCGCCAAGGACACCAACGCCCGGGTGACGAGGTGGTTCCTGGCCCTCCAGGATTTCCAATTTAAGGTGGACCACCGTCCGGGCAAGGAGAACGCAAACGCTGATGCTCTATCACGCCGGGATGCATGTCTGGGCTGGACCCCAGACGACCAGAGGCTTCAGCCAGCGGTGAAGGAGTGTGGCAACCCGCTCCCCACATCTTCAATCAACGCAATCAGCCCGATGGGGAACACCTGGCTGGAGGGTGGAAAAGACCGGGCGGACATCTTAAAAGGAGACCAGGAACTCAACCCAGGGAGAAGCAGGCACGACGACCCAGCAGAAGGCCGACGATACATCCTACCACTCGAGTCTCTCGGAGGCCATAGTATAGTTGATGTTTTACCTGTTATCTACCATACCTGTGAATAAACGCCAAATACGGCTTTATTTGAAACCTCTGCGTGGTACTTGCCGTGAGACCTTTTTACTCTTACTCTGTGTGTGTGTGTGTGTGTGTGTGTGTGTGTGTGTGTGTGTGTGTGTGTGTGTGTGTGTGTGTGCTAATCTCAAAGCAATTAGCACAGAAAATCAGGCTCTCCATGATAAGAGACGGTCGATGGCGTCGATGAGAGCCAATGTAAACATTGTCTCACCTGGCCGTGGCAGGTAGGGAGGGAGGCTGGTAGAGTGGGTGGTAGGGTGTGAGTGAGGGTGTTAGGAGGAGCTGGAGGGTGGTAGGGTGTAAGGGAGGGAGGGAAGGTGGTAGGGAAGGAGGGAGGGAAGGTGATAGGGAGGGAGGGATGGAGGGTGGGTGGGAGGGTTGATTGGAGGGGGATGAGCATGAGAGAGACAGAGCGAGGGAGGAAGGCTGGTACTGGAGAGACAGGTTATGCAGTTTGTGTAATTGTAAGCTTTTAACCGTTAATACAATAGGAGTATTAGCAGGGGCGATACAATTTAGGGTTATTCCTCTTTGGTGCACTAAGAAAACAAACTTCACAGATAACATATGTCTAGCAAAGCTGTTCCTGTTTTAATGGTGCTCATCTATTTTTTATAGTTTTATGCCAAAGTGTTTATAATTTATTTGATAATTGGCCCTTCAATTGCCTTGGCGGAAATGCAGAAGGATGTCTTATTTATCTCTATTTATAGTCATTATAGATGCAAATTCTGTGTGAGGGCTACTGTACAAAGTGTTTCGCAGAACATCTCAGGACATGGTCTCAGGACAAAGTATCACAGTGTAATATCACAGTGTTCTTTACAGACCTCACAACTTAAGACACATGCATTGTGGTGCCCATCGTGTAGTCACACCTTCCCTGATCATCAGCGGGTTAGCTGGATAGAGCTAATGGAGAGAAACACAACCACATCTGTGAGAATTATCTGTGTGCGTGTGTGTGTGTGTGTGTGTGTGTGTGTGTGTGTGTGTGTGTCTCAGCGTGAGTTTTGTCCTTATGTTTCATTATTCCCTGATACTCATTACAGAAGTTAAAAAACAATAACAAGTGCAAACAATCTCCAACAAGCAGTAACAGACATATGTGAAGGAGTTCCTCCAGCGATGTTCAGGTGTTCAGGATAGATAGGCAGATCACTAAACCGCATCTATCGATCACTTATGGTCCGTCCATAAGGGAACTGTCAAGTGGCTCACTAACGAATAGACGCTGTCTATCTTTCAATGTCCACCTAATAATACCAGTGTGTGTTGGGATGATGCACATTACTCGTTTTGGTTTGATATCCAGTCTTAACGACCAGTCTAAACGGCCTGTCCACATGGAAATCGATAACTAGCCTTTAGATGCGCAACGGGAACGGCAAGATATCCGTCTAAAAAGAGCCGGGCCGTTGTTATTACACAACGTTTTGATGTGGAGTGGAAAGCTATGCAGTTAAATATTGATTTTTACAAACACTCACTGGGAAAAGCCCAGTACACTCAATTGGGAGTTCTGTGAGGGCCAGGCGGTGGCCCCTTGCCAGCATCTCTAGTGTGGGCTTCAAACCTCCTAGGTCAGAGGCAAACCTAACAGACCGAAGGAGCGCTCGTGTGGGTGTGTGAAGGGTGAAACTTTATTGGGCTTTTATTAAAATGTTTATTTTGTGTGAATTTTGTTATTATTTGAGCGATATTATCTTCTTTTTTTTTTAATAAAAATATGGTGGTTGACCTTTCTATGTTGTTTAAAATGCTAAATACATTTCATTTGAAAGTAATGTCAACAATGTGTGTGTGTGTGTGTGTGTGTGTGTGTTGTGGCAACCCGGCTCAGGGAGTGAACCCGCCTTCCTTCAAACAGCACGCAAATCTCGTAGTTGTTAAGCCACAAAGGCACGTTTAATCAAACATAAAGTATCTTTCTTGTAAAAGCCACGACGGCTGGACTCTCCTCGCACCCCAGCCAAGAGAGAGCCCTGAATGCACCTTCGAGCAGGCTTTTTAAGGACTGCTCTCCTTTGGGCCTCAGGTGCTCTGCATCACGTTGATTGTCTTGGGCCGGGTTGCCACAGTGTGTAAATATAATTTTCATCCAATTTGGTAAATGAAAAGTACTCAACAATATGTTTCAAACTGCACTGGATTTGAAAAGGCTTCGAAACATTCTGAGAATCAGCCTGTTGAAAACAACCATCATCATTTGTGGACGTTGGTGACCACAATTTCTCTGAACTGAAACTGTGTGTGTGTGTGTGTGTGTGTGTGTGTGTGTGTGTGTGTGTGTGTGTGTGTGCGAGCGAGCGTGCGTGCGTGCGTGTGTATGTGTGCATGTGTGTGTGTGTGTGTGTGTGTGTGTGTATACTGTATGTAAGTAAGCACTATACAGGCATGTAAGGGCCGATGGTGAATGGTATTGTCTCCTCCTAACCCTAATAGGCTCTGACATCAAGGCTTCAACAGCTAGGGCCACTATGCAGAAATGTATGTGGAACTACACAGGCATGCTGGACCACTGACAGCTGCTGCCGTCCCTCCACTCTGATAGCATCTGTGGGGGGGGGGGAAGTCACCCCACCCACATATGGGTGTTCAATTATATATGATCCCCCCAGGGATCCCCCCGGACAGACGAGATGGATACAGGTATAGCTGCACCACAGATCAAACACTGAGGGCTCCACTAAGGAAAAGAATCACTTTTATTATCACTTCTTTTTTTTACACGACAACTTTATTGGCTTTGTCATCTGACAACCACAAGTTGTTCCCCATCAACGCAGCAGAAACAATATTTTTTGACTGTGTTCGCAGTGGCTGACTGCTACAGGCTGCTTCGTGTTGTGTGCGTTGTAATGGCTACACAATAGTTTGGTCTAAAATTTTCACAAGAATATCCTATTCTTTAGTTAGCAGACACTCTTATTCAAAGGGACTATGGGGTGAGGCATCATGCTCAAGGATGCTAACATGTTACGTTGCAGACAATGGGGATCGAACATGGAACCTTTCGCCTGGGAGTCAAACCACTACCCTGGCCTACCCATTCAGGAGTTTTTTCTTCAAAGTAAAACAGATAACATGATGATCAAATGCAAAGTGAAATCACGTATATGAATGCATAACAAACATACACCACAGTAATCTAACCATGAGCCTTGGCTCAGAACCTTCGGCTGGCGTACCTAGCCTACCTAGGACGGCACTCCTTGGAGCATGAATCATCAATGATCAGTCATAGTGCACAGGCTCCAAGACAAGTTCAGCAGGGGTCTCAGACACACTGTGGTTCTGACCCATGAATAACAAAGGATCGGGAGAGATTCTCCTGTCAGATTGCTGCAGTGTCCGAGATTTGGCGTGTCAAAACAAAACTGTTGTACGACATAAGCCAACCAAACGCAGACGACCACGGTCCAGAGAAAATACCCTCCTCAGAAACAAAGCGTTGCTTATTTCCCCTTAAGGATTCCCCCCTCTGATAGCGATAGATAGGTCTACCTTGTCAACCTGCCACATAATGAATGGCCCGACAGGTAAGAACAAATCCATTAAGGGACAACACACCATCAAATATTAACATCCCCCCGCACAAAGCTCTTTATTCCCAAGCTGGGAAGTGGGGGGCCAGGGGGGACAAATACACAAACACACATAGCCTGCGTCATGTACCGCTATGTAGTGCATGCAGGCGTGAGTGGTTTACATGTGTGTGCCTGTGCGTTTGTATGAGTGTGTGCAGGGGAGGGGGAGAAAGAAAGGTGGTCGTCATCAACTCACAATAAGTTGGAAAACCCTTAGGGGGGGGAGAGCCTGGGGCTGGGAGGAGGGGAGGAAGGATGGATGGATGAATGAATGGTTGGATGGATGAATGGGTGGATGAATGGGTGGATGGATGGTTTGGTGGATTAATGGGTGAATGGGTGAATGGGTGGATGTTTGGCTAGATGAACCCTCTTGATCCTCTTGGTACTATGGAGGGTAGTTAAAGGGCCCCTATTTTACTTATTCACTAGGTCTGAGTGTGAGCATTTGAAGGGCTTGTTGTTTAGACACACACACACACACACACACACGCACACACACACACACACAGCCTAGACACATTTGTCTGTCTCTCTCTGTCTTTTCACTCTACCCCGTGCCTCCCATGGGAGATATAATCCATTATTAGGTGTTCGGCAGCCAATGGCTCGCTGAGAGCTGAGAGCTGGATTGTGACAGGAATACAGCAATCACCTGGAGAGGTCGGGTCCACAGCCACTTCAGAGAGACACCCGAGTCCTTCTCAGCTCATCTGTGGAGGTAAAGGAGAGGTAGAAAAGTTAAATGTATAAAGGATTTAAGGGAGGCACTGGTTTGTGCGCACTGCCCTGACGGCGGAAATGTATATGGTATGGATTCACCTTTATGTATCAATCACAGAGTGTGCTTTTTCTGTCTTTTTATGTGTAGTTGTTAAAAAAGGATTAACTAACAAAAAAAATCCTTCAGCAGATGCTGCTTTGGTGACATGCGTACTGATGTGGAAGTGAAATGTACCATCTGTAATGTGTTAAAATAACACTAGCTTTGTTAGAATTGCTGCGTGCCAGGTTTTACTTCTTCCGTGAGGTGAAGGTGAATTTATGATTGGGCAGCATATGCTATTTAGACCAGGAGGCAGGACCAGAATGTTCCATTCGCCGTCAGGGTATTTGACCTCAGCCGAGAGAAACACAGCAGTGGTGGTGAGTAGGAGTTTGAGATGTACAGCGAGGGGGGAAATCAGTCTAATGGATTAGAGGTTGTGTGTTAGGGAAACAGGGATGATATCTCTACCAGCTGACAGGAAAAGGATTTGCTAAATCTTTTTCTCTGCGGTGTGCTTTTTCTGTGAGGAAACAGAGATGCAACATGTCTACTCGTTAAAAAAGGATTAACTAACAACAACAACAACAACAAAACAAATGCATCAGCAGATGCTGCTTTGGTGACAGGTACTGATGTTAGAGTCTACGGTACCTTCCCTGTTCACGGCTCACTGTTGGAATCATGAGTGACGTTCTTCTTTTACATTACAGGCCTTAGTGCAGGGAGGTTGGAATTGATCACAGCACCGAAGAATGAATGATGAACCATTGTCACGCATACGCAATGTACATATGGATCATACCTGTACATACACAACCATGAACAGACAAAGACATATACACACACACACACACACACACACACACACACACACATACACACATACATACATACATACACAGAGACAACCATAAACAACCTTGCTGCCACACTCTGCATTTGGGATGTACAAACCCTCCGGACACAAGATATTATTTCATCGTTTTTCGAATAGTAACAATAAAACGTGGTATTTGTGTTTCAGCGTGTTTCAGCATCTGGTTGTGCTTCCAAGCAGTTATGAATCATAATTAATCAATTGTGTTTGCCATAACCTGCAGATGGTACCTCCTGCCTCTCAGAGTACCTGCACAAGACCGCTAATGTAGCATTCAGGAATGTCCCGGTTTATATATCTACGTCCCCCCTTTCATATCCCCCTCTGACTACCCAAAACGATTTCTCTCATTTTGTCTAAATAATCAAATCGTTTTCTGCCATTCAAATTGAACAGGTGTACTTGTTTGAGGAAAGCCTCCAATTAAACTTGTTAAGCATGTTGAAGAGACGGTGGAAAGAAAGACGCACAAAGTGAGAATAGTCTAAACCGCTTATGCAGACCTAACCCCAGATATTTTAAATCAAGATAAAAATGCAGTTTTGTGTGTTGTTATCCAATATCTATTTTGTTTTTTTTGTGTGCAAATTAAATTAAAAAAAATTAAAATTCTAAATAAAAATTACTCCTGTTTGGAACTTAAATGTCTGGTACTAGGTGCAGTGCATTAGGAGGACAAGTGAGACAGACAACGTACAGACAGACAAAGTACAAACACAATAAACAAATCTGTGTTAAAAGTGTCCCAGTCTGATCCAAAAAATGTTGTAGGATTTAAAGAGTGTTAGCTGAAGGCATTGATGAAGAGGAAAATATTGGCAGTGGATTTTAAGACTGCGGTGGAGTCGGCCTTCCTCATGTGACGGATCTGTCCCCCCATGAAGCCAACCTCAACGATTGGCCAGAAGAGTGCCCGCATCACCAGACCTCAAATTGCATGCTGGAGTGTGGAGATGGAGGAACTCAGCGAGGTAGCACGGTGGAGAGACACAAAGAGACACAAAGTGCCTCGTAGGTGGGGAGTAGAATCTTGTAGTGAATCTGAGTGTATTTGACTGGTGGCCAATTCAGTGATATGAGTCATATGAAGTCTGGAGCATTTTCAGGCGAGGAGCCGCTCTGTAGAGCTATAGACGTGTCGTAGGCCGCTGAGGATTTTGGCGGAGACGTCCATGAAGAGGCTATTGCAGTAATCAATCCTTGAGGTGATGAAAGCATGGATGAGGTTTTCCATCATGAGTGAGGGAGGGCGGGTCTGAGACGGCCAACGTGCCAACGTGAGTGCGGTCTTGGTTATGTCGTGACATAGAGCCTCAAGCTCAAACACCTGGATGAATTTGTCAACTGGAACATATGGTTGTATCACATGGTGGTACTATTGTGGTTGTAACACAATCACAATAGTATGAGACCCAATTATTTATTGAACTCATTTATGTATTCCCACATGATCATGTTTTTATAGCGATCAGGTTTGAAGCAGATAAACGTTTTTCGTTTTGATTTCCCAGGTGACTCATTTTAAAACGGGGTACACTCTCGCCATGTGTTTGTGTCCATGTTTAATTGGGACGAACTGTATGGAGGGCGGGGGGGGTGGGGTCAGGTAGCAAATGACAGATGATTCAGCTTAAACCCTGCATCCCCCTCATTCAGGAATATAGTTTTTCTATAATAAAACAAAAAAACAACAACAATAAAACGAGGCTGACGACGCACTGAATGACGACAAACCAACATGTGTGTCTGGCAGACTGACGTACGAGTCTCTCCGTTCCTGCTCGATATAGCTTCACACACACATGCTGATGAGTCATGTGATACGCTGATGTTAATTGCTACGGAGCCCCTTGGGACCAGGTCAATCTTCCGGGGGGGGGGGGGGGGGGTTGAAGAGGGGCTGTTAATTAGAAAGCTGAGAGCTGATAGCATCTCTCCATCTAGTGCTCACCTCGCATCCATCATTGCATTTTCAGCTCATTTTTTGTTTAGTAAAAAATAAATACATTTATGTTCTGTTCCTGTCTGTGTTTTGTCAGTTGTACAGACACGGCCCCTCGTTCTGTTAGCTTAACGCGTAAGAGGGGAGAAACAATCCTAAACAATGTTTTACCATTTACGTGTATGATGATGTGGTACAAGGAGCCGGGGAACGTGACATAAGTGGGAGTGGTGAAATACGGACCTAATCTAGAATTCCTGCTGGGGAATAATTTAAGTCAAGGTTGTAAATGTTTCTCAACATTCAGCCACCAGCATTTCTATGTTGTTGATGTTAATGATGGGTGTGTTTGTCGAGCTGTGGGATATTTGATCTGTTGGCAGGCAAAACGGTGAGGCTGGCTCGCATATCGCATGGAAAAATACGTGTCAGTGTTTGTTTGTTTGTGAACGGCTAATAACATTGAAACGACATGGATACACAGAAATATGATTATTATGGATTTCACTGGCTGCCCAAATAGCAGCTGAGTGTCTTGCACACACGATCCTGATAGAGTCATCACGATTGTGTGACTGTGTGTGAAAGTACATTAGCCCTGAGTTTGGACCATGTCACAATGCTGATTCTGCTATCTAAAGGTGACACCATCTAAAGGTGATAGAAAGGTCTGGTCTAAGCTGCACGGAAAAGGTGAGGACTTCCTAGAAAAAACATGTTAAATTACTCTCAAGCTCTCTGCTTGACATCTCGGTCTTTGCCTTTAATAAGTCAATCTCTTGGCATGGCCAACTTTGGCTATAACAAATGCAAGAGAAACTCTGCAACAGCTCGGGCATTACCGGGTTTATCGGGAGAGAGAGAGCCCGGTATCCCAAATAAATATACAGGTGTTAGACTACCTGGTAGAGTCTATTTCCTTGTACTATGGGGAGGGAGGAAAAACAGAACAGACTTTCTATTGTGTTTCTTATAGTAATTAATGATATAATATATAATAATAATAATAATAATTAGATATAATAGGAATAATTGTATTTCCTTCCTTTTTATATTATTTTGACATCACTTAAGTTGGATCCTGTCCTTTTTGTTAATCGTATACCACTATCTATTTTTGTATTAATTTGGGTAAAATAAAAAAACATTTTTGTCTCACACAATTTACGTAACTTACGCAATTTACGTAACTTTAACTTACGCAATTTACGTAACTTTAACTTACGCAATTTACGTAACTTACGCAATTTACGTAAATTTAACTTACATAATTTACGTAACTTACGCAATTTACGTAAATTTAACTTACGTAATTTACTCAATTCACGTAAGATACAAGTTACGTAAATTGCGTAACTTACGTAATTTACGTAAATTTAACTTACGTAACTTACGTAATTTACGTAAATTTAACTTAAAGAATTTATGTAACTTACGCAATTTACGTAACTTGTAACTTACGTAATTTACGTAACTTGCGCAATTTACGTAAGTTAAATTTAAATAAATTACGTAAGCATAATTTACATAAATTTAACTTACGTAACTTACGCAATTTACATAACTTGGAACTTACGCAATTAACATAAGTTATGCAATTTACTTAACTTTAACTTATGTAATTTACGCAATTTACGTAACTTACATGATTTATGTAACTTACGTAAGTCACCTAAGTTACGTAATTGATGTAACTTGTAACAAGTTGTAAGTTACGTAAGTTACGTAATTTATTTATATAAGTTACAAGTTGTAACTTACAACTTATGTAACTTACGTAACTTACAACTTGTAACTTTCGTAACTTACGTAACATACAACTTGTAACTTACAACTTACGTAACATACAACTTGTAACGTCTCTTGTAACGTCAAGGGCGTCTGAACGTCTTGGGCTACGCTAGTTATTGGTCATTCAAAATAAAGCCCTCCTTCAGGTCAGGGGCCCCGGCCAAGTTGAAGTCAACGTAAGCTCGCAAACTTTTTGCTGTCTATCAAGCAGAGACAGCTTTTCATTGGCGCAAAAAAAATCGCCATTGGGGCGCACCAGTGTGTGCCCCTGGCCAATGGTTTGGCTTTTCTGTTTTTTTTTACCTCCACACGATTGGACAATTCAGCGACTCAATCAAATAGGCTACCTCCCTCAGCAACACTCGCGCAACACAACTACAGCAGAGAAGAGATGGATCGCTAACTAGGAGAGAGGATGGGTGGAAAGCACTTTCCACCCATTTCAGTGGAGGAATTGGACTCCCCAAGCAATGTTATACTTAAAAGGAGCAAGTAAGTTCCATATTAATTTAGTCTTTTGGTCTGTAGCATATAAACAATATAAAGCAACTGTCCCATATTTCTAACTGCATTTGAAATAGCCATTGAGACACAAAAATGGACTCTATAGGACAGTGATCATGATTTGCTTCAATATCATAATAACAACAATGGGTAAGCTTGTAAGCTTAGGCCCAGCAAGTCAGGATATAGGCTATGAATCTGAATGAATAGTAGGTAATAGGTAGTGGCCATCTCCAAAATGCACCAGAATACAGGAAATCAAATCTACCAAATTCATTTTTTTCTATTACTGCGCCCCACCAACAATTTTTATCACCAGCCACCACTGGAGACAGACAGCCAGACTGACGGATAGAGAAGTCAAAGGGGTTTAAGAAGAAAGCTGTTTCAGACATTGAAGCAGAATAGCATTCGTGAGAAATCAATCCCAAGTCACACTTCAAACTCAAAACTAAACATTTGGCAGGAGCTATGCTACTACGACGGATAGGATTAGACCTGATTAGAATACAGCAGGTACAGCGGGCCCCACAAGCTGTGTCTAATCACGCTTGACGATGTGTGGCGCTAATTAACTGCTAAGACATGTCCTGTCGTACAAAGTAGAGCAATCAGCCATACAGGGCAAGTCAGGCACATAACAAGTAAGCGCGATGATATTGAACCAGAAAGGGTTTGTCTGTTTGATGCGGCTGCACCTTATTGACAGCATGAAGAACCTTCACACTACATCACCATGTTTTACATCCCTCACATAACCTTTCAATGCTATACATAACCTTTCAATGCTAGGAATTAAATAAATTGCTTCATTATAAAAACTATCATATTTAAAACATTTATGAATGGATCATGTGTACAATGGCCGGGAGCGTGCCTATGTTCCCAACAGCCCTGTGTTCCCACAGCCTAATGTTCTCACATCCCTATGTTCCCACATTTCACTGACACCGTTGGATCCTGCCTCACTTGAGCCACAACATCTTGTTGGAATTGAGCTAGGGTTAGCCCTAACCCTAGCTTGGAATTGAGCTAGTGTTAGCCCTAACCCTAACCCATTGAGCTAGGGTTAGCCCTAAGCCTAACCTAACCCTGTCTGCTATGCTTTTCACCAAATATTGTGGTAAAGAATTACTCATTAATTTACTATAAAGTGCTTCCAAATCTTGTGGGAGCATAGGGCATACATTGAAGGGAAATATAAGGAACACAAGACCTAATTTTGAAAATGTCCTAGAAATGTGGGACCATAGGGTTTCATTTTGAGAAAAATCTTAGAAATAAGAAAAATCTTAGAAATGTGAGAACATAGGGCTGTGGGAACATAGGGCCTAATTTTCTACATTTTCTGTGAAAAAAAATCCTTAGAAATGTGGGAATGTATGGCTGTGGGAACATAGGGCTTAATTTTCTAAATTTTCTGTGAAAACAAATCAACTGACCCCCAATGGCCTCCTTGCTCCTTCTGAGACGATCCAATTAGTGCTGTATTCTTACTGTATTCTTATTCTTTAACAGTGCCATTATTTTTATAACATCAACTTAGCACAGATTCATCTCAATTTCTAGCCAGGGAGCGTCCTGTTATTCTCCCACGTGTGCTTTGATATTCTCCATTTCGTAAAGACATTGCCATTTGAGAACTGTTAAAAGGAGAAACTGACAGTGAGTGGATGTGGTCATCAATTTCCGGATAATTCCCTGTCACAGTGCATCACGTGTGCGTTCTTGTTACTGAACTGTTAACACGGCTTAGCCTCCTGGCGTCGAAGGGAATGGCGGGTATGGATTTAGATAAATGAATGAGGTTGATTAAATGTCATTAAAAACATCGAGAGTCAACCACTGTAAAACGGTTCGGTAAAATGGATCTTTCCCAGGTCGAACACGCTCCGCATTAATCGTACTGCGCGCAGAGGGCAACCCTTCGCAACGCCAACAATCACACGACCGGCCGGTGGGTCATAATAACCAACAGGGCGAATTGCTGTTCTTTCTTCTGAATCGATTAACAATCTTTCATGGCATTAGTGCCCGTGGTTAATTTTCCTCGATTAGTATTGACTGAGTGGTTGGAGCAGCAGGGGCGATGACTCGGATCCAGTCCTTATCTCTCTATCATATTACTTTTAAGCACTGTGTGCCCACACACATCAGGGCCCGCGGTGGTGTTTGCCTGTGGGCCATTTGCCGTCTGTGTGTGTATAAGAAGAACACAGGGTCGTTAAAACAGAGCGGGATGAAACAAGAGAGGGACAGACGGAGAGAGAGAGAGAAAGTAAAGAAACTGCCTGTGATGAAACAAGCATCAATCCACTGGGTGTGGAAGTGTCATCATTAGGAAGGATAGAGGAGAAGTAAAACACTTTAAAGTGGGGAGATGAGAGAGACACACAGCGGGATAGAGAGTCATGGGAGAGGGAGATACGGGGGAAAGAAACATTTGAACATTCCCAGTGATACAGTTAAGCATTTGTATGCATATTTGTCCAGACTCCTCCCCCATCATAGTAGGAATCCATTTGTAACTGTCAATGTCGTCTGTTTATCCCATTTTAGCAATCTCAACCAAAAGGTTGTTTCTTCAATAGGCCTACTTTTTCCTTCAGTAGTCCCTATTGGTCCCCTCCGGTAGAAATACACACTGACAGTGAAACAGTTCTTCAGCAGTACTAGTGTTTGTATGAATGATCAGGGAATTGAGAAAACCAACAAGAAAGATGGATGTAAAGGAGGTGTGTGTGTGTGTGTGTGTGTGTGTGTGTGTGTGTGTGTGTGTGTGTGTGTGTGTGTGTGTGTGTGTGTGTGTGTGTGTGTGTGTGTGTGTGTGTATTACCTACATTAGCATAATGCTCGGTTGACTTCTGGCTGATACACTTAATAGAATGTGCCAGGCAGGAGAAAGAGCCTAGTTAACTAGATACAAACACACACACTTGAAAGTATCCAGGGAGATGGGATAGTTATTTTGAAGCAATACAGTCTCAGAAATGAAATGGAAAATATTAATATTTATAGGGTGCTTGATGGAAATATACTGCACAACTACAGAACCAAGTTGACATGTTGAATATGTTTGGTCTGGATTGATTGCTTCTGCGTTGCGATATATCTTTAAGTGTGAATGAGAATAGATTTTTCTCTTGTCTCTTCTGAAAGATTCCTCTAGAGACATCACAAGCAAACTTCAAAGACGTTTTTTTTCCTTTTTTCCTATTAAACTCAATATTACGTTATCTCTATTTTTTTCCTGCAAAAAACCCTCCAACACACAAGGTTCAAAGAACTCCAGTCTTGTTGATGAAGGGGTTATAACCATGGACACAATGCACAAATAGGGAGTCCTGTATGGAGTAATCCAAGGACTCGTGGACGCTAATTTGCGCTCGCCCAACAGAGCGCTCGAATCACAGCAGGGGTCACCGAGCTCTGTACGCGGCCATCTTAGATCTGTCTCTTTGGTTGCGCAACGGTCCATTGGCCGCCATAGCGGCTTCCACGAGAGCCGTGACCCTTGACCTGTGGTCGTGTTTCTTCTGAACCCCTCTGACGCATGGAGACCGCTGGGCGTACTAAACTCGTGAACTACTCAACGCTTTATCATGCAATTGAATAACCTGAAGGGTTAACGAGAGGTTAGTTAGACCCTATGTAGCAAATCTGAGGTCACACATAATGACAGGCATTACTCCAGAGGAAATATTGAATGTATATCCTGTTTTACGGCATGTTATATACCTGCCTATGGATGACGGTTGGTTCCATTTTGTCAGTGGTGGTAGGGGACAGCCCGTTCTGGGGGTCTCCGGGAGGAGGTGTGGAGACCCCCACTCGCCCCCCCGCACCCCCCCCCACGGTCGCACCTCTCCGTGTGTTAGCGAGGGTCCATCCACCGCTCTGCACATGCGGCACGGAAAACTGTCACGACACGGTCCTGACCCCACCACGGAGCTGATGAGGTGAGTGGTGGGTCCTCCGCCTTCCGCAGAATCACGCCCCTCTCCCTCTCCCTCTCTCTCTTTATTTCTCAATCACACCACACACACACACACGCACACACATTAACACTCACCCATCAACACACACACACACACACACACACACACACACACACACACATAGCGTTTCTGTGATGATTCTCTATCACCATTTCATGTGGAGGGCTTGGAAAAGAGGGCTTGGAAAAACAGGATAATGTTATAAATGGCTGACATGGACAACAACAAAGCCTGTATCGTCACAGAGAGAGAGGGAGAGAGAGCGAGAGAGAGAGAGAGAGGGGGACAGAGATACAGAAACAGAGGCTGATGTACTGCAGAAAACCAAGGCCATGAACACAGAGATTTGAGACACCCCGATGAGATCCCAATGGTGTGTATGTAGCAGAGGCGGCCAGAACTCCTTCGGTGGTGAGAAGAAATACATTAGCTGCGCTCTCTCTCCCGACCTCTCTCCCGACCAAGCAATGGGACTCTGTGGTGGGCGGCAGGGGGAGGTAAATAGGAGTACATTACACTCTCTCTCTCTCTCTCTCTCTCTCTCTCTCTCTCTCTCTCTCTCTCATATGCATGCCCGTCTGCCCACCCAAGTCTCAATAGCAATACTTTATTCAACTCTGATCCTGACGATGCTCCCTGATGCCGTTGTTGGATTGGGGGAGGGGGGGGGGGGGGGCTAGGGCAAGTGTCTAGAGGAGGAGGAGGAGGTGGAGGGGATGGAATGCTGTCACATGTACGTCACACTAGCCTCCGCGTCAAACCAAAACGTTAAGCCCGCTGCCCGCTGCCCGCCCCTCAGCCTGCCTCTGCTTGAGGTAGACCTCATGAAGGAAGTGTGTGTGTGTGTGTGGGGGGGGGGGGAGGGGGCTGGGATTATTACAGAGAGAGAGAGAGAGAGAGAGAGGTGATGGTGAAAGAGGAAAGGGTGGGTGAAAGCGACAGAAGGAGAGAGTAGGAGACGATGTAAAAAAAAAAGTCTGTACAAGAATCACAAAATAAGTCAATATCCAGGCAGATGGCTTACACACACACACACACACACACACTTACAGGCACACTAGATGAAGCCATCAGCAGAGGCTGTTCGTCTAATGCGATGCTGAGAGCTCCTCCATCTTCAAAGCTCCCCTACCCCCGCCCCAGCCCCCATCCCAGCAGAGATTGGTGAGGAGGGTCCGTAGAGAGAGAACGGAGATCAGACTGTGGTGTCAGGAGAAGCTGCCAGTGTCAGGAAGCGGGATGGAGTACCCTGGTACTCTGTGTGTGTGTGTGTGTGTGTGTGTGTGTGTGTGTGTGTGTGTGTGTGTGTGTGTGTGTGTGTTCTCAGTGGGGCCAATTACTCCATCAGCTCGAGTAGGTGTAACAAAGACACACACACACACACACACACACACACACACACACACACACACACACACACACACACACAACATCTGCTAGGGCATCCACATACAGCTACTACTCCCTGCTTTTTGTCATTGTCATCATCCCTGTCATTTTCAGGATCATCGCATCACCTCTCCCTTCTTCTCACCGAGCGCTGTCCACACACACAGAACGTCAATGAACAACAATTGAATTATGTGGCACAATGTACATTACATCACATGTTTTAGAGTGTATTTTGAAATGTTTTTAAAGGCTTGTCAATTTAACAAAGTGTGTTAATTAATGGTTCCGGGGACTCGAACTTGGGAGTGGGTCGGCCCTACTTTTACTTTACGTTGTTCTCAGGCCTATTGTGAGATGTGTAGATGGCGACACCCAGCGGTACATTTTTGAAACTACAAGTGGCCTTGCTCGGATTCGGTGTCATTTTTTATTAGTATGATAGTCTGAGATGATAATTCATGGTAAAGTTTAATGCAAACTGAAAGCATATTAATTACTTGACTTTCCTCGTTCAAGTTTTTTTTTTTATAATTGCCGTGGATGCGCGCGCAGTGTCATAGGGTGGCTACTGCCGCTGATAGCGTTTATTAAATGTAGCGCAGATACAGGGAATCTTGTTCGATTCGTGAAAAGTTCAGCAATTCAGATTATTCAATCTATGTCTAAATAATTATGAATCAATTGCATAAACCTTGTGGATCCATGAACATGTTTGTGGAATACGAGGGCCCATATGCGAAGGGGGGCTCAAATCGTCAATGTGTGTGTGTGTGTGTGTGTGTGTGTGTGTGTGTGTGTGTGTGTGTGTGTGTGTGTGTGTGTGTGTGTGTGTGCGTGTGTGGAGGGGCCTTTGAGGAGTTGAGGGGCCCCTGAATTTGGAATTTGCCAGGGTTCTACTGCAGCAAGCCACTTCATTGAAAACACAAGCCTAGCCTCTTTAAATGCATCGGACAAGGTTGTCAGGATTTGTTTTGACGTCCTGGATGAATATTACCAGGTCTCGGAGGGTCTTAGGCAACGTTAACATTTTGTCCATAACTTTTTCATTGCCGTTTTTGCAGCCATTTCGTTTCTTCCAGTTTCGATTTTTTCGTATTTTCTCCAGACCAAATTGAAAAAAGGGAAAATAAAACCTGGTGTGGTTGGATTGATGTTTATTTCTATTCTCATCTTGGCAAAGGTTGAACTTAATTACAAGAGTAAAATCCACTGCTTTTACCTTATTAAGGCACTCGTGGTTCCCTTGTGGCCATTTGTTGGCACAACAACAACCTACGTAAATTACAGATCACTCCTTTCCCGAAGGCTTGATGCACCACCAAGGTCCCAGGAAGACGCTTGGAGCTATTCCTGGCTCCAAGCGTTTATCAGTAGGCTTAAGACAGAGTATTGGGTCGGGAGTGAACCCTGAATGATATACCCTGTTACACAGGCTCTTACACATTCCCAATTTGTATGGAATTCTATTAGGCCTAAGGAATGTTACTTATGCAACTTTTATTACAGGCAGGGCAGACGTGTGTGAGTGCACGTGCATGCATGGACTAAGCCTTTAATCATGGCTGATACCTCAAAAGCGCACGAGCATGCACACACACACACACAGGACTTAAGTCTTTTACCACGGCCATTACCTCAAAAGATAAAAACGTCATCGTAACTTATTTAACATTTCAAAGAGCAAAGAAAGACAGAATCCCAAAGTCAAAGAAATACAAGTTTATTTTAAGTGTAAACAAAGAAAACTGCATAGGAAATGTTTAAAGTCCATAGAGGACAGCCAACGCCACGAGTGACCGATATATTATAGTCTCCTTCACCTTATTTAGACTGAAGACCTGACATCTGCACTTCCACCCAGGCACAGAGTGTGTGTGTGTGTGTGTGTGTGTGTGTGTGTGTGTGTGTGTGTGTGTGTGTGTGTGTGTGTGTGTGTGTGTGTGTGTGTCTCTCCAACATGTGTTGCGGACTAAGGAATCTCCGCCTGCCCGCCCACCCACTCACAGACACACACATTGTGTTACTGGACGTGGAAGTGCCAGCAGCAACATCTAAACTCAGCAGGCCACTCGGACCCTCGCCGCCTCTTTGACTGCGAGGAGGATACATTCAGTGGATTTCTGCTCAACAACACAGATGCAGCGCGTAAAACACAAACACTCCAACACAACTTACCGCCCAACACACCACCGGGGGCAGAGCACAGCAGAACGTTTTGGTTTTACTTTTTGTTTTGTTTTTTTACCACGAGAACCTTCTGGAGAATCCTGAATTTGGCTAAAAATGTTAAAGCTGCCAATGGAAGGTTCTGGATGTGGCCACGTTTACAAGCACGGCCTAGCCGCGTCTTTGTTTGTTTTCCTCATGGGGGTTTGCGTTGTTTCTCTGCCGTGGGTTCAAGCTCTGCCTGCCGGGGTCTAAAGCAGTGCATTGTGGGGAGTGAGACTCCGTCAGCCCTTTCTTTAAAAAAACAAAACGGTACATTCTAAAAGGGCAGAGGAGCATCTTGTTGCATGGAGTATTTTGTACTAATTTGTTTAGGAAATGAAAAAAAAGTAAAAAATCAAAAGACAAACAGTAATGAGGGGGAAAATTATTAAATTATTCAAATCATTATGTAAAACATTTTTTGTCGTTAATATACATGGGGACATTCAGAAGAGAATCAAGACTAGTACTGCGATCAGGGTAGGGGGAGAAAAGAAAAACTACATTATCACTACAGGACACGTTTCAATGAGATACCTGCGGAGCGCGCCCGCCAAAAATCTACCTGAGATACTTTTTTTTTTTTCCTTTCTAAAATTTTCCAACTTTTTAGTTTGTTTTTTATTTTATTTTTTCCATAGGATACAATCAATAAAAGAGGTCTATGACCTTGCACCTGTCAGATGGTGCAGCTCTGCTATTTTCCTCTTAAAGCCACAAGGGGCCAGAAATAAAAAAAACGAAAGAGGACAAAAACCACAGGGGCCCGATTCAAAAAAAAAAAAAAAGGGGAATGGGGGGATGGGGTAAACTGTAGCACGGTTGTGGGGGGGAGGGGGCGGTACAAAAATCATAGGCTCAGCAGCCAGCACTACACTTCCCAGATCTTTTGAGACGTGAGGAGGAAACTGCTGACTTGATACGTTTGTGCGGGACCAATCCAGTGTCATGTCACATGACACAGTCCGAGAGGTTTCCATAACTAGGTCAAAACACAAAATGGCCGCCTGGTGAATTTGTACTCATTCGAATCCTCTTTGCCGAGGGATCGCGATTAAGAGGCCGGGCTCGTACAGGTTATATATACCTCATATCTATATGTGGGAAAGAGGTTATACGTTGATGCCTGTCCATAGTATGGCTGTCAGAGGGCCAACCAGGGAATAAAGACTGCTGGTTAAGATGGGTGAGGCAGCATCTTTAGTCTGTATTGTACGCACAGTAAAACCCTGCCTCGTTTCCATCTCTTAAATCAAGGCATGGTTGGCGGGAATAAAGGAAACTGCTCTGCAACGCTTTGAAAGAACAGGAAATACAATCGCAAAGGTCAAAGGTCAGTTCCATCCAATGCAATCCTAGCCAGACACACACATCTTTGGGTATACTTTTTAACAAAAAAAACAACCCATCCCAGGACTTGTATTAGCCACAACCCCATCTGAGTTTAACACCTAATCAAGAAAAAGAGTTCAGTATAATACAATAACTTTTTAAAGCATGCAACATATGAGGAACTAACACCCGCCCCGGTATTCTTTTATCTCTTTCAGAGTCAAGACCTAAGGATCTCAAAGATAGCATTCTGCAAACTTAACTTAGAAGAGAAACAAGAAAAAACAAATGACGCAGACATAACTGAACATTTTCATAAAGTAATACTGCAACACAAGGGAAAAAAAAGAAACAGATTCTATCAATGGTATTTATTGTGTGTGCCCAAAGCAGCCGTGTCTAGCCTCACACTAGTGGGCGTCTAATGTGCTTTCTGCTGTCGTAGGGCGCCGGCCCCACCCTGCGTATCTGAGAGAACTCAAACGGTGCTCGGGACAGACCTTCACTTAACGTTTAAATCGCAGATTGGCGAGCGGCCAACTGCCGTGGAATTATAGGGTATATTGTGCTGCAGTACGAGAGGATATTCAAAATATTCTTTATTTTCGACAAGGCTCTTTAAAAGAGGCCACTGTTGTTTCCCCCTCACCACGACGCACCGGACAGTAACAGTACACGTGGGAAAGCGGTGGTCAATATGAGGTACGGTGAGGATGACAGAATTGGGACGCAGCCGCGTCTTAAGTGCATCCAATCCAAGTTAATAATAATAAACAAAAGGAGGTTTTCTGGGATACACCGCTTCTGCTAACACGTGTGTTATGCATTTTTAATGGTCCGGTTTTAGTCGTCCATCACAGCGTGGCTCATGTGCCCCCCACCTGTTTGGCACGGAAATCACTCTCTCTCAGGGGATCCATTTGGCACAGCTTGCTCCTCCTGACGTTTGGTTTCTGAGTGGTGGGTTTGGGGTTGGGGGGGTAGAAAGGCGTACGTTTGCAGGCCGTTTCACCGTGGATTAAACATACGTCATGTTGAATAAAGGGTAAGGGTTAGCCCCTTTTGGAGGACGCAAGTTTTGAGTGGTGACGACCACGCTGTGTTGGGTTTTCGTCTAAGAAATACAGAAAAGGTTTTAGAGATCTTTGGTCCAAGTTACGGGCAAACGTAAATCGTCATAACCCCCCCCTATGGATTCAAAGACTGAGGTATGTCTTTTCCTTTGTTATTCTTGCACGTTATTATTCATAAATATCGGATGAGGTATATGTACCAACCAGAGTCGACGTAACAATAAAACAAGGTCATAATGAATGAGGTATATGAGGTACGTGTACAGCTTGAGGTATTTGAACGTGGCCGAATGTACAGTGGATACAAATGAACATTGGGGCAGGAATTCAAGAGTTGAGGTATCTGTGTAGAACAAAAACAAAACAAAAAGGGGTCCCCAGAACATGCCCCCTTGTGGCCCTCTGTGGACACAATGGACCCGTCTAGCTCTATATAGCCGCTGGAGGGGGACAGAGGGTTGATTTGCTCTTCCTTGTAAATCATGGAGGAAGAGAGGTAGGCTGAGATTGGCATTGGGTGTGTTGCCAGATTGGTATTGGTAGTTATGCAGGGATGAAAATGCTCCTTTTGGGAGGTGCTATTTTTTAGCCTTTAAGGCTGTATTATATTGACGATCAAAAGAGGGAAGGGTTATTTGAATAATCATGACTGAGAGGGTTGGGAGGGGGGGAGTGGGGAGGATAAATCAAGGGTGGGGGTATTCTTTGGTGTGGAGAGACAGGGCTCTCTTCTCAGGCGTCTCCTGTTGACCCGTGAGAGAGAAAGACAAGAGGAAGGTTGGGACTCTTGTTTCTCAGGCAATCTGTGTCTTAGACGATGGGATGCTGCTGGAACGACTTTGTGCATCCGTCTGAACCCCAGACCCAGATCCCGGGATTCAGTCCTCGGGGTCGACCACGCCGTACTGTTGGGACCACTTAACGGGCCGCAAGTAATGCGGTAGAAAGGGGAGGGGGGCTGACGACGTCAAACTACAATTTTTTTTTTATTTTTGGGGAATTCTACCTTTGGTTGGGTTTCGAATAGCTGTTCTGCAGACCTCCATCTTTAGGTGGTCTATCTTTCGGTGGTCTATAGTAAGACAATAAATAGGGGAGGGCTGTGGTCCTGCCACTCTCAAATGATTTGATTAAAACAATTTGAGTGGTGACCAACTGCAATCCAAATTCATAGGGATTATTTAGATGGACCGTTTTTCTTCTCAATATCAGTCTTCAGGGTGGCCAACGAGACATTTTTCCGATATCGTGTTTATAGCGCTCACCTCTACGGCCAAGGGGCTGCTCATTCATGATTAGACCATTCACTCGAGATCACTTTTTAGATCCGCGCTCTGGAAGCATCTTCTTTTAGAAATCCTTTGGTGGGTCCTCGGTTTCTGAGAGAGGACAAAGCTCTCTTTGCATAAGGACCTCTGTGTCTCCCTGGGGGCATAAAGTTCACTGATGGCCGATTGGTAACTGTTTAACATTAAACAATTGCAATATAAAAAGATTGGCTTATTGTCAGGGGGAGGGTTTTAAAATTGTTTTCATACTTGGTATATTCATTATTTTTTCTTTTACAATGTAATCCTTAATTTGGGCCTTAACTTAATCCAGTATGATCGATGAGCCGACAAGGCCAGCAGAGTCTGACGGATAAATGCTAATCAAACAACAATGACCTGAGCTCAATTTTGATTCCCACCGAGATTGGCATTTCGCTCCAAGCGCATTTACCTTGGGCGTCTATGACACAACACATCTTTCACAGAGTCAAAATAAGTCGCCCTGGGACGATCTCAGAGAAGATCACCCCCCCAAAAAAACAACAACAAAGAAACCGAACGAGAACTTGTGAAAGGACACCAGTGAACCCCAAGGTTCTTGGGCCGCTCATTTTCTCACTGTGCGGCCTGTACAGTGGTCCGAGAATGGTCTCGGGGGGGGGGGGGGGGGGTAACTTTCAGGAGGTCCTACTCGACCGACCGTGTTCCTAACTGCACAGCAATAAATCCATGAATCCTGTGCAAATATCAACCGAAGAGTCAATTCTTTGTGTCTCTCTTAAATAAAAAGTATTGAGGTAGACTTTTTTTTGTGTGTTTTTTTTTCTTCTTCTTTTTTCTTTCTTTCTTTCTTTCTTTCTTCTTAGTAAACCGTCACGGACTACACCTCTGCTCAGTGACTGTGGGTACATTCATAACGAGCAACATGAGGTAGGTGTGGAGCAGAGGGTAAAAAAAAAAAAAACGAAACAAAAAAAAAGGTTTTAAGAAAAGAATCATAACAATTTGAAGTTCCCTGAGATGGCTACTTGAGCAGAGCTTAAAAAGTGAACAGAGCCGAGGCCGAGACGAGCAAAGAAGGAGGAAATAAAAACCTTTCTTTGTCAACCGGTCATTGATTTCGCAGAGGTCCCCCGTTTTCATCACACATACCACAGATTATTTTAGATTTTTTGACAATATTGGCAAACTACAGCGGGGACACCAACCACTTTGATTTCCCTTCTACGTATTCTCTCCTCTTCTGCTTCTTCCCTGCTCTGATCTCTGGTCTTTAAGCTCTCCTCCGGATTGTGTTGGTTGATTTGTCTTCCTCCTCGGTGTCCTGCACCCATTGCGATGCTCACAGAACCAACAGACAGCGAGACCGTGAACGGACAGAGAGGGGGACCGACGAACAGAGAGATAGAGAGCGATAGAGAGAGAGGGAGACAAATCTGTCCTAGAACTTGAGGATGCGGTTGTTCCCAAAGTCCACCACCACGATGACGCCGTCGGGCGTCACGGCGATGCCGGACGGCCGGTCCATCTGCCCGAAGCTGTTCCCCTGCGTGCCGAACTTGCACAGGAAGTTCCCGTTGGGCTCGAACACCTGCACGCGGTGGTTGCGCGAGTCCGCCACGATGATGCGGTTCTCCTGGTCCACCGCCACGCCCTGCGGCCGCAGGAACTGCCCGTTGCCCGTGCCCTCGGACCCCAGGAAGCGGGCCGACTGGCAGTCGGGCCGGATGACCAGCAGCCGGTGGTTGTTGAAGTCGGTCACCACCAGGTGGTCCTCGTGGTTGAAGGCCACGCCCCGCGGCGAGTCAAAGTGCTTCCACAGCGCGCCCTCGAAGCCGTACTTGTTGAGGAACGAGCCGTCGGCGGCGAACAGCTGCACGCGGTGGTTGCGGGTGTCCGACACCAGGATCTTGCCCTCCGAGTTCACCGCCACGTCCCAGGGGTAGTTGAACTGCCCGTTCTTGGTGCCCTTCTCGCCAAACTTCAGCACGAACTGGCCCTCGAAAGTAAACACCTGCACACACAGACACACACACACAGTCAGTGGTCCAGCATGCCTGTGTAGCCGTAGCAATGCGGCCATACATTTATGCATAGTGGCCCTAGCTGTTGAAGCCTTGATGTCAGAACCTATTAGGGTTAGGAGGAGACAATACCATTCACCAAAAGTCTTTGAGTTGCAGAATTGGCTACGGCCCATACATGCCTATAGAGTGCTTACTTACATACAGTGCACACACACACACACACACACACACACACACACACACACACACACACACACACACACACACACACACACACACACACACACACACACACACACACACACACACACACACACACACACACACACGAGAAGGCAGAGCTAAAGGATTCTGTTTGTTGAAGGCAGAGGATGAATAAAAATGCAAAGTAGTGTCTACACACACTAGACTAGTTTGGTCAGTTACGAACGATAAAGCCTTGGCTAAAATCAACACAAATACAGGTCATGGCGCCTTTGTTGTGTACTTTGCTGACGTGTTCAGTTTGAGTTGTCTTTAGTGATGACGCAAACAAACTAAATATGTGTTTGGACCAAATATGTGCCTATAATTTTCCATTTTTATCCAAATGTTTGATTAAATGTTAAAATATTAGCATTTTCTCAAACTCAAAACTGGTTATCTTTTGCCATCTTACTAAAAAGGTTTAGTTTAGGCTTTTTCTCCTTTTGTGATCTTTCCCAGAGTGAGACAAGAGCAAAAAGACCATTGATTGGTTTGGTTAATCATTGGTTTGGTTTGGGTAAATTCCCAGGGGCCAGGTTAGCACCGCAACTCAAATAATAAAATAAGATAAATTCTTGATTTTAGAATTTACCTATTTAACATTGTTTATTCCAGATATACACACATAAAAACATGTCTTTGTATCATATCGAGGGGAAGTCAAGTTGTGGGGCCAATGTTCTTACACCCGGAAATCAGCGTGCCACTGCTCATGCTACAGACTACGTACAGTGGGATCACTGGACCTATTGACAAAATAGTGGTCTCAAAGGTGGTCTTGTTCTGGAAGGGACCTCCAAGAGCAAAAAAGCCCAAATCCTGAACTACCCCTTTAACAAATGACCCCCAAAAAAGTCTTTGCATTTCCTGCCAATCGACTAATACATTCATCGTCCTACCGGCACCCCGACCTCATCTAAATGCTGCGGTTAAATCTGACCGAGGCCAGCCAGGTCTGCCCACCTGCACACGGTGATTGTCCTTGTCAGCCACGATGATGCGTCGCTGGCTGTCACACGCGACACCGGCCGGCCGGTCAAACTGCCCGGGCCGAGAACCCAGGGTGCCGAACTTGTGGTGGAAGGCACCGCAGGGCTTGAATATCTGGAGAAAGAGACAGGAAGCCACGATGTTGTGGAACGACCAGGAAGTCAGGAACAAGCAAAATATCGTCGGAGGAACATCGGCACGGACGGAAAAGAAGTGCAAGTTACAACTACTACTTAGACGAAAAAACTATCGATTCTATTGGATTATTGCTTTATGAAATACACACTAAACATGAATTTTTCGTGTTTTATAAATATTATACAAATAATATAATTGACAAATACATTTTACAAATTATTTATCTGTACAAATTACAAATAACAAATAAATAAGAGAAAATCGAGGAGAGCTACACATTAGCGACCCGAGCGCTAACTGTTCCCAAACCCCGTCCCAGAAGGGCTCCCCGGGGCCCCCCGGGGCCGTACCTGCACGCGGTTGTTGCTGCGGTCCGCCACCACCACGTAGCCCTCCTTGTCCACGCTGATGCCCCACGGCCGGCACAGCTGCCCGTCGCTCTCGCCCTCGCAGCCGAACGCCGCCACCTGGGAGCCCAGCGTGCCGTAGCTCCGCCCCGACTTCACCGCCACCTTGAAGGGGCTGCCCAGGATGTGCTGGTTGCACACCAGCACCGACACCAGGTGCTCCCCCTCGCACTTGGGCAGGTAGCTGACCGTGTACGAGCCGCTCTGGTGGTCCGTGATCTCCACCGCCGACAGGTTGCCATCAGCGACCGACACCACCACCGCCGACACCGTGTCTCCGCCCGACAGGCGCGGCTCGCCGTCGTGGTCGTAGCCCACCACGGTGAAGGAGGCCGGCTTGCCGCGCAGGGCCGTCTTCAGGCCCTCGCCGTGGGCCTTGGTGACGGGGGCGAAGGCGGCGCTGCTGATCAGACCCAGGGACTGGATGGCGAGGTACAGGGCCTGGTAGTGGGGGAGGGGAGCATTAGTACACAGACAGCTGTGGTTCTGTGGTGCTGCTGATCAGACCCAGGGACTGGATGGCGAGGTACAGGGCCTGGTAGTGGGGGAGGGGGAGGAGCGTCAGTACACAGACAGCTGTGGTTCTGTGGCTTGGCTGCTGAGCGCGCCGTGTACATGTTATGCTCCATGTTCTACGCACACATTCACACAGCAATGGACCGTGTGAGCCATGCAGGAAGACATGTTTATCTGCTTATCTTGGCCTCCCTATGTAGCAATCTTGCACTGTATTTTTGTCTGTCTTTTTTTGTACTGGTCTCTGTCATTTGTGTTTTGATGGTGTTATCTTAGTCTATGTGTTGTTGATGGTGTGTTTGTTAATACCTGGCTGCATCCTAATCTCCCCTAGTGGGATGATTAAATTTGACTGACGTTTCCTCGGTAACAGCCTGATGAAAATTATAGTACATAGGAGGTTGCATGCATTTCTTAGGCCCTAGGGGATATCTTGGCTACCATGCATCTTCACTATGGCCCGTAATCTATGAACCGTCCTTCTGCCAAATACTGCCCATCTATGCAACATTTATTTAACTAGGTAAAGTCTCATTGAAACTCGAAGACCTTGCCAATATCCAGCAAAAAACATACAAAAATGTTAACAACAAATAACAGAAAACATACATACACACACAACCTCTCACAGTCCTCTGAATGAGTTCAATAAACACAAAAAAGGCATTGACCAACACTCTTGCTCTCCATACCCTTCAGGGCTTGCACAGCTCAAGCAGTATTGTCTCTCTGGCTCAATATCAGAGGACACAGCGCATGGGAACGACCACCAACAACCAGCCCATCACAGGACAGCAGTGGCTGCGTGATGGAGGATCCCCGCTTCACGGCCAGTCGTAGCGTGGACCCCGGGGCTCACCTGGTCGGGCGGGGTGAACATGAAGCGGTCGTCCTCCTGGGGCTGCAGCATGCCGCGCAGGGCCTTGAGCTCGTGGATCTGGGTGAGCATGCGGTCGCGGGCCAGCAGCACGTCCAGGTGGTGGCCGTCCTCCAGCACCTGGCTGACGGCGGCGATGGTGCCGTCCAGCTTGGTGAGGCTCAGGTGCAGCTTCTCCACCTGCAGGTACAGTGACTTGGCCTTCACCTGCCGGATCTTCTCCACCTGCGGCGGGAACACATGGGGAGCGGAGATGTGAGTGAGGAAGGGAGTCCATCAGATAGAAAGGGTGCTAATTATGTCAGTAGAGGAGAGCGCATACAGGAGATCAATTCATACGACGAATGAGGAAAAAGGTCAACAAAGGGAAGTAAATCATGTTTAACGACGAGTGAATGCACATTTTTAAGCTGAAGTCACACATACACGCACAGTGTTTTTGTTTCCAATGTCTAAAGAACCACTCACAGAACCTGAGTATAATGTTGTCCAGAGTGAGGTTCTTCAAGTGTAATCTTATGACTGTAGATCAAATAATATACTATTTAATAAGCCAAGGGTTCTTTCAATGCATGTGAGCATGGTTTAAAAACGTGCTCTTCCACATGCCTCACTCACACAGTAGGGCTCTGCCTCTACTTATAGACTCCTCCTAATCACAGGAGGAGTCCATAAGGGCTGAAACTCAAAATAACACACAAACCAACCACAGCTTGAAATCGATTGATAAGTAATTTGTGTTTTGTTGTTAAAAATCAATAACACACACACACACACACACACACACACACACACACACACACACACACACACACACACACACACACACACACACACACACACACACACACACACACACACACACACACAAAGAGACTTTTATCATGTACACGTTATCATGTACACAAGCTTCAACAAAATGCCACACATTAAATTCTCCCAAAATGGGTAACGCCTTGTGATGTGATGTGGCAGTGTACAAGCCCTACACAGAAGCAATGCCAGTGGATGCACACAAGCCAGCCATTTCCCATGTGGCTATCTGTATTCTCCTGTTGGTACAGCTTTGCTCCAATCATGTAAAGAAGCAATGCAATGCCCAACAAGTATAAGAGCCTCAACAACATAGCGGTGAGGAGTGCAATGTGATTACCAGTTACAACTATTACAAGTAATCATCATCGTAAGCGAAGATGGGTTGTTTATTGTTAACCGGTGGGATGAAGATACCTTTTGATAAAAAAACTAGACTACCACCATATCATTATGCACAGCAGTTGGTGGGGACACACACACACACACACACACACACACACACACGTACGTGTGTGTGTGTGTGTGTGTGTGTGTGTGTGTGTGTGTGTGTGTGTGTGTGTGTGTGTGTGTGTGTGTGTGTGTGTGTGTGTGTGTGTGTGTGTGTGGCAAGGGTGGATAATAGCTTGGGGGGGGGGGGGGGGGTTCTGAATCTATATGACCACTTTTGATGCCGTGGGGGGCTGGCTTGGGCCCCCCGAGGGAAACAAAGGGTGCGGCAGAAAAAAAAGGAGGGTGCCCCTTTGTGCAACTTAAGAGCGGGAGCCACACTGTAACCGCTTTTATGATGGCCCAAGACAAAGGGGGCAGAGACAGCCTTCCCCGTCTTTGGGGGACAAAGACAAGTTTGGGTTCACCGGTTGGAGCACAAACACGCAGGAAGGCCACAGTCTGAATACTGTTCCAGGGCAGATGCATGGCACAAAGGAAGCAAATCTAGATAAAGCCTGACCATGTGTTTATGTAGGTATGTATGCATGCATGCATGTGTGTGTACAGTGCGTGTGTGTCTGTGTCTGTATACAGTGTGCGTGTGTCTGGGTGTGTATACAGTACCGTGTGTCTGGGTGTGTATACAGTACTGTGTGTCTCTGTGTGTATACAGTGTGCGTGTATACAGTGTGCATGTATTTCATAGGGTTAGGGGCAGCCTGTAATGACTCTAAAAAGGCAGAGTAAAGACTTGAGAATGAAGTGTGTGATCCCTGGCCCTATACGGGGCATTAAAACCAGGAGGTTTTCACTTACCCATGTTCTAGGTGACACTTTGACCTCACCTCTCTTATTGCAGGGGCACCCCCCCCCACACACACACACACACACATACATCTGACATCTGAGGGAGAAAGACGTAGGGCCCTTTTCTTCTTTACAATGTTACTGGACCCCTCTGGCGGAAGGGTGGAAGGGAAGGATTTCCATTTAATGGAAGACTGGCAAGTATTAGGTTCAATTAACAGCCTCCCCTCAATCTGCCATCCCCTGGCAGTACAAAGCCCCCGTCCAGAACGCACCGACACACGCCATACAGCCAACACACCAACGCCATACATTACAGTAATGGAGTGCACGTCAAGGGGGGGGGGGGGGTGTGGAGAGAGAGAGAGAGAGAGAGAGAGAGAGAGAGAGAGAGAGAGAGAGAGAGAGAGAGAGAGAGAGAGAGAGAGAATTATTGAAGGGGTTTTAAGGGTTTCAAAAACATTACTTTCCCAAGAAACCTTAAACCCTGGGGTTCAGGGAGGGGAAGGGGGGGGTCTGATAGCCTACACACTCCATTACATCTTTACTGCGTTGCCGCCTGGCAGTTGTCGCCCATTGGCCCCGCGTGGATTACACCCGGTTCGGTACACTTCATGGTTTAACTGCGCCCCCTAAACCATGCCTGTGCTTTGGTATAGTATTCCTGCGCCCACTCATTTAAGGCAACAACACCTTCAGCGGAAACACCACTTCTCATAAATGTGACATGGAAGAAGGAAGAAAAGAAAATCTTTTCTTCCTTCTTTTTTAATAATTGCTTTCTTCCCATTAAGCAGACGCTTGTGTCAAAAAAGCGAGGTGCAGTGAAGTACTTAAGTTACAGCACATAATGAGAAGGAAGGGGCTTAGGTTTCTGTACAGGTAATCTTCAGACATTAGACATTAGGGGGTTTGAACACACAACCTTTCGGCAAAACCACAAGGATATCCTGCCATTTCTCGAAGGATGTTGTTGTGGGATGTTGTTGTGGGTGTGTGGTGTGTGTGGTGTGGTGTGGTGTGGTGTGTGTGTTATATATTGGCGTTTGTACAAAATTAACTCTGTTCGGACATTATCTGATTGTCATTGTGTTCAATGTATTTAACGTCAGTCTAAGCCAGTAAAGGACAGAAGAAACAACAATGTGTGTCGGAATTCAATTTGAATGCAAAGAGAGGAAGAATATTGCAAAGGCAGGACCTAATGACTAATACTAAATGTATGTAAATGTATCCATTGTAAAAAGGGAGGGAATCACAACCCATGATGTATCAACTCATACCAGAACTATTCTTCTGCAGTGTCCTCAGTTATGCTTCATGTACAGTATGTGTTACTTCACGTACAACTACCCTCGCCCTTAAAAAGAAAAAGAAACATTCCATCTCAAGGGACTTAAGATTAAAAAAAAACAGTCAAGGCCTCACCTTCCATAGCAGCTCACACTCCCTCTCCTCCAGCGCCTTGCGGTGACGGAGGACGATGGACTTCACTTCCGTCTGCACCACCTTGGCCTTGATCTCCACCTGCTCTGCCATGGCCTGGGCCTTCTCCATGCTCAGCTGTGGGAGCGACCGGGTGGGGGGGGGGGATTGGGGGTGGGGGGGAAAACATTGGGTCAGTTTCAGAGGTTCCCTGAAGGGAGGTGGTTGAAGAGCGAGGGCGAAAGGGAATGCAGCTCTGTAGTCGCTCAAACCGCCTTATAATTAATTTGTTGACTAGTATTTATTAATACATGTTAAAAAGTAAACAGAGGTATAGAAACCATAAAAAACATTTTTTATATACACACTATATGAAAGGATACGCAGATATGCTTGTCCATTGGCGTTTGTCTGTCTTACCCAGATTGTTTGATTACAAATTAATCATTGAATCGTCCGGAAGGAGAGTTGGCTGAGTTAGCGTCTGCTTTCCCTTAGCTGCTTCCAGTGAGCTAAGAGTAGCCAAGCTCTGACTCAACTCTACGGAAGACGCGAACGGAAAGGAAAAGCTAACCCAGCGAACTCCCCTTCTGGAAGATTCAGTCATTCATTTTGAATTAAACAACTCATGTGAATCATGGCAATACAGGTAAACGCCTATTTACAGGCGGATCCTTTATATAGGATGATTATTAGAAAATTATGTTTGTTTGGTTTCACTGCCTCTATGTTAACTTTTTGCCACAATAATGAATACATACTAATAAATGAATTCATTAAGAAGCATTTTGAGTGACTACAGAACTGAATATAATCCGGGTAAAAAGGGCAAACACCAAGTAAAGATAACTCGGCATGTACCTTTAAAAAGATTAGTTAAAAAAATGAAATAAACATTTAAAAATAACATTAATACGATCATTTAAAACACCATCTGATCAGTTCATCTGGCCACCAACATGTGAATCCTAATCCCAATTAAATATGGTTTACCAATTTTCATTTTTATTTCTGGTAAAAAAAAAAACAGTAGGAAAAAGGCCCATCATAAAAGGGAGGCATAGATGACACAAGTGGGCTATGCGTGTGTGAGCGAGTAGCCATCACCTCCCACCCTGTCAATGCGGGGAACGGTCAGGACGGGATATGGAGCAGAAGAATGAAAAAGAAGAGGAAAGGCAAGTGAGAAGGCGAGGGTCAGTGGACACGACGCGGTGCAAAACTCTCCACGGCCAATGAAACGCCGCCGTCAGGGCCCCACCCACAAGCTTTTCTCTCAGCAACCTATTCCTTTCTCACGCGCCGGGAGTGAGCGGTGGAGGAGGTGTGTGTGTGTGAGGTGTGTGGGGCGGGGGGTGGGAGTGGGAGGAGGAGGAGGAGCTGCATGGAGGAGCTGCAGAGGTCAGGAATAGCGAGTGGTCACATGCTGGGGCAGCATGGCTCCTCTTCCTAATGAGGCGGGGCTTGTGCCGGCTAATCGGCTGCCAGTCACACACACACACACACACACACACTGGCTGGAGGCGGCGCCGTCCTTTTGGCCACAGGAAGTCCTGCCGACAGCCCTTTAGGGGGGAAACTACTTCCCCACTCCGTCGGCCAAGGGATATTTTGCTGATCCATAGGCTAGACATTATGGTGACGAGTTGATTAAGACACGTGATGTCCTGTCGAAGCGTAAATGCGTCAGCGTGTATCTGGATGGGACTTGGCGTGCAAAAGGTTTCCAGGCCGAGAACTCTTCAGTTGTATGTTGTTGGATACTATTGTATTGGTTTCTTTCACGGTCTTGGGCTAAATTAATAAGGTAAACATGCTGGCTAGATGAACTGTTCCCCTCCAAAGGATTCAAAATGGCAGTATCGTCTTAATAACCGAGCCACCGAAAAGGTCAGGAGAGAAATGGCCTCCTGTCACAAAACCAAAAGCTTCCGTCTCACGCAGCGCCACAAAGCACGCAGCTCCTGAGGTCTAGGTTTCAACCCCCGCAGTGAAGGGAAAGGCCCATTTTCGTTGCGCTCTTTGTCCTCCTCTTCTGCCCTCTTGCTCTCTCTTTTGCCTCTTTTCTCGGGGTAGGGGGGGGTTGGGAAGGGCCACATGGGGGGTGAGCTGGACCTCACAGGGACAAGCGGGGAGTGGGATAAGGCTTCCTTTGTGAGAGAGCCACAAAGGGCAAAGGTCAACTAAAACCTCTTAGGTCATAATCTACGACCCTGGCCCTAAGACGTGCAACCCCCCCCCCGGTAGAAACAATGCCTAGTGCGGGGGTTGGGTCGGGGGACCTATTCTCTCCCTGGCCTGGATATTTGTGATAGGCAGTAAAAGGGTCAGCTAAATCAGGCCCTCAGAAGAAGGTAGCAGGGAGGGGATTCAGAGAGGAAGGGGAGGGACGGAGGGCTGTAAAACGGGTGGCATGACGAGATATTTTTTCTAAGCCCTTTCTCATAATGTTTTTGTATTTTTTTAATATGTACTATCAATCTCTCTTGGCGGTGCTCGTCGTGCGAGTGTCTTCATCTTCCCTCTCCCTTGTTTCAGCCGTCTCTTTCTCTCTCCCCCTCTTCATCTAATGATCTCTCTCCCCCTCTCCTAGCCTGGACATTCTCATGAAGCGCCGCGGCTCGGACCACAATGAACAGAAAAACCGACCAATGGGGCGTCAGCCCTGACCGGCAAGCAGGTCAGTTGGTCAGAGGTCGGGGGAGATAATGGACGTGGGGCGGGTGGAAATTTTTAAAACCCCAGGGGAACCGTGCGTGCGCACGTATGTTTACATATTCTCTGGCGTCCGTGTTTACTCCTAGGTGACCTGGAACGGAGCCGAACAGCAAATGCACACAAACCAAAAAAAAACGGTTGGAAAATGTGTGTGTTTGAGAACTAGTTTAAAGATCGCAGTGTTTCCCTTTCAGGCTCCAAGCAACGGGGCAGCGGCACTGCTGGATTTGTAGAGATTTAAAAAAAAAAAATGGGAGATGTTGGGAACCCAAAATATTATTGTTTACTTACTTAGTTTAAAAAAAGTAAAAATAAATCTAAGGCGCCCCTTAGTGCACCCCTTTCAATTGTTACATTCTCATTTGGAGAACTATTGTGGAAAAATACAGCCAACAAAATAACATTCTGCTACAGAAGAATATATAGCGGCATTTGCATACAATTTTTTGTTGTGTAATATTTGTTCACCATTCGAATGCACCCAGAGCCCTACTGGAATCAGTGATCACACTCAAACCTCTCAGTGCCCACGCTCACACGGCACATCACCACCGTGCACACACACATCACCGCCGTACACACACACACACACACACACACACACACACACACACACACACACACACACACACACACACACACACACACACACACACACACACACACACACACACACACACACACACACACACGTGTACGAGAAAGAGGGACCGAAAGGTCAAGCAGGCCCGCGGCCACCGCGTCAGGTTACATCACTGCGGGTCACAGCATCGCTCCGCCTCCCTTGTCGTGTTGCATAACCTGATTGGTCACCCGGAACAACATTACAGGAATGGCTAGTCTGAGTGCCGCTGATAAAAAGGGCGACCCACCTCATCAGAAACAGACATACCGGGGGGGGGGGGGGGGGGGTTCTCTGAGGCCAGCCCGGAAAACGCAGCCAGGGTCATGCCCGGGCAGAGAGAGAGAGAGAGCGAGAGCGAGAGAGAGAGAGAGAGAGAGACTCTCTCGGGACTTACACCGTGACCTTAACTAGGAGCCTTGCAATATGCATGCACACATGACTCTCTCCAGAACCAAGGCCTGAGGGTGAAACCTGAACAGCCGGTCTGTGCCAGATTCAAGGTGTAACTAAATGTTTTCTTCGTTGGTGTGTTTTCGGTTCTTAGTGTATGTTTGCGGGTGTGTTACTGTAGCGGCTGCTGCTGTCCTGCCAGGTTTTGTGTAGTCTTGTAAAATAGTCGAATGTCACTGGGACTGACCTGGTTAAATATAAAAAGTAAAATAAATGAATAAATAAATAAAAGAGCCAATCCAGGCACAAGCTGATCCCGAAGCGGTGGGTTAGATCGGATATTATCAATGGGGCAGGAGTAGGGGGAGGTCAATAAAAGAGAGGGAGATGAACAGGAATTTTTTTTTTTCTCTCTCTCTCTCTCTCTCTCTCTAGCTGGAGGGGGGGAAGGAGTGCAATACAATCTGCAATCAAGGCAATGAAGAGAGGCTAGCGTTTGTGTGGAGTGTTTCACTCTAATGTGTTCTACTTGTTTCAAAGGGAGTGCCGGCGGGGGAAGGGGGATACTGTTGGTGGGGGATGTTCCCTTCTCTGGAATCCCTTTAAATACCTCACCCCCCCACCCCTTTTCCAACCCCCCCCCCCCTCCCATACCCCACTCCCAGCTTCCCCTCCTCCATCCCTTTGACCTACAGTCCCAGGCACCGCCCCCTCGGACCTCACCCCATGCGACCCCTCCCCAGCATCAGGGCTGACCAGCTGCACCACCTCTTAACCCCTGGCTTTCTCCCCGGCTCTGGTCCCTCTCAAACATCAAAAACCTTGATTGGTAGCCCGCTAGCCCACCCCTAGCCCGCTGTTACCCCAGCGTCTATAGCGCGTCTCAAAGGGTACAGCTGCCTGTTTTACCATACGCTGCCGCCGGCGGTCTTCCAATGGGATGGCGACGTTTGAGGTTGTTTCCGTTATAGCGGTGCCATACAAGAATGACCTGTAGATCATCCTATACGTCGAGGACTTGTGTGTGTGTGTGTGTGTGGATATGACAACCACACACACAACAAATCGTCCCTTAATCAAAAAATAACAATATTTGCGTGTGCGAGCGTGCGTATGAGTGCGTGTGTGATTGAAAACAAACCCGCACATTTTCTTTTATATGAGTCGCCGCAGTGTGTTTGACCAGGGAACATATAAACCTAATTTTCCCCAGACCACATCAGCACCTAAAGTCATTATAGAGGCGTAGTTTTAAACGGGACCTCTGGGTCACATGCTGTTGGGCCTGGGCTGTTGTGGTGGTCCGGCACCTCCTGCGACCACAATGAAAAGCTGCCCCATCTGGCCCCGAGCGTCTTTTAACAGCTCCGATTGGTGCACTGACATCTGCTCATAAAGCCGGCCTCTAAAGTCCTTCCCCAGCCGGGCCACACTCTGCAGCGGGCCTCCCTTTGTGTGGGCGGGTCAATACATCTGCATAGCGTCAATGTATTGATCCCAGAGCGGGATAATACATCAAACAGATTGAGATGCAAATGGCACACATTTACCTAAATTAAGCCGAACCTTGTCGAATGTGTCGAACGGTTTCCGCGCTTGTTGGGTTTTTGTTTCTGTGAATGAGAGTTGAGGGTTACCACCCAATTGTTGTGATTTTTTTTTTTTTTAGCTTTTCGTGTGTAGTGAATTTGGCAATACAGAAATTGGATTTCTGTTGCTTTATAAAATCAGCCCTTGAAATTGCAAAGTAACAGAAAAAATAAGAATTTCCTCTAAACACACAAGAACACACACACACACACACAAATGGCCATGTGGCCTTGCTTCCCATATCTCCGCGACTAATATTGATGTCCCTTTTGAGGGAGGGGGGGGGGGGGGTCCTCCAAGTCCTCCACACTATCGCAAATTAAATTCGGAACTGGATCAATACAAACCCTTATCAGTTTCATCACACCCGATAGATGTATCCGAGCACATGACCCTGCATTGACACCAATCAATGCCGAAGCAGCACTCCTGTCATCACTCCATGGAAATGTCAACTATATCCGAGCGGAGATATTGTGTTTACTTTTTCAATTTCCCGCGATGCCACCCAGCTTGAGTGTGTGAGGTCAGTCTGCACAATTAAATGGATATTAATCATCATCGCGTTTCGATTAACGGTGAAAGATCTCAAGTAATGTATTGAAATTAAATCACATTCTTCTCATCACTACCACTAAAGACATGGCACAAAGCCAAATGACACGACAGCCGTGTTGGCCAATCAAATCGATGATATGTAAATCGCAATGAATAATCACAAATCCCAACACTGATCCAAACGGGGGTGGGGGGGGGGGGGGGGGGGTCTCACCTGCACAGCGTGTCGGCCCTGCTGGGCGTCGGCCAGCAGCTGGATGGTGACGGCCCGGGAGTCCTGCACGGCGTCCTGCAGGTACACGAAGCTGTGGCCCATGTGACGCCCCGCGCTGCACTCCCTGCAGATGGGCACCGAGCAGCTCTCACAGAAGAACAGGAACACCTGCGCAGAGGGGGGCGAGAGAGGTAGGGCCAGTGTTAGAGAGATAGAGAGGTAGGGGCGGCGTTACTGTGCGTTCACACCAAAATAGACAATTTTCGCCTGTTCACGCGAAGCTGCGCAATCTGTCGCTGTGCTTAATGTGTGCACTGAAACGTGTCGCGGGGCGAATTTTGTCACAGAGCGTTTTGCCCGCCAACGGTCGTTCATGCCAATTCATTCTCATCAACCATGGCCGAGATGTGTGTCTGTACCTGTTGTGGAAGAGGGAGACTTCGGAATGCCCGTCGTTTATGGGTTAATAATATAATCCGGAGGTGCACACCGCTTTGTGCCGTGATATTATATATATCTTATATATTATATGATATAGATATTTATATATTATATATAGATATAGAGCTCCGGGAGTCGCAAACGGCAACAATCACTTTCTCCTCCAAGCTGCGGTTCACTGAACGGTTGAAAGGTGATTGGCTGTTTTACATTACTTCACCCAGGTGAACTGATTGGCTGTTACGTGACGTCACCCAGGGAGTGAACGCTGATTGGCTGTTTTACGTTACTTCACCCACGTTACCCACAGGGAGTGAACGCTGATTGGCTGTTTCAACGCGAATGCCGCGAAGAAGTTGAAATATTTCAACTTCTGCGAAATCTGTCGCTCATTCGCGCGACAAAATCCACCTTAACGCGCCTGCCCGTCTTGGGGAAAACTGTCGCCCCATCAATCAAATCTTGTTGCGGGTCCCGGCGACAAAAAATAGAGAGAGGTAGGGGCGGCATTAGAGAGAGAGAGGTAGGGGCGGCGTTAGAGAGAGAGAGAGAGGTAGGGGCGGCGTTAGAGAGAGAGAGAGAGATAGGGCCAGTGTTAGAGAGAGAGAGGTAGGGGTGGCATTAGAGAGAGAGAGAGGTAGGGGCGGCGTTAGAGAGAGAGAGATAGGGCCAGTGTTAGAGAGAGAGAGAGGTAGGGGTGGCATTAGACAGAGAGAGAGAGAGAGAGAGAGAGGTAGGGGCGGCGTTAGAGAGAGAGAGGTAGGGGCGGCGTTAGAGAGAGAGAGGTAGAGAGATCCTTTTAACCCATGTATTTACAGACGGCTGATTTTTGTCTGGATTCTTTTTCTCCCTCTTTGATTTGTTGCGGTCGGGGAGGCGGGGATTCAGTGAACTTCATGCTGCATGTCTTGTGTGCGTGTTTGACATGCCCCGAGGCGGAGCGGAGCCATCCCTCTGATAGGGCGAGGGGACCCCCAGCTGGGTGTCCTGGCAGTCGATTGCATTGAACATCATCGGGTCCCCCCCCACGGTCAACATGGGATGAGCCGGATCAATGCACGCATTGCGATGTTTAACGACACACACACACACACACACACACACAGGACAAGCGGCCCATACATATACATGGTTGACAGGGCGGTGGGGGGTGGGGTGCTGAAGTGTCCCGGCGCCCCCAGAGAGAGGCTGCTTCCTCCAGGAAAGGAGCAAGGCATTAGAGGTCACAGGGGGGAGGGGGGGTTTTTTGGTCACAGTAACTGAGAATGTCACGTCATCCTGGGCACTCTGACTCTTCAGAACCGATTGATTAGCAAGCAGCGCGTCTTACCACGGCAGAAACACAGCTAGGCCCCGTTGTTGTTGACGACAAAGTGTTATTTTGTATTTAGGCTTATAGCCTCATTAATTATCAATTGTGCGTTAATCAAACGTGTTACTTTTGGGTCAGGCGAGGCAAACATACTGTGTCTTTAAGAGAACAGTAATTAATGATAAATTAAGTAACTCAAGAGTATAGGCGGAGGTTAAAGTTAAAGGACAAGTCCGGTATTTTGAACATTGAGCCCCATTTCTGGTTTGTCTAGGATGAAATAGAGTGGTTGACACTGAAATTTTGACTATTGGTCCTGTCTCAGGTATAATATAAAAGTAGAATCGCCCTAGCCTGCTTCAGAATGGCTGGCATTCACAAACCTGTTCTTAAAACAACCCTAAACGTTTGTTTTCAGAAATGTGCAACTCACTAAGTGGTTAGTGGTGTTTGTTGATGTTCCAAATCAAGTATTGTAGCGAAATAGTTTCTGTCGTGTTTTATTGTATATTTATCGCACTTATAAATCCCATTGATTTCTGTGGAAGACTAATTTCTCGTTGACCGGCAGGCAGTGGCAATTCTAAATGAGCTAAATACCCGAGACAGGACCAATAGTCAAAATTTCAGTGCCAACCACTCAGTTTCATCCTAGTCAAAACAGAAAGGGGGCTCAATGTTCAAAATACCGGAATTGTCCTTTAATAAACGCAGCCCTTCTCTAAACCCCATGTGAGAATGCTGCTTGGCTGTAATGAGGAGCTAATTAAATATGCTCTGACCATCATATACCCCAGAGACACGGGATCAATGGCCTCCAATAGCAGGAGATCAGAATGGAGGGGGCGGGGCCTACAATCAATCCATCAATAATGGCTGATTCCCCAGTGAGAGCAGGAGAACAATCTAAATGGGACACACACACACACACACACAAAGAAAACTCCTCCTTTCTGACATCCACTCCTCCCCCCCACCTTCCTCTCTTGGATCCCTTTTCTACATATTTTTCTTTCTATTGAATCTCCTCTATTTATGTCATCCCCAACCCCACAGCTCTGCACCCCCCCACCCCCCTCCAAAAGCTTACAAATGCTCCCCAAATACCGAGGGGAAGGGACAAAACAAAAGGCTGGAATGTGGAAGGCAGGGGGGGAGGGGGGGATGATGGATGGATAGGTGTGAAGCATAGTGTCATGGCTTTGTGTGTGTGTGTGTGTGTGTGTGTGTGTGTGTGTGTGTGTGTGTGTGTGTGTGTGTGTGTGTGTGTGTGTGTGTGTGTGTATTAAATTGATCGATCCCCTACTATCGAGTCCCAACATATTAAATAATGTCTGTAGTGCCTACCAAACCCACCAAGCTAAATCCAGCTGTGATTATACGTAGGGCGTATAGATATATAGAAGACATCAACCGGGAGGGGGGCCACATTGCTTATAAACTCTTAACCTGACACTGTGTAGTAGTACATGTTCAACACACACACACACACACACACACACACACACACACACACACACACACACACACACACACACACACACACACACACACACACACACACACACACACACACGAGGGTCAAGGATTGCATAACACGCTGGCCCTCTGCTGATCCATATTATTGATTAACCAAACGGATACAGGTTGCTGCACTCTCTCCCATTCAACGCTGGCCTCGGTATTCTCCCCGCCTCTCGTCTCCGCCTCAGTACCTTTGCTTCGCTGCACTTGAGTAAACAGGGAATAATAGAGCCCAGACAATGTTCTCACCATCTCAGAAAGAAAGAATGAACAAACTGTAGGATAAAAGGATGGAAAGAGAGAAAGCATAGAATATATATATGTATATATATATATAGAAGAGAGAGCGAGAGACTGAGAGAGTGTAGAATTACATGATACAACTTCAGAGGCCCTCGTCCCACATCGCAGTCCCAGGTGCCCAATAAGGAAAAACTCGAGTTTAAAATGACACACTCGCACGCTGAACGTGCGTGTCATCGGCATGGAGATGCAGAGCAGGCCTGTCGGCGGCCGCGGCTGGGTCGGAGCAGAAGCCTACGGGGGGGAAGTGAGTCATTGCATTTCATCCGTGCGGATGGATGGATGTTCACCCTCATCTCTCGCTCACTCCTTCAACGTCTCAATCAGTTCAAAATAGCAGAGCAGGTATAAAACCAAAACATGATAAAAGAATATATAGGACATTTGATCAAAAATACCAATATATAACTATTAGGTTTTGACGTTGGACTTTGAATGAGCATTACCGCAAGGTCCAGCGGGCTTAGCAACCGTAGCTTAGCCTGCCGCTAGCAGGCGGTAGTAGGCTGGGCTGCCGAGCCCCCTCCACAGCCCAACCCCCGCTCTTTCCTATAGGCACTGGGAACTGGGGTAGAGGGCACGGGCCTGACTAGCCAGTCATATCCAGCGCTGGAGCATTTGCTGGCTACGTGCACAGTGCACACCCACTTTTGGGGGCGGGGCCAGGAGGAGGTGGGGGAGGGGGTGGGGGTGGGGGGGCACGTGGGCCCGTAACATCACACTGCACTGCCAGGAAGCAGCGGCTGTGAAAGGAGCACTTCTCTGCCGAGGGGAGGGGGGGATGGGGGGGGAGTTCACCCTCCCCTTTCTCCCCATCGTTGTCAGTCGCTCTCGTTTTTCGTGTGTGAACACATCGGACCGTGACATATTATTCGGACAAGGTTGTGGTTCGACTGGAGCCGGGCTCGCCCTTGAGTCGGGAGGTAGAGCAGCAGCGTGCAGACTCACTCCAGTCCTCCCAGAGCCCCTCGCTGAAGGTCTCGGGCGGGCGGACACACACACACACACACACACACACACACACACACACACACACACACACACACACACACACACACACACACACACACACACACACACACACACACACACACACACACACACACACACACTTTCTCTATAAGAGTCAGAGTAGAGAGAGGGATGGAAAGAGGTTTGAAATGTATGGCCACATGCACGCACACACATTCCAAGGAGCAGACGTCAGTGTATTGGAGAGCCGCTGCCAAACACAGTAAAAAAAACAAAAAGACTTTACACATTTATGGTGATCGATTATCAAAAAGAAAAAAGATCGGTCTATCCATTATGAAAAAGGAGAATAAAGGACGAGCCTTCGTTAAATTCAATTTGAATACATTTCATTTTTTAATGATAAAAAAGGACTACGGATAAGAATGTAATTACAAATAAAGTAATGAATGATGAACAATGAACTTGGGACTCGTGGTACAAGTGTAAGTCTCATTTCAATTTTTTAATGCCTTTTTTTAGGATCGCAGAGATCCAGAAATGGGTCACTTAAAGTTAGAGTTGAGAGCTTGAGGGCACCTGAAGAACAGCTTTGCTGTTCGCCACAGCAGCAAAGCCTTTCCCCAACTCAGACCACATCACATTCTTCCACCGTGTTGGCCAGGAGAATACGTTCACCGCATCAGGGGAGCCACAACACACAAACAACTCAACTCAAGGAACACCAATGTAGAATTGAAGGATTTGCCGCATAATTGCACAGGAACAAACTTTCACCAACAGGGAGATAGAAAAAAGCAAAACCTTCAAAGTATGCACACATACACTCCATAGCGTGTGTGCCATTTCACCTCTCAACTCTGCTTTCCTTCCTTTCCCTTCTCTCACATCATAAACTTGAGTTGACACACACACACACACACACACACACACACACACACACACACACACACACACACACACACACACACACACACACACACACACACACACACACACACACACACACACACACACACACACTGATGTTTTGAAACCCTGCCAGATACTACATACTGTATAGGGGGGCGGTGGTCACAGCCGGGCCCTCTGATTGGCTGACCCGCTTGCACCAAGAACGAAAACAAACCACAGTCAGCTGGCCTCCTCCTTAGCCAGCGAGCATGTGACCGTGTCGTGTGTGTGTGTGTGTGTGTGTGTGTATGTGTGGCAACTGAGGCAGGGAGAGAGAGCGGGGGGGAAAGAGAGCTATAGGGAGAGCGAGAGAGAATGAGCGCAGGGAGGCGGGGGAGCAGACAGAAGAGTAACGTGAGAAAGAGAGGGAATAATATGTCATGGGAGGAATACAAAAAAACAGGAGAGTGACAGGAGAGAGAAAGAGCGAAAGATAGAGCGAGGCAGGCAGGGGACTATAAGAAAGAGGAGGGAGAGAGAGGCCAGGAGCTTTACAAGGGAAAATGGAGCAGGCAGATGTATGTCTTATGTACACAGTTGCGTTGTTCTAGGAAATCTGTGTCTCACACACACACACACACACACACACACACACACACACACACACACACACACACACACACACACACACACACACACACACACACACACACACACACACACACACACCTTTTAAACCACTAGTACAGAATCCAAAACAGTACTTTTACACGACGTGTAAGCGTGGTGACCCAGAGACGAATTCCATGGCCTAATTAATCCACGGTAATTACATGTGATAAACGGCCTACTAAACACACTGTATTGCATGCACAATAGAGTTTTCACAATGGACAATGGCGTGTGTTGTCTAATGCAAACATGACAAATGACTTCCTCTCAGCCCTTAGCATACAGAGAGCCCAGAGGCTTCAGATAGGGCATCAAAGCTGACACACACACACACACACACACACACACACACACACACAGGAAATAAAGGAGCTGTTCTCTAATTATTGGGCACATGTTGTGCATTAAATCTGTGGAAGTCCAACTTCACATAATCTCTGCAGCCTGCCTGTGACAAAAACACACACACACACACACACACACAAACGCGCACGCACACACACACTAAGTGCCCACAGATGGACGACGGACGTGTTTGTCCCAGGAAACAGAAACGCTGGCACCGCGCGCCTGTGTGTAGGAGATAGCGTCTACGGTTACAGCTTCTGAGAAACGAGAGAATGCTCCCGAGGAGAACGCTTGTTGGTCTGGCCTCAGCCTCACTCGGTTCCTTACCTTGCTGTTGTTTAACTAGCCACATCTCAGCCCCTTTCCCCTAGCCCACACCTCTCACCTTTGACCCCTCCCATAAAACCGGCCTCCCCTGGGGAGGTGTGTGTGTGTGTGCCTGTGCGTGTGTGGGGGCAATCTCCATGGCGATAGCAGCTTGCCCTGAAAAGGGGGGTGGGGGGGGGGGGGTGGGGGGGCGAGGGGCTGCGCTCCGTTTTGCCAGATTATCATATCATTAGGATCAGACCCCTCCCCATGGCAGGACAGAGCTGTGGAAGTGTTTGTATGCATGAGGGGTGACATCACGACGTGTGGGGGCCACCGTTTGATGTAATCCAATTTTCCGTTTCCAGTGCATAAGCGGTGTTGGTGGGGGGGGGGGGGGGGCGCCCCGGGCCGGCCAGCGCGCTCCGACCCGGGGACAGCTGGCGCGGAGAGGCTTTGAGCGCCAATAGGCCGGCATATTTACTTACGTGTGTAAATAGACCACCACGACCTAATCTGAATGTTAATGCTACACCCCGGCCGTCTGCCCAACACCGCAGCGGTGGCGGCGGCGGCGGCAGCTCGGGCGTTCGACTGGACTGAGGGAGAGAAACCGATCTGAAAAAAAGCTTTCCGGGGTAATGTTGCAGGAGGCTTCCAAACAAGGGTCTTTAGGATGTTTTGTTAGGGATTAATTGTGTTTACAGGCGTGCTTCCGCTTTGTCAGTGCGGCGCGGTGGAACAGAAAAGCACTGGCTCTGTGTGAATGAACACACTGGATTAGATCCCCGGCGAATCAAAACAAAAAGGCGCCAGCCATTGAAGCCGTTGGGTCTACATCACGACACAAGACAACCGTAATGACTCATTAGTCTGTAGAACTGAATGGAGAATGTTTAAAGAACTGCAAATACTATGGGTATTCATAAGCAGTCTTACCAGTTAACAATAATTACATTTTTACATCAACTCATAATAATTATATATCCTGTAGTAAATGGCCTAGTTTGATTCATACACACATTTTGTGTGCCTATTGGACCCTTTGAATCAAAGCCAAGCAACAGACTAGTCCATGGATACAAAGCCATGGGACTGCATTTCCATTAGCAACAAAACTAAAAGCAGAACACACAGTGGTCTTTATCAACAGCAAGGAGAACACAACAATGGCATATCATAGGAAGACCTTGGAATGGTTACGTAACAATACAGAGGAAAAGGTTCCTTGACTTGTGGAAAATGCAACTCTTTTATGACGGCAAAGTCCCTTTAAATGGCCAACAGGGATGTATGGGTCCAATAGTATAGTGCACACGTATGGGGTTGGGAGTGTGGTACTCGAGAGGTAGCTAGAGATACGTAGGGAATGTTTTTCAAACCTATTATTTTCTAGGTTTCTATGTGTGTACATTAAAGTTATTTTGATTTTATTCATGAAAAGTTCACTGGGTCAATGCATATTTGCAAGACTGAAGGTAGAGGGTTAGGTTTGGTTTCGTCTGAATATCCTAGTGATATCCCAGTGACAAATTGTTTCATCAGAGCACTCCACGTCTCTTTTTTTGATATCCAAATATTTGGAAAACCTCACAAATAACTCAAAGCTTAAGTGGATGTAATCGGGCCGGCCCTATACCAACCTTATGGCCAGATTGTTGCATTTAATTAAATTGGTAATCTTATAGAACTGGGGTGGTTAGCTAAAGCCAGACTAAGCCCTGAAAGCGATGCTATGGGTCTGGGTGGCTCAGATAGTGCTTCTTTCTTTGTTTCATAGGACATAACTTGATAGTTAAGCTGCCACAACTGAAATGCTCTTCATCACATCCGTCTTTACATTGATTAAAATATATCAACAGAGATGCATTTATGATTGTGGCATACCATGCCACAAATGTGTAAACACATATAAGAGGATTTTATGAGAGCAACATACATTCTCCGGTAGTCTGGAAAACCTCCATCTTAAAAAAGGCTTTCAACTCGAAGTCGTATGTAAAGTTGTACGCAAGCACACAAACGCATACATACACATCCAAGAAACAGTCATCCACTCCAACTGACTTACCCGTTTCTAACCAACAGCAATTTGAATTTGGTGTTCATCAAACTAGTTCTGAATGAGCCTTTGTGAAAAGGTTTTTTATTAGTTTTCAGTCTCCACCAAGTAGGTGACATAAATGGTGCCCCATTCAGATAGAGTTTCCAATGGGTCGCCTAGCAACGACACCTAAAAAAGTCCCATAAAGTCATGGGACATGGGAAGCACGGGGCAGCAAACTAGACGGAGACAAATCACAAATGTCGCCCGGAATAGGGGAGGGAAAACACCCCCATTGCGTAGTTTAAAAAAACATTAATAACGAGTTGAACAGCCACACTGGAGTGATGTCGTTCTGATGGAGTCTCTGTCGAGACTGCACACACAAGCCCCCCCCCGACACACCTCATTTACCGACCTGGGTTGATTTATCGTCAATTAATCCAACATTTTAACTGATCCCTCAATTAATCATTTCATGAATAACATGTCAGGATTAATGGTAAATGGCAGTTACAAGTTCCCAGAACTCAGCGAAGTCTCTTTCTAGAACGATTGGCCCTGAGTAAAAAACAATCAGTATTGATGACACAAAGAAAGATTCAGCAGACAAAAAACAACAAAATGTCTCCAAACAATAGGTTCAGAGATAAAACATTTAAATAATTTCAATTATAAATCAACTTACTTGCTGCCCATTGACTTTCTTTAATATCAGACTATTCACTGATGTTGCAAAACAACTTAGATGACTGAACCAGGCGTCCACTGGTTGTTTGGTGTTTTTGCTTGTCAACCAAAGAGTCAACACAATATTAGGAGAGCAAATATACTACAAGCGGATATCCCCTGCATGATCTCACAAGAATCAAGCAAAACAACCACCCAGGTATTCCACCAGGCATTGCCTTGTGTGAAGAAGACCGCATAATGGGGCCAATCCCAAAGATTTCCCCAAATCTTGGTATGGGTATAGAAGGAAGGAAGAGACGCATTTAGTACAACAGTTTAGTACAACAGTTGTACAGACAAGTACAACTTGTCTGTTTTAGAGCGGGTCGATTCGAGCATGCGCCTCCCTTATTCAGATGACACTAACTGCCTCCTGCTCCTGACTCACAGGTAGGAGAGACACAGGGGGCTTATCCTGTGTCATTCCCCTCCCCTGGGGTCCGGACTGCATGACTTGAGTGAATGAGTGAGTGAGTGGGCTGAGGCATTAGTGAGAAACAGAGCCCTTACTGGAAAAGTGAACCCACCTATTTACTGGCAATGGGCTGCAGAGGGAAAAGAGGGGGAAGGGTGGCTGAATCACCTCCACACAAAATCGAGACCCTAGTATGACCCACTTTTCTACTTTTTTTTTTTTTTTTACACACACACACACACACACACACACACACACACACACACACACACACACACACACACACACACACACACACACACACACACACACACACACACACACACACACACACACACACACACACACACACACACACGTTAGAATAGCTTTGGGAGGTGGGAACCTCTAAAGAGATCTGCCACATGCTAGACTTGGACCAATCTTTTGGACCATATGTGTATCATTTCAATGTTAATGATGAGGTGTTGAATCCTTCAGCCTTCACTTCCTGGAGAGTCGGATTAAGAACCAGGCCCGCTCCGAGCCTCCCTACCCGCCAACCTTCCTGTTTTGAAAGGCCTTTTTAAGTCAGTCTGTAAGGGGTATGACTGGCTGGGAATGTCAAAACCCTGGTTCCGCCAACGACACGTGATTGGTCAGAAACCAGAAGGCAATCAGTGGTAAGTTCTTCATGTGACCCTCAAACCGGTGACACCGGTCAGGGCGCAAGATGAGCATAAGCGTTGTTTCTAGTGTGCTAACATTTTCTGAACGCTGAATGAAACGACACAGAGGTTTCATTCACAATTTGACTAGACCACTGAAAGGGGAATATAAATTCAAGCTTGTTTTACTTGTGTGACAGGGCTTTCTTCCTCATAGGACAAAAAACAGCGTGAACTATTCGCATGGAGGATACTTACTTTCTATCCTCTTTACGGATTTGTTTTGTGAAAGGGTCTAGGCTAGTAATGCAAGTTATGTTAAAAGTGTTGTGTAGATAATTTTGGCAATGATACAAGTTAATTTAATTAAAAAGGCCACTACATTATTGATCAGTGATGATGTCAGGGATTAAAGGGTGAAAACAAAGCTGACCGACACTTCCTTTGCCCTCTCTACTAGTGAGCTAATGCAGGCGGGGTTTCATAAAGAAAATATTGTCTGTCCTCAGATCAATAGATAGTGCAATATCTTCTCCTTCGCTGACTACGCCATTATTGTGTTACCAGAAAAGGAATAAAAGAAGCCTGCATTCGATGTGAGAGGTTTACCGTTTTATTAAACAAGGCTCAACCTTCCCTTTTTACTACTGCACCACCCTGATGGTTAGGGGACTACATTGCAGCCTAAAGCCAGAAAAAAGCCCCAGTTATGTGTTTTTTTTGCTGCTCTGATGGGGATTGTGGCTCTGTGACCTGCAATTTCTCCCCGGCTGGCCGTTGTTACGAGAGTTTCATAATATCTCCACGAGAAGGACGTCAAACAATTAGAGAAACATGTGTGCATGTCCGGCAGGAGTTTCTTTATTGCCCCAGTGTATGGTGTGGTACAGATTAGCCAGAAACATACGTGTGTGTGTGTGTGTGTGTGTGTGTGTGTGTGTGTGTGTGTGTGTGTGTGTGTGTGTGTGTAAATCCAGCTCAGCACACATGCCTGGTGGTCTCCGGGGAACAAGGTGAAGAGCCACTAATCTCCCTTTGAACTTTAGTCCATATGGCCTGGTGTTTCTCTTGTTACACACACACACACACACAACGCTACAAAGACCAGTAGGGCATGCACGTTATGCCATTACAGTGACGAATGTGATTCTCCAGGCCACTGCCAGTTGTTTGTTGATTGTTTGTGTGGGCAGTGATCGAGAGAAGGGTGTGCTCAGACCAGCCTCCGCCTGCCCACCCTGTTCAAAAAAGTACCGACCGAATCAAAATATCGATCCATTCGTTTTACCTCAGTCCAGACCGTTCGTTTATAGTCATAGTCATTAGACTATGAGACATAATCCATGGGAATAACATTCATTTCCCCTCTATCCCATTCAACCTGCTTCTACGTGTCCCAAAGCAGGTATAATACAGCAGTCTTTAACACCACAAGACATATTCTCCATAGCTCTTAGGATCTGATTTGTGTGTGTGGGGGGGGGGGAATTCTCTCCCATCCAACTAGACCCCCATTACAGCCAGCCAAGGCGTTTTCCACCATCCCATCACCCCAGTGTCCTCACATTCCCGTGTGAGGAAGACCAGCCAACATCTCCGGTAGGTAGGTAGGTAGGTAGGTGTCGACGACCTTTCCCCGCCGGCGATCTAATTCCCGGAGCAGTGTGCTGTGTGTTCCCGTGTTATGCGCGTGACTCACCTCATTGTCGTGGTGCTGGCAGAAGCTCATGCGGTCCTGGAAGAGGGAGAGCAGGGCGAAGTTGTTCTGCAGCGACTGGGCCAGGGACACCGGGCCGCTTCCGGGCTGCCCGCCGCCGCCGTTGTTGCCGTTGGTGTTGGCGCGGCCGCCCAGGTGGAAGCTCTCGCTCAGGTGCTCGATGAAGTGGTCCTTGGTGAGGCGCACCCGCTGGTGGGCCCGCACGCAGTTGTCGCACAGGTACTCCTGGCAGTCCAGGCAGTGGGAGCCGGCGGGGTTCTCCTCGTCGCAGGAGCTGCACTGGGGCTCCCCGAGGAGCTGGGGACGCAGGAGGCCCCCGTGCTGGTGGTGGAAGCCGCCCGAGCCGCCGCCGCCACCCCCCCCACCCAGCAGGCCGCCGCGGTGGAGGCCGTTCTTGTTGTGGAGCGGCTCCTCGGAGCTCACCACCACGTCCAACAGGTTGCTGAAGAGGAAGTTGGTGGAGGGGAGGGAGTCCACCCCGGCCTCCGAGATGGACGCCTTCTGGTCGCATGTGGGGCACCGGAGCTTGAGGGGGTCCCCCGGGCTACGCTGGCCCTCGAGGCACTGCCTGCAGAAGGCATGGAGGCAGGGCAGAACGTGGAGCCTCCTGGAGGTCTGACTGGAGGAGGTAGATGTGTGGGAGGAGGAGGAGGAGGTAGATGAGTTGGACGAGATCGGCGCGGAGGAGCCGCAGAGCTCTTTGCAGAGCGGACACGTCTGCAGGTCAGTGTCTGGAAACGAAGCCATCTGCATCGCCACTATGAACAGCTTCGATTCAAAACGTGAAATAGTTCAGGAATCTCATTTGGGGGTGTGTTCTACAGAAAAAAATAATGGGTTTGAGGTAGATTTATGAGGTATACATGAAGTCGGATCAACCTTGCTCATCGACTTGTACAATTCTTACAGTAAATAACACTGAACAGACGCAAAAAGATAATGAGGTAGCAACTTTGCTAATCGATAAGGTTGAGATCAACTTATCAGGAGACACATTGATCTACAACTAACAGGACAATTCATCCCCATAATAAGGCGACTTAAAGAAAGGCATCATTGATGTCGTAATGTCTGAATAATCATAAACACGCACTTTAGCGTCTAGACGGGTAAAATGCTGACGTTTCGGAGGCTGGTTCATCAAATAAATCGGAAATTGTAGTGACAGAGAAATAGCGTCGAAGTATGAGGTCCGTCTCTCCTCCCCCACAGAGTCAACATGACTGCGGAGCCCCGCGGATAAAACGGGCGCACCGAGTAGCCTGCACGGAAAATGTCCAACGTATACCCGTCCGCTTCTCAGAGTCCGTGTTGTCGTCTCCCCTCTAGTCCACCATCGGGGCCCGTTCCTCGGCGTCAGGCGCAGCCAGCGACCGATGGTAGTAGCAGCAGCACTAGCCTCGGACCAGAAGACCCTAAATTATTCATGAAAGCGTTGGCACACAAGCGACACGGTCCATCGCGTGGACGCAAACCCGAGAGATCCAGGAGCCCCTGGATGTTTTGAACGGAACGATCGCTGGACTCCGTAGCACGCAACACCTTTCCAACGATGTTGCACGCAATTTGCAAGTTTACCCCAGCTCCGGCTGGGAGGGAGCCCACTTCCTATTAACCTCTCCCTTTCTGGCTATGCATGCGCGGAGGAATGCAAAGGGCTTTTCCACGCGCCTCTCTGGAGGCTCCCAAGTGGGCTACGAGCCACTCAGTCCTGCGATCGTGCGAGAACACTGCCCTCTAATCTGGAAGCCCGGTCTAAAACGACCCGTTCAGTATGTCGGGGCCCTCTCTTCCTTTTCCCCCCAGTTTACGGCGATATAAACAAAACATGGAGTGTGCGCTCTACGCGCTGGTCCCCCGTCTCGTGGGCGCGTGTTGATAAGGTTGCTCCTCCAACCGCTGTAAACTGAGTAAAATGGACACACATTTCCGCCCTGAGGAGGGGGAGGGTGGGAGGTAGGAGGAGGGGCTGGTTCAGCGCTGCAAGGCTCACCCCGGATTGGGGAGGGGAAGGGAGGCTCGGCTCTCTCAGGCGCCGCGTGCGTGCGTGCGTGTGCGCGTGTGCGTGTGCGTGTGTGTGTGTGTGTGAGAGAGAGAGAACACCACGCATGCGTTTGTGAGCGCTTGTTATTTAAACAAGGTAAAAGGTGATAGAATAATAACATGCCAATAGAGGGAATGTTGCTCTTACAGGTTTCCTTATGTTATGTAAGCCTGTTACGTGGCGATTGTAGGCCTATATGGCCCTTATCAACACATCGTTGTATATAACGTTAAAACAAAAGTGTAGCATCCCCACCGATGAATGGTCAAGAATTAGACTGATGGTTTTCTTGTTTATTGAAATTCTTCCGTGAGTAGACCAATAAACCACCGTAAGAGCTTGTGACGCTTCGGCGGGTGCTAAAACAATTCCATATAGAATATCCGCATTTTTGCGCGCGTTAGGAACTCACGTCAGCACGGCCAATTACTTCAACTTAAAAGTCCTTCAAACAAGGCAGAACACAAAGCAACACATATTCACCGAAAAAATGCAAAGCAATAATTAAGGCTCATTACCACTCGATAGCGCTGTGTTCTCTTATACAACTAAATCAGAAATTGGGTCCGTTACAAAAAGTATAAACTACATTTGTTTTCGATTTGATGAGCAGATGCGCTTATTGCTAATCAATGCAAGTGCAATCACCCTGACGCCAGGGTCCAGATACCCACTATTTGTTGTCATTCGCCACGCAGCCCGCAACGTGTCTCTTGCAAATACAGAATCCACTGAATGCTATGAGTTGTTTCACTATTGGAATGCACCGAGCTCAAAACCCATTTAAATCCAGCTAACCTTCACCTTTTTTCTTTAAATGTAAATGTAATAAGGGAAGGATCACGTCGAGCTCGGACCTTTTGGTAGGCCTATAACGAGGCAAATCCATTCATAATTTATATTTTGACAATTATTTAATTTTACTCTTATTGGGCCATACGACTTGGGTAGGCAGTGTAAACTGTATTTTTTACATATTTTTTTGTAACTCAAATTTGCATTTGGAGTAGTATGATCGAAAAAATATTTCATTACAACAGATCTCATTACAACTTAGCGCGAACATGGAGTATTTTCTGGAGGGGACATCAATGATATGACCAAGATGAAAACTTTGGGCCAGATTCTTAACAGCTTAAACAGAACCCGTAATCTGGCCTGAAATAGGCCTTTGAACCATTTTCTAGATCGGTACTGGGAAAAAACCTTCGGTCCAGACTGAATCGTATACTGGGGAATATATAGCATAATACTGAATTGATTACAAATTAAAAATGCATTTTTTTTAAATCAATTAACATGTCACAGTACCAGTGGTTCAATTCGATTAAATTAAATTGCATGTATTTATATAGCCCTCAATCACAGGTACAGTCTCAAGGGGCTTTACAGGCCATATATGTATGACGCCCCCCCAGAGAGCAAAAAACTCTCCGTGGTTACAAAGTATTACCAATTTGTCATGTTCGAAAACATCGACTCGTTCCTGCTTGCACATCATTGGCTGCGAACAGGGAGCTATACTTCAGCTTCGTCCTACGAGCTAAAACTATGGCCTAACCACGCGCTTTACCTCAATTTTTATACCGTAGGCCTACACCGAAGATGAATCGCACGTTCACTCGTAGTTTTGAGCATTGTCAAGAGTATCATTTAAAGGTTTTGACATGTTGCGAGAACGATGAGAATCTTGTGATAACAGCACAGCAGACACGGTCGCTTTTTCATGTAGTTAAGTAAATAAAGGAGTATGGAGTAGCGTGAAGCCTTGCCATTACTCCTGCCTTGCCTCGTGACACTGATGATGGCGACATGCTGCCATGTTCAGCCAATATTATTCCACGATGACGTTGATTATGGTCTGTCTGCCAGAGCCATTTAGAAAGTTTCCCCTGAATAGCTCTGGGCTCCCCCCCCCCCCCCCACCACCACCACCACCACCACACCCCCACGAGGTCCTGTCCAGTGAACAATTTACCCTTTCAGAAGCTCCATAACCACGCGAAAGACTGAGTTTTTAACGGGGGCTGGCAGACAGAATTTAGTATGATGGGACTGTAAGAGCTACGGGCTAATTAACGTGTCATGGACGTTGTCGTCAGGCTTCTTGATTAGGTAGTTATCGCCCCTTTTATGTATGGAAGTGGTAGTAGTGAGGTGCAGGAAAGGTATGATGGAGGCTAATAAGGTTAAATAAGGTGTCGACAGCATGCCAGGTTATTTCCATTGTTTTGCAGCCAACTTGTCAGCTAAATAACCACAATTTATAAATCGGAGAACCTTCCAGAGCGGGCAGTCAGTTTTGATGAGCCGCTTCTCATTAAAGGCACAATGTGAAAACTTGCGAGTTGTTGTCCACCCTCTAGCGGAGTCTTGAAGCCGCTGCCGATATGCATGCATTGGATGCTTCGTAAACACGAATCACATATACGAGCATGTTTCTCTAAAATCCGTTGTATGTTCCCTCAATTCTAACATGCAATATACAAGATTTGTTTAAAACAATGACGAGAAACAATTATTTGAATACCTTTATTAAAAAACCGTCATACAAAAGAAGCCAAGATCCGTGCTTAGGAACTGGCAACAGGGGCATATTGAACAGAAATCTAAGGTAAAAAAACAAATAAAAAAAAGTAGGCCTACCTTACAACAAACAGCATAAACATGAACCAACGGTTTACTTTATTACACATAACTATGTAACTTTTAACGGCAAATTAAACTAAGGTATCCATATTTGTTATGGAAAATATAAAAAATAATAATTATAAATAAAGGAAACCATTTTGCGTTGTAGGGCCCCCTCTGCCCCAGTAGAGGACCGGCAATAACTAAGAATCAACTACACAGCAAAGTGCTCGGCCTAACACACAATCCTTCATTCATCTTCTTTAATACCATGACTCCATGTCTGGTATTCCTGGGGCCCTCGTAGGGGGGAATGCAGGCCCTTTCTTCAGGCTTGGAATGAGAGTATGTCGAGGAGGGGGGGTTGATTTCGCGGAGTCGCGAACTTGGCCGCGGGGCAGTGGGGAGGGGAGGCGCCGGATGGGGTTACCGCCAAGAGAGGTGGCTCCACACCTCGCTGGCCCACGAGCAGTTGTGCTGGAGCCAGAGGCGCACCGAGGGCATGTCCAGCGTGAACACCTGCTCCTGGGAGGGGTTGACGGCGGTGAAGTGAACAGTCAGCCTGGGCTGGAGGACGCCCGCCGCCGAGAGGAGGCGGTTGCTGGCCGACAGGTAAACACTCTCACAGGCGTGGCTCCTGATCGGAGGGAGTGGGGAGTATTACCAAATTTTTAAATTCAAAGAAGCTTTATTGGCAAGAGAAATAAACAATTTCCATTGCCAAAGCAGGTGAACAATGAAGAGGTGAAAGTATAACACACACACACACACACACACACACACACACACACACACACACACACACACACACACACACACACACACACACACACACACACACACACACACACACACACACACACACACACACACACACACTACCGTTGGAGGGTGATGTGGAGCTCCGAGGAGGGCTGAGTGGAAATGAACATCTCGAGGCAGAGAGCCATCTCTATCTCTCCCAGCGTCGGGGGGACGCACAGGGACTGCAGGCCCCGGGGCGCCGCCACTTCGGGGTAGTAGCCGGCATTCAGCGCACCTGCACCCCAAACACCTCGACGAGGTCATGCGTTTCTCCCCATTAAAGAGACAGTGCTTCATGCTTTTGCTGAGGTTGATCAAATGTGTTCATTGTCATTTCAATGCATGCTGTTTTTATGTGAGTGTCGCTGCACCAGCTGTAAACTGAAATTTACTGCAAAAAGAAACTTGAGAATACTATTTATTTGTTGCCCTAATGGGATTATTTATATTTGTTTATAAATAATCCCATTGATAATGGTAGCCTGGAAACAAATCTGCGAGCGCATGATTTATTTGCTCTGGCTTCCCTCCCGTTCAGACCAATCAAGATCGTTCCGTCTATTATACTGTGGGTTTAATATGACGACTGAAGTACTCTATGGGTAAAAAAGCAAGAGGGCTGCCTCTGTGTCACACGTTCCATTGCTCTGATTGGTTGTAGTTCTATCCAATTGTGTCTAGCGCTTGTAGAAAATGCCCTTTGGCAATAGAAAATAACTAACAATAGAACCAACTCTAGAATAATACGCATTTGTGAATTGGTCTGGTATTGTCAGGCTACGATTATGGAGGGCAGGTCCCCAAACTGACCTCCATAATGCTAGCGCATACTGACAACGCAATGCACAATTTTGATTCCACCCACCCACATCCACGACACGCATTCAAAAGATACACAACTTGATACTTGAACAAAAAACCAAAACCCATTGTCGTAGGGGCTTGGAGAGACTTACGTATGAATATTTCCCGTGCGCGGTGCCAGAGCTTCTGCTTGGTCAGTTTGTTCAGGAGGGTCTGCAGCAGGCCCGCCTTCGCCTCCAGCTGCTTACACAGCATCAGCTCCACCACGTCTGAAGCCACGGGCAGCATCTGTTTCTCCATGCATGCCTGCAGCTGAGCGTTAAACACGGCTCCGTACTGGGAGACGTCCACAGACTCTGCAGAGAGAGGGGAGGACATTGGAGAGGTTCTATGCATGGTTGGAGTCGTGTCCAAAGCCACCGTTTCTTTCCCAAGTGGATACAATTGAACTCACCCATTTCAGGTGGTGTAGCTTGGGAAAAATACATTAAAAACAAAGTGCTTTTGAATACGCTGACGGAACAGTTTGACGTGATACATTTTACCATACTTATTAATGCAGTGATTATGTTCTTTAATTGTACTTCAATTCTGTTTCATGTTTAAAGTAGTTATATTTTTGGTTTTGTCACGACAAAGTTTTGCACCGTCAATAACGTCCTGGGCACCATTCATCATATCTTGGGTGGGGGCTCTCGCTCACCGTTGGGCTCCTTGAGGCCCGGGAGGTTTGAGAGGATCTCCAGTGCGTCTCTGTGGGCCGTGCTCTCTGCCAGCCGCAGCAGCAGATGGGTGCGTTCCTCCAGGTCGTCGGGCGCACACGGCCACGAGCAGGAAACCAGGAACCACTCATTGTCTGCATCACAGGACAAACTCAACAAGTGGTGGAAGGCAGGCACCGGAGAGGCAACACCTCTTGTGCTTGTGGTATGTCAAATGGATTTTGAGCCAAGGTCAAACAAAACAAGGCATTGTCATGCCCACCACAAACAAATCATTCACAAGGGTAGTTTGGACAAGGTTTCAGAATTACACCCAGACGAATTAGTTCATCTTGACATGCTTTTTGTATAATAATCTCTCCTCCATACTTGAGCACATCTATACCTCTGAGTGTGTTGAGCGCACCCTCTATGCTGCCGCTCAGCAGGAAGAGCTTGGAAGCCATGGTGATCAGGGAGCAGCGAGAAGCAGCGCACTCGTTGCCAAACAAGCCTTGCAGCGTTGAGAAGGCAACCTGGATGCTGGACAGAATCTCCAGCACTCGCCGACCCTGCACACACATACATGGGGCCACAAATGCACGCATTTACAGGCAACTCTAGTTCAACTGTGTTTTCTAAATACCTTTTCCCAAAAGGTATATTGAAAAGCACTTGGCAGTGATGGCAGGAGAAGCTGAGATAATTTGGGGGTTTCATTTTAAATAAACTGACTTGTCTTTTCCAACAATAGGTTTCTACAGTAGTTTCAGAGCAGGGGATTTAAAAACACCCGATGCACATGCAATGGCATACAATTGGCATTAGGTGTTCATGCATACGCTTAATGTCCACAGACACACACTACCTTCCCCCACTGGTGGGTTTTGTAATATCTAAGCATAAGGGAGACCCCAATTCGGCCAAGGGTGGTCTTCATGAGGTCATCAGCACCCTCCTGCGTGACTGAAACAATCAAAAACAAAATGTCACAATAAAAACAATAAAGTGGCTTGCATTAATACATTTACAAACGTACACTGTTTAAAGCTTCTTGTCTACAAGTAGGGATCATGGGGCCCAGTCACAGTGGAGAAGAGACGGTCAAAACACTTACAGTCCCACTCCAGCACTGCAGCTGGGAGGAGAGGGTATCTTGGACCATTAAAGACGCGAGACGCTGCCGTTAACAAATATCATCAGGATCGTTCCGAGTGAATGGACCATTCCAAGGGCAAAAGCTGTAAAAAGGTACTCATGGTTACCCGTGTCCGTGAAGGCAGCGAAGGGAATGGGCAGTATGCCACTGGTCTCGGACAGGAGGGCTATGGTGATGCGTCCGCTCAGCTGCTCCAGGTCCAAGACGCGCAGGCCGGACCGGCACAGCCTCCTGAACACCAAGCCCAGCCGGGGCCAGTTCTTCTGCTTGGTGCACAGCTGAGGAGACAGGACGGCGGAGACACATGGAGCACATTGATACAATGACCCCAGGCACCCCCAGGTGACCTTACAGATGGTGGGCGCCTATTTAAAATGACCACCATGATACAATGGTTTGTGGCCCTGAAACAAACCTCCACTTCCACAAGGGTGTGGGCCAGGTTCAGACTTTCTGGGAAGCCATTGCTTGTGGTGGTGGTGCGAGGGGGAGGAAACCTTTGGAAGTAAAGAACTATCATTTTTATAATGTCATTGGGCCGTGATTATCGAATGGTGATTGGAGAGGGGAGGGACAGTGTGTGGACGTTGCACTCACATGCCTAGCTTCACCAACAGAGTATTGTCCATACTCGGGGGCAGGGCTGACATTGACATCTGGGAGATCGCAAACGTAACCACGGTGACGGTGGCAGGGGGTGGAGGGGAGGGGGAACCGTCAGTACAAAGATCAAAAGAATGCGGCTCGGTCAAGCGGACAGGAAGTCAGATGCATCGGTCGCCTGGTACCTGGGATGTGATCCTGGTGAGTTCAGGTACGATTGCAGTGATGTGCTTCTCTCGCACAACGTTGACAAACTCCAGCAGGAACTCTGGTACCGGCTGGTCGCCGGAGAACAGGAAAAGGGTCACGCAGTAGGAAAGGGAGGGACAAGGAAAAGTGTATTGGTGCCATTTAGCTACATTAACAGTCGGTTCAGAATGCAGAACACTCTCCAATGTCCAAAGGGAATCAATATCAAAATTAGAGTTGAAGTCTGTATAAGATTGCACTTATTCAATCACTTATTTCCTTCAGAGAAACACGTCTCTTTGGGAAACAAGACATAGTAGTCGCCATTCTATTAACTAAAAGATTATATTGTTTTTACGGGGTCCAGAAGAAGGTGGTCAATTTAATTGTTAATCTCAACTGTACTTCCAGATTATTTAGAAACTATTTTCCAGCGTCAGCATGTCGGGTGCATGAAGCTAAACTGAACCCTTGTATAACTGTACTCTTGAGGCCAAAGTATCCGACTCCGTAACTACGGATACCCCCAAGCATTCGCAGTTCTCCGTCGGGATGTCGGATACGTAATGCAATTCACCGCCAGATAGATTTATATGCTGACTACTATAAATAGTGTTGAAAATAAACTTCCAAAGCTTTTCAAATCTAATTCTGTGTTTTATTAGTCCTTAATGTGCAAAGTAAACAATGTACAAAGTAAATAAGGTGCAAAATCAAACCAGGGAAAGTGATTTCGGAAATTATTTTGTTAGAGGCTCAATCACAGCTCTTGCTGTCTCCGTTCGTCTCCGTTGCCTCGGCGGATAGTAAAAAAAAAGAATAATAATAATGGATGTGCACGTAGAGCTATGGAGAGGGTCTCCGACAGGCTCTCCGTCGACGGAGAGGGCTCTCCGTATCTATGTACAGCACTTTACGGAAAACAATAAATCCACCTTTACAATGACGTGAGAAGAAGAACTGCTTGAAAATATACACCAAGCTAAGCGGCTGGAACATCTCACCGTGATCTGGTGTGCAACGATGAGGTTGAGGACCGAGAGGATGTCCGTGTACAGGCCGGCCTTGAGCAGCGCCCACAGAAGAGACGTCACCACGTGGTTGGAGAAAAACACTCCAGGAGAGTTCTTCTGGTAGTACTTTATAAACACAGTACCTGGGGGGCGAGAGAGGGATTGTTTTTAGCTGTTGGATTAACAGCAATAGAAACCAACATTACTGCATGACTCAATCATAGGACTGCAACGGTTATTTTAATTGTTGATGAATTCCTATATAATTCATTTTAATAGATTAGATAGATAGATAGATTTAGATTTATTAATTAGTCCCTGTAGTACATATTTTTAAATGCTGATCACAAGTAATGAGCCCAGAGTTTTTTTTCCTCACTTGTGTGCTTTGTCTGACAGGGCATTATTTTATAATTAGGAGAAATCTATGCTTTTCTCAATTTCATCTAAGGTTTAAACATCCTCCCACAGTCCTCCTATAATTAGTAATATGACCAATTAACCAAATGTAATCATAAAATGTTGCTCTATGTTGGAGCCTGTGGAAAAAAGAAAAGAAGATAATTCATGCCAGATAATTCATTTCTCACCAGAGAAAGGACAAATACTGATATCGGTAGACTGCTTTAGACGGAATGAAAACTTACTTGCTTTTTGCAGGCACAGTTGATTCTTGCTAAATCGTAGGACAGACTCTATACAAAACTAGGAAGAAAGCACACAAGCCCTTTATAAACTGGTATGAAGTGACATGAAGTGACAATCATAGCCCTTTAGGGGGCGCTGATACCCAACCGCCCAATCATTTCCCTTGATCCATTTTTAACTAAAAGAGTTTGCATAAAAAAATGAAATCGAAGAGACTAACCAGAGGCAAAAGACAAGAGGTAATTACTTCTTTGTTTTCCATTATCGTCTTTGGTCTAAACTCATGTCAGTATACAGAGGATTTGGTTGCAATACAGTGCTTTGATTTTATAATTCAAGACCAATTTATGATTTGTAAGGACCCAGAGGCCTTATACACTGATATCCATCAACAGATTTCAAGTCATATTTGAACATTATAGAAATCTATTTACCTTTTCATCTCCGTCATCAGGAGAGTGTGGGAAACGACAGAAGTTGAACCAACAGGACTGCTTCTCACTGAAGTAAAACTTACAGTACTAGAAGTACAGAGCAGAAGTCAATGGCTACATTTTTGTATTATTATAGCTGGTTTGTGGGATGCTGGATTTTGACAAAATTTGCAATCAGGAAATGGGATGGGGATTATGGGTTGTATAACAACATATAGTTGTTAAAAAAAATGTAAATGAAAATTTAAAAACAAGTGTTTTGAAAATGTCCTAGTCTGTGTTCTGGAGCCCCCTATGGTTAACACTACAGTCTAAAGGGGACCATTGAGGATTTGTTTAAAAGCTTTAAACCTAAAAGAAACCCACCCAAACCAAGCCATTAGTATGTTCTTACAACTTTGTTAAAAAAACAGTTAGTGGGAATATAGCTGCCATATAAAGCAGGAGATATCCTACAGTCATGAAACATGGATTTAAGTCAAGCAGTCTTGAACTATGATCAGGTTCCCAGGAGACAGACTAGTGTGCTATATAGTAGCAAAATAATTTCTGTACAATTACGTTTTCACCAGAAGAAAAACTGTGGACATGGCAGAATAAGGATAATAGTACTGAAGGTAGAGCACTGGTCAGACTAGGGCTGTGCGATATAAATCAGAGGACGAGAGAAAAATGGCTAATGGCTCACAATAGATATTTCCCTCCATCATTCCAGTCGTTACTTTTACTTTACTGTAGTATTTACTAGAGATGCTCCGATCAGCATTTTTGGGCCCGATCACCCAAATCATGATCTGCCGATTACCCATCACAGAATGGCAGGGGAATGGGAATCTATTATATAAGGGATAATGTATAGAACACCGGTCATTATCAGGAAATAAAGCCCTGACAGGGCGAACAGTACACCAATGCAAAGCGGAGGTGTCTTGCTTCGTCCTGAAGGGACTTATTTAAGATAATGACCGGCGATGTTCTATACATTATAACACTTGTTACACGGTTACTTGCCAAAAAGTAATTTTACAATTACTATTCGTAGTGTTGATCAGCAGAGAAATAGTCAGCTCAAGACGTTGGTCGCTTAGCAACCAAATCCGCTGGGGTTACCGGACTATTTGCTGAGTGATACGAAAGACACGAAAAAAATCCACTTTCCTTGACAGCGGTCATTATATGCTTAGCAACGGTCATTATTGAAAAATAATTCAACACCGGAAGTCGGGAAGGCCCATGCAAGTGAACAGAGCGTTCCACAGCATTAAGAGCCGTGTAATAAGTAAGGGATAATCACAGAGAGGCAGGACAATAAACAGTTTCAGCAAGGTTACCGAATGTGACAAGGTTACCGCCTGAGACGAAGCCGTCCACGAGCCGGGCATATCAAACTGTGTATTGGCCTGCCTTGAGGTGATTATCCCGTTTATTCTACTTCTTGCTTGCCAACATAATAAAACAATTCAAATACTTTAATAATTATGCTTTTTCTTATTCGTATTGCATGCTTATTAAATGTATACTCTGTTTGAGTTCATCTCCCTCAAAAAGTAGTCCCCTTTAGAACTACGGTGAATAACTCAGCTGTAGCTAATTAGTTTCTATAGCAACCACACAAATCTGATCAGTAGTTTAATAACATAGTTGCTACATTGTATCTCGCTTGCGAAGCTATGTATCGACTGACCCTCCGATAGATTTCCGACACATTTTAAAACTTTTACAATGGTCAAAGGTTTATTTTTACAATGGACCTCATGTTTGAAATTTCTGTGATAGAAAAAAAATACAAGCGGCGTATTGATCTACTATTTGATGACGCTGTGCTCAGTCAGCGGGCAACCTGGCGGGTTAATGCCCTCCTACCAGCCAATCAGAATCAAGCATTCTTAAACGAAGTAGAATAAATATATATATTATATATAAAATATATGTAGGTTCCATATCTTTTATATATAATCTGGATCCCCCATGACTGAAACATGTCGCTCATTGCGTTCATCAAAGCCTCCGCAGAATGTGACTGTCATATACGATACTGAAATGTGCCTGCGCGCATACTGCTGTTTCTGCCTTTTTGATTGGCGCTTTTGGGGTTCTCCGATCACACACTATTTTTAGTCAATATCGACCGATCATGAACGGCGTCCGATCAATAGGAGCATCTCTAGTATCTATGTCACAAATACGTCGTATTTGTTTTTGATATTAAATATTGATATTGTTCTTATTTGGTTTACAGGTCAGAGGTTACATTATGTAGCTACAAACAGCCATAAAACTAAACATTAGTCTCACAGGCATTCCAAATTATTTCTTGCTTTAATAAACAAATGCAGTTATAGCAGGGTCTGTTAAATGAGACCAACACATGTCCTTGATGAGTGTCATGGTCATGCAAGAATACTTACAGTGGTAGACGGATGCCGCCTTACAACACCCAGGTCCTCTCGGATTTTCAACCTCTGTCCTGGAAGGAAAATCCAAAATCCGTTATGTCCTAATAATTCATTAAACTACACTGTAAATTGAGATACATTTAATAATTGAACCAATTTTAGGAATGCGGTTCACCATTCACATGAGGATTTTCCACATCAATGCCCTCAAGGCTCGAAATTGAGATTTGACTAAGCCCAACCCCTAGCTCTAACGCTTGCCTTACTTTCAGTTAGGTCATGCTGAAGTTCATTTTTGTTCCTGTCTGCAAGTTAACTTTGCATTAAAAAAAATGTATTATTTTAAGAAACTAAACAACCTCCATTTGCTACAATCTTTACCCCCAATCAAAGTCCTGGAGGTACCGACCTGCTGGCTGCGCCCCTCCATTGTCACAGTCCTTGGTTCCAACTGAATTAAACAGGGGTTTGTTTGCCTGAATAGTCAGGAGCCTATGAAAAAATACAATTAAAAAAAACACGATGACCACCAAATACCTAGTCTAGCCACTGTCCAATGTTTGTGTATTTACCGATCAGAGGTGTCCCCGGTTTGGTTGTTGTTGGTGTCCAATTTGTTCTGATTTGGAGAGAATAAATCAAATAAGCTCAATTCATGCAGCTGAGCTTACTCTATTCCATCTTGAAATGTTTTACCAAATGTTTGAGTTCAGCTATTCAATACGCCTTTAACTGTAGCTCTATAGAGGTTTAAGCATATCTTACACCACAGCATTCGCCTAATTTTTCACATGAAATGCATTTTCTAGCATCATATTATTTTATTGTTAATATGGATGTGGTAAGAGAAAATCAACAGAGTAGGATTCATTAAAACTTGTATGCATCAGAACAGACAAATCTCTCAAATAACCCAGCCAACTTAACTATATACACAACAAAGACAATATTTTCCAGTCAAATGTCAATTGAACACACCTGTCCAACAACTGGGTTGGTTGTGGGTCTGACGACCGGGTTGGTCGTGGGTCTGACGACCGGGTTGGTTGTGGGTCCGACGACCGGGTTGGTTGTGGGTCCGACGACCGGGTTGGTTGTGGGTCCAACAACTGGGTTGGTGGTGGGCCAGCTGTTGCTTGGTGTCGGGGAAGGGGTGAAACGTTGGGGACGCCATGGTCTGCTATCACTCTCCTCTGTAGTATACACACATAACACAGCATGTTCAACATCCAATTCTTTGAGTTCAAACTTAAAACCCTGTGAAGGAACAGTGAAGCAGTACCTTCAATTGGATCAGCAAATACAGATCTCACGTAGAACTGGACTGGTGCTGGAGTAACTCTGTAAAAGAAAAATACATTTGCGAAAGAATCTTTCAAAATGCAAACTATATTTGTTGCCTGTGTCAGTAACTAGTATCACACCCTAATAGGAAAACATTACTACCTTTTGTTGGCCTCCAACAACGCTCTGCCAGCTTGAGACCAAAATCCATCGGGTGGGATTTTAGGTGGCCCTTCAAGTGCAGGGCCCCGTTTTAACATGTTCTGCTTGGGCAGGTTATCAAACAGATCTGGGTCATCCTGGACTACATCAACGAGTAGTATATCGTGCTCGTAGGCCGTGATCTCATCAAGAAGGTCTGTCTTAAAATTCCAAGATGACGTAACACAAACTTTGGTTTCTGGGCTCCTCTGGTTTGGCAGGAGTCTTGTGTAAGATGGCTTGGTTGGTGAGGAGAGAGGAGAGAGCACTGGCCGAGGCAGACACATATCCATGTAAATCATCGACCACGGTTCCACTGGAACACTATGCAATGAGACATCTCTACCTAAGTGATGGCCGTCAAGGGGTGAGTAGATTTGGAAAATGTCCGCTTGAGTTTCTGCCTTTTCTGGAGTCACAATATTGGAGTTACACGTAGAAAAAGTCTCAGAGTTTTGGGAAGGCGTGGAGGAAGGAGTAGAACTTGATGAATCCGTGTCGTTTTCTTTATCATGACAGGGTGAATCGTCGGCAGCACTGACCTCATGTCCGTGCGAGGTAAACGAGGAGCTTGGTGACGGTAAATCCTTGTTTAAGTTAGCAAGTGGACAGAAACAAGGCATTGCTCGGAGGTTGCCTCTGTCCTCAGGTTCAGAAATCAATAGTGTGGAGGTAGTTGCGCTTTCACTAACACTGGGACTGAGAAGCAAAGGAGTTGAGAGAGTGGAACCTAAGCTGCTGGGTGTCTCACATCCACCCCTCAACCATGAAGATCTTGTGACACAATTGGGTCCTGGCTGTCTCATAGGTGAAGAAATGGTTGCCATTTTAGAAGAAACCTTCTGTGGTTCTCTGCAGACACTTTCCAAGTCTAACTTATTGACTGTTCTGTCCAAAGAACACAGATTTTCTCGGAGAATACATTTTTCTGCCGCTACACTATCATCTCTGTGGTCTTTTCTTTTCACATTAATTTCATTAAAGGGAGCCGGTTGAACACAACTTCTAGCAACGTCTGCTGCTACATTTGACAGTTTGAATTTGATTTCATCAACATTTGACGTTGTTGATTCGCTTCCACTCACTGGAGCTTCAAGAATTCCTAGTGATGGATTACCCAGCCCTGCTAGATGGGCTTCACTGCTTGAGGAAATCTTTGGACCCCTGTTAGAGAAGGGCCAGGGCATGCATGTGCGTGCACACGACAAATACAGTTTCTTCAAATGGACTCTTGCTCTTTGGCATGACAATTCCTCGACTTCTGGTTCGCTGTCTGAGGCTTCAGTCGTCCCGATTTCCTCTTGAATTGCCATATTTTCCCTGTGACTATCACTCGGACTGCCAGCTGGGGAGTTGGGAGGTTTCTCTTTCACTTCTGCATGGCCTCTAGTGTCCATATCTGTTACCTCACTATAAATCAAACTGCCATGGCCATTGATATCTGCAAAAAAGCAAAACATTGGTCAAACAGTGTAATCATTTATATTTTAGCTGACAAAATCGATTGTGTTGCTGTGGCTAAGCATGGGACATTTACATAATACGTAAATACAAGTAATTCATAATTTTCAATTGAAATGTCTGGATGCTTATTTGCGTGAATCATATTATTTAAGATAACCTACCATTTCCATCTTTAAAATCGACCTACTCTCGATATACGTTAGCAACTTTCATAATAGCGTTAGCTAACGTCCGTAAACTTGCTCAACTAGACAACACAGGTTACAGCTAAACTCGTCAGTTTCTGAAACATTGAAGAATTGCGTTAGTGTGGTAGATACTACACATAATGAACCTTACTTGAGATTCCAGTGAGATGTATTTGTTTCCCTTTAAGGACTCGGGCGGGATCTGCCGCTGCGACCCGTGGCTGACACCTGGCGGCCCTCAGCGATCTGACTCTCCCTGTTCGTACCCGCTTTACTTTGCGATGAATACTGTTTGTAGCTAGGTCGTCCACTTCGTCACCGATACCAGACGTTTTGGTGGGACTTAATTTCAAGCGGTACGTTTTCGGTGACCGCTTGGGGGAAGTGAGAGCCCGCACACCTCTCTCAGCGGAAACATGTGCTCTCGCGGCCCTGCGGGGCCCTGCGCAGGCAGCACGCGGAGCCGAGCCTTTACGACGACTGTTTAGTTTACGCTCCGGCTCCTCACTCGCTTTTATTATGCTTTGTGCTTTAGACACTAGCTCAGCTGGATTCCAACAAATGCTACAAAGTAAACATAATCTACGAGACACTTGTTGGAGGAGTTTAGATCTGGACCTACTTCTGGTGTGGGGACCGCTTCGACCATACTTGCCTCTCGTGTGAGGTCCTTCTACATTTACCCCATCGGTTCTCCCATTGCGTGCGACATAGTTGCTCTGCGGCCTCTTTACTCCTCGATGTGGCGAGCGTGTAAAGGCCACCTCGGTCCTTGCACCCTCGAGACCGTTTTCCGGAATCATTTGTGTTATTGGTTGGGGTCTTACGCATTCATTCAACGTGTCGTTAGGTGTCCCAATGTGTCTCATCTGCACACTGTCAGCGTCCGTAAGGTCACTGGTTCTGGGACACTTGGAGGTCCGCTTCCGCCTCGGCACCAGCTGTGCCCCAATTAAGTCTTTAAGCGTAATACGAGTTGGGAGCATGTTTACGTAACCTTAATCTTACTTAACTTAATCTAATTTGCGTTGAGGTGAATGTCTACCATGTTTGTATATTAAGACGGTTCCCACAGGCTAAAAGTCGAGTTATCATGTGCGCCCTACTACGGACTGTCTGCAGCTCATTTCACGACGCAACTGTCATGGGCTGAATTAGTAGATATACTTGGCGGTGGTCGTTGAGGTCAATCGGCTCTCCGGACTGAGCACGAGCAGTAAACTTGGTGACATGAAATTACTATGAATATTCCCTGGCTATCCCCATCGCCACAATCGCTTGCCTTAGTTAGTTGCCTGGGTTGTAGGGTCACTCACTACTCCACTGCACATGCATAGTATTGCCATCTAGAAATCCAACAAACATCTATCCAATATCCAAACAATATTTTACCAGTTTAACAGTAATGCTACTGAATAAAACGTATATCATGAAACCTTAAATAAGCTGTTGAACTGTTGAGCACAATCCAAATATGTATGATACAATGGGCTACTGTATAACATTAATTAACCAGAGGTATGCATATATTTTTTATTTTTGAGACGGCATTATTGAAGCCAATGCAAACCAGACTATCGAGACGTGGGGACGTCAAACCCGATTCTTCAATCGTCTCGACTACGTTTATATTGATCATACAATATTGAAACCAGACTTTAGTGCCACCTAGTGGGTCTAGTGCAACTAACCTGTGATTGAGCATAATTATGTAGGCTACCGGAGCAAGTTTTGTTAATTTATATACAGGTATATTTTAATATTATCATATAGTGGTCATGTATATTATATTGTGCTCGTGTTGTTTTTCAAAATATTAAAATATCAAAATATAAAACCGTTATATAGCCTAACTATATTCATAAGCGTGCGCGCGCGCACACACACACACACACACACACACACACACACACACACACACACACACACACACACACACACTCGTCACAAAGTATAGTCGACATAAAGACCAGGTATTACATTACAGTATTACAGTAATACAGTACAGTTTGATGACAACATTTACAATTTGATCTTAATACAATAAAACGATGAGTTTCATTGTGGTGTTTTTAATCAGATGATTAAATAAAAAAAACCATCAAATAAACCATGCTATTTAAGAGACATTTGCCCATGTCCCCACACATTTTTTATTTTCATTGTCTGTTTCATTTTACTTGAATGTCTTTGGAGATCCGTTTTTAGTAATTCGTCTTCTTCACGCATTGTACTTAAATACATTCATGGCAATTTTAGTTACTGCAGTCTGCGACATTATGTATGCAGGATAGCACGGTTATAGGAGAAAGGGGCGACGGTGAGACCCTGGTGTTGGGAAGGAGCCGGTCCGGGCATTGTGGCGGCCTGATTCACAACACCAGCTGTCCCACCGCACCAAGCCACCAGGTGGCAGCGTGACGCCTCCATGCAGGCTGGATGCTGTGCGCTCCACAGGGACGCAAAGGGAAGAAAGCGGTTCCATCTCGTTGCCTTCTCTCTCCTTCTTCCCTTTTCCTCGCTCTTAATTCCCAGTATGTCTTTGACAGCTGTGAAGAGACAACAAGAAGCAAATTAGCATGTGGGCTGGTAACCATTTTTTGGTGTGTGTGTGTGTGTGTTCAGAGTATTACTTGTCACGCTTCTTAAACATAAACCCAAAATATTTGAGTCCCCCCACCATTAATATCTGACAGGCAGGTCAATGCCACCTCTCTGTCTCTATGCAGATTTTATAATCAGGGAGAAATAGTGAGGTGCCTATGTGCTAAGGCGAGGTAGAGGGATATAAGCCTTCTTTACTTATTAACTGAGTTGCGGATTAGTGTGAAATAAAATATTCAAGTGGAGAGAGCATAAAGAAGTGTTAAAAGAAGGGCCACTCATAATTTTGCTTCCATGAAACCACTTTTAACAGTTCATTGGTTTTGTGACACACACACATCACACCGACACCAACGCACACCCAAACACACATACACACACACCTGGAAAATAAGGATTAACCTGAAAGCAATGTATAATAATATATTATACATTGTATATTATCATTCTGAAAGTCTCAAATGTCAAGTTTCGATTTATCGCACTCCTGTGAACCTAAATCTTCAAAGACTAGTTAGGATTAGCAACGTCTCTGTCCACACTGTCGACATTTAGCAGACATAAGGTTCTGCAGCAGATGTTTTTCGCTAGCAAAACCAATACATGTTAAAAAAAAAAAAAAGTCCTACTCTTAGGACACTATTGCATTACAAATGCATACTTAGGACACAGCTCAGAAGATCCTCTTTTTTTTTTTACTTTACTGTTACTTCCATTGATTTTTGCTTATTGTAATGAAACACAGAGTCAACATCTCTTTCTTCAATTAAATTGTTCTACAAAGCTAAATTACAGCAAAGGAGTTGCTTAATTGTAACTGTTTTAAATAAAGTGCAATATTTCAGTGTTTTACCAAGATTATACTTGAGTGCGCTGGCCAACATTTGAAAAAGAAACCCCATGATCATTTTGATATTTCCATCCTACATGAGATAAAATACATAAAACACATCCTTTGTTGGCTCAAAGTACCGATTCCATCTTTTCATAGTTTTTCTCAGGGCCAGAGCGAGCTGACTGCAACACAAGCAGCAGCTGTGGAATTCCTTTAAATAGCCCTGCCTGCCTCATCGTATGGTTGCCATGGTAGCCAGCCCCCGGCTTCAAGACAACGTCCACATGCTGGAGCGGAGCAACACTATACCTGTGCACTACCGTATCACGCCGCCGCTGGCCGTCTGTGGAGCAGATGAAGCCACTTACCCGCGGATATGAAGGAGCATATGTGCACACACACGCATACACGCTCATCGTTTTGAACGGAAAATGTGAGATAGATGAAAAAAATCGATCAACATCTGTGCTATTATTATTTTGTGCGTGTGTGTGTCTGCGTTTTGGGAATGTGTATTGATCAAGCATATAAAAAGGCATGCTTGATCAATACAGGAAGCGGAAAGTCTAATTTACAGCAAGGTATTTAACATAAAGGGAAGCACCAGAGACAGACTGTATACCTGCAAGTGGGTGAAAAACCTGGGGGGTGTAGGGTGAGCCAGCTATGGGGTGCAATACGTGATGAGGAAGGGAGGAAAGATTGGATGAAAAGTGAAATGGATGAGTGGAGGGATGGTAGCCTATGGTAGCTAGGATGAGAGAGAGAGAGAGAGAGAGAGAGAATAATGGTGAGACATCAAGCAGATGAATGGTCTGTGACCATTTTTTCGAAAGAGGAGCTGGGGGAACTGGGAGACGAATGCCTTCCATCCTAGTTGTCTCTCAATCCCCTCCCTCCCTCACTCACTCTGTCTTCTTTTTCAGCAAAAGCAAAAGCATCTTCCCTCTGTGGCACGGTTCTTCAACATTCCACCACTCCCCCACCCCCACCTCCTCCATCCTTTGTCTTCCTGCATCCTCTCACTCCCTCCCCTCATCCTGCCCTCCTCTCTCCCTCCCTTCATCCTGCCCTCCACTCTTCCTTCCCTCCTCATCCGTCCCTCCTGCGCTTTACACAAGCTCACAATTAGTCTGGGGTCAAAAGAGGGATTAACAATGCAAAGTCTTTTTACATGGTACACGTGTGTGTGTGTGTGTGTGTGTGTGTGTGTGTGTGTGTGTGTGTGTGTGTGTGGCGCTGTTGAAATCTGTTTTGCACTTGCACAATATCATGCGTATTCTTTTTTTGTACTTTCCACGCTGGCTTTGTCCTGATTCTCCTCTAAGTGCACTCAGAAAGCCATTGTGACACTCAACGGTGTGAAATCAATCACAGCAAGAGTGTGTGCGCGCGCGAGAGAGAGAGAGAGAGAGGGGGGGGGGGGGGGGGGGGGATGAGATGAGTTTATCAAGCCTCTGAGCATTCTTCCAGTAATGAGACATCTCTAAATAGAAGATGGGGCATGGTGCCACCTCTTGAGGATGTCAACTCAAGATTAGACAAAGTGTGTGCCAAAGGGAGGAGCATCTATATATCTATCTATGAATCTATGAAAAGTCCATCTACATATATACAGTATATTGCTGGGACCGGGGCCATGGCAGAACAATCTCCAGGGCTAAGTCTTCTGGAGCTTCATACTCCTGGCAGGGCTTACCCAAGGCAAACAGTTCTGGGGTGAAGATTCAGACCAGGTCCAAAACAAGACAGAGATGACCCTGCCCGGACTCTGTGTTACCAGGACCTTCCTCTCGAGCCAGGCCCGGGGTAATGTTCTCACACGACAACCTGGTGACCTGGAGCCTGCAGGACCCCGTTTGTGGGCCCACAACCCATGAGCACCCATAGGGGACAGCCGCAATGCCGGTTGGGCAATGGGTGGGAACCTTTTGCTCTGGACCTTGGCAGCAGAAACGGACTCTGGGTACGTGGATCATACCTAGAGCAAACTATCTCCACCAACTAGCTGGGCTCACCTCCACATGGAGCGTCGGCTCTGGAACTAAATTCCACAACTAAATTGGGTCCCTCTCGGACTGATGAGTCACACAAGGTCAGAGACACTGGGCAGTAGGGAGGTTACCTGCTATTCCCATGATGACTGCCACGCTTTGGGAGTTCCAGTGGATGAGGGGGTCGCCTACATGTGTCTTGGTGTTGTGGGGAGGCTCTGACTGTTCAGAGGATCCGGCCTTCTTGGAGAAGGTATGTGGGGTCTTGAGAAGGCTCTGCCAGCTACTGGGGGACATCAACGATCATGAGCGGAAACCTGGAAGGGGGTGATGGGTGGAACGGCCTGAGCGATGGTTTGCTATTGAACTTACAGTATGTGCCAATCACGGCTTGGCCACAAGAAAGACCATGTTGGAACACAAGGTTGCTAATAAGTGTACTTGGTACACACAGGGATCTTTGTGCCAAAAGTCGATGGCCCATGATATAGTTGGAACATCATATCAGAGTACCAGTTCAGGTAAAGAGAGTCATCATCATCAGCTCATCCCCATCTGGTAGTAAGTTGGATCAGACTGCTGGCCAGCCCTGATAGGCCCGAGCACACAGAGAGGGTCTGCTGAATAAGTCTGGTAGAGGACTCTGATTGATTCAACTTGCACGTTAAATCATTTTAATATGGGGTCTGAATGGAATGGAATGGAATCGGTACCTCAGGAGGTGAAAGTGGGAAACTGTACAATCATTCTTTAGCATGGATGGTGGAACGATTAGTTCACCTCGCAATATTGTCAGAAGGTGGAAGGCGGAAGGAGCACTATAAGGCTGGCGGAGGCACTTGGGGGGATCAGAACCCACCCCTCTGGCCGAAGTCACTGCGGTGGTGAGGAAGCTCTGTTGTGGCAAGGCACCTGAGCTGGATGGATCGGCAGACTGAGGAGGTTCTGGCCGATAGTCCAACTTCGGATTAAGGAGGATCAGTGGACCAACCTTTCACCATCTTTCAGATGATTTGGGCTTGGGAGTTCGCGATCCAGTCTACATATGCTTTGTTGACTTAGAGAAATGGCTGCTTATGCCATATGGCCCATGTGCACTTGGAGTGGGGGCTGTGTTTGCTGTGTCGCATTAAGTGAAGCCCCTTCAGAGTCGACATTGGACTGTTGGTGATCTTCACAGACAGGATATCAAGGTGTAGCCATGGCTCGGAGAGTGTCCAAATGTGGCGGCAAGTGGGTGGAATCTTCGGTTATTAGGGTTAGGCAGATGTTCTGTTTGAAGCCGAGCAATTTTTTAGAGGGAGGTATTCAAATCAGCACCACCCAGTCTGAGGACATGATTCTCTCTGAGGACGTCATTACTAAAACGGTTAAATTGGTTTTAGCACATGTTTTATGTAACGCTTCAAAAAATGTCAAAATCAAATCAAAATGCAAGTGCAAATGCCAGTGGTTTTGGGATCCTCTTTTTTGTACTGAATTCGACTCGGTTAAGGCTGAGCATCAATGTAAAGCAGGTCACATACCAGACAAGCGAGAGAAAGGGCAACACTTGGGAAGGTTCTATTTAAGGGCTTGTTCTGTGTTTCTTAGGATGGATGGTAATGGATGGCGGTGCGCGTCAAGGTTTTGAGCAGTACGGGACGTTATAGCAGCACCAGTGTGAGTGCTCTCATTGGAAACGCAACCCACCCAAGTTTGTATGGTGGAACGTATGGTGGCGGTGCTTCAAATGATCGTGAAACCAAAAAGGTGGTTTGTACACTGGGCAAAGTTTCAATGAAATTGCAACACAGCACTAGCGCTATTCAAGTGCACACTTTTGTGGATGATGGATCGACAAAAAAGGGAAAGAAAATGGTAACAGGAGTAGGCCTGTATTACCTAATAACCAGCCAGTTGTTATTAGTAGACAGAGATTTTGGAAGGAAGGAGGAAAGTTCTGCCGAGGCACCGGCGATAAAGAAAGAAAAAGACCCATGCAATAATAACATTTTAACAATTCAATCGTGGTTACATTTTTTAAAATGAATGCACAAAGATGGCTGCTACGTGACAAAGGACATGCCAATACTGCGACAAAATGGCGGAAAAAAGTGGTGCGACCAAATGTGTCAAGTAGCGACAAAAATCCACCAAGTGCCATCAGAATTGTTAGTCTTGAGCCCCGTTTGCCCTTCTCAGGATGGGGCGTGGGGGGGGGAGGAGCTCAAGTACCTCGGCATCTTGTTGCCCGGTGAGAGTAAACGGAGTGTGAGATGGACCGGGGTGTGTGAGACGGACCAGCAGTGATGCGTTGTTCAGTCCATGTGAAGGGAGAGCAAAGCCGTGAGGTGAACTTTTTTTTTAAACAATTTTCCACTCGGTCTACGTTCCTGTCCTCACCTAAAGACACCAGCTCTGGGTAGTGACTCAAGATTTCTTCCTTGCTGATCAAGGGAGATTTTTCTTGCGGTCAGGGGGGTGTCATTAATATTTGGCCTGTTAAGCCCTTTGAGACTGTAATGGTGATTAAGGGCTTTACAGATATAATTTAATTGAATAGTGACCTGAATATGAATCAATATAAATGTATTATCATGTATATATCAATGTATCTATATAAATACATATATGCATATATGCAGAAAACTACATCTACTGTGTAGATATGCATATGGTTGTATCTGTATCCACATAAACTGAGATATAGCTCCATTTAAATGCAGATGTATGGCCAACAAAGAGTCAATAGAGATGTGCCCACCACTTTGATTTCCTTTCAAAACATAGACAGTCTGATTGCATCTGAGCATAACGAGGCGCGCCTCAGACTCCCCTAATGCATCTCTAAATTGAGTTGGAGGATAATAAGGAGGTCTGCTGCATGCACTATGACCACGCTGGTAAAAAGAGCTTGAGTGGGCCCGAAAGTCCTACAACGTGCACGCGTGCATACACACGCACGCACACACACACACACACACTTCCTCCACACCCACCCTGGGCGCTTCTGTCTGACATCATGATGAGCTAGGGCGGAAACGCAACGAAAATCCCAAATTGCTTATGTTTAAATACGTTTATTTGATGGTATCTCTCTGGCTCTTCTCCTGTGTCTCTAAGTCTAAATACATTATTACATGATATAATAATAAGTTAAACAGTGCTAGCATGATGCAGGGGGAAGGAGTGACTATACGTTAGTTTAGGCGTGGCTCCGCTCCAGCCGTCGTGTGTTAGGAGGGGGGGAGGGGTCATTTAGACCGTTCAGAAGAGGGAAATGAGGTTGTTTGTCCATTACGCAGCACCGTAGGGGTGTGGTCAGCAAACGATCCAGATCCACCCCCATCCCCAGCGGTGGTGTGGCTCGCAGGGTTGCCATTTTACGGTTAACTGCGTGTCTGTCTTCTAGCCTCTGCACGCATGGCACACACACATATGTGCCCGCTGACGCATGCATGTGTGCAGACTCCCCTGATATGGTCATGTAAAAACAATACATAAAAAAAGTGGAAGCTGTTGATGCCGGCCTGTCTCTCTCTCTTTCTCTTAATAAAAAAAACAATACAACATTGTATTTGTATAGCACCTTTCATCGTGGTGAACGCCCTCAAGGTGCTTGACAGTGCATTAAAGCAATAATAGGGAACAACTCTTTGTCCCTCCGTCTGGAGGAATGCCGACAAGGTGCCAGAGGCCTGAAGAAACGTTCATTATACCTTAAAATGGCCATTGTGTCAGGGGAGTAATGATCACGACACATACAATTATAAATCCATTCATCTGTATTTTTAAAACCAAACCACAAAGAACCAATTGTTATTGACACTGTCAGTCGTATCGTTTTTTTCTGTTTATTGGATTAGACTTTCTTTAAAAAATAAATAAATAACATAAAAGGGGCGATACAAAAAGAAGGCAGTTTTTGCCGCCAGGCCAGCCTTGAGCTCTTGCGGGCTCATACTAGTAATAGACTCAACTAATGGCTCCATTATATTCACGGGAATATCGGCACACTCATGGGCGGTGGGGGGAGGTGGAGAGAGAGCGGGAGGGAAATAACAAGAGAGAGAGAGAGAGAGAGAGAGAGAGAGAGCGAGAGAGAGAGAGAGAGAGATTCATTATTCACATTGGAAGGAGATGATTCCAATCAATGGCATACCCATCACTAATATTATTTTATTGCTATAGAAAAACACTCCCCCGCACACACACACACACACATTAATGGTCCCCTTGGATATAAATGTACAACATTGGGTTCACCTGCCTGAATGGATGGTGTTTCGTGCACAGTGCGATGCTGTCTAATTTATGGGCATCCAATGGCGAGACTGTGCTGTTTGACAAAGCATTAAAAAGAGCAACGACATGTGAATGTATAAAACCTTGGCTTTCTAAGACTTGGCACGCATGCACACCCACCCACACACACACCCCCCCACACACACACACACACACACACACACACACAAACACTCAGAGACTCAGACACTCAGACACACACTGTGGTTATAAGAGCAGAACACTGGTTACCATTTAGTTAGCTTTGTGTCCTCCATTGAACTGCGGAAAATGCAGAAGGTGCAGTATTTTGAATTATGAGTCAAACGGAGCAGCCTTCATTTAATCCTGCTATTCTTAGAATCTCGATTTGGTGTGTGTGTGTGTGTGTGTGTGTGTGTGTGTGTGCGTGTGTGTATGTGTATCTAAGAGAGTATGTTTGCACCTCAGAAAGTACCCCTCCCCCTACACTCGGAGGCTACCGCTTACCGGAGATACAATATTTGTAATGTTTCTGAAGAAAAATAAATAAAGATACCTTTCAAAGATAAACTGGCTGAGATTCCTTTAAGAGATAAAACAGCGTGAGGAGCCAGAGGCCATAGTCACCCCACCCCCCCCCCCCCTCTGTCACGCAGTGCAAAAACCTGGAAATAACAAAAACATTTCCATTTTGTTAAAATCGCTAGCACGTCGGAGAGTTAAGTCGATGTAATCGTCCTATCGACCGGTTTAAAACTGGTGTGTTTTTTTGGAGAAGGCTCTGGGCAGGGAACTTGCTGAGTGGGTTATTGGATTGCGTAGCGTCGGGAGTGCGGAGCTTTTTTTTCTTTTTGCAAGAACTAAGGAACCTACGTGGGCACGGGGGAATAAATAACCTCCTCCCAGAGAGAGCCGAGCTCTGGCCTCAGCACAGACGGCCATGCCAAGAGTGCACTAACCCTGATGGCTTCTGGAGCGGGCTGGGCTGCTGAGCGTAGCAGGACTGGACGAGGGGGTGGAGGGGGGGCTGGAGCCGTGGGCCGGAGCCGGGACCAGACCTGGGCCTGAGACTGGACTCGCTTCACGGGTCTGTCCTGTGATGCCAGGATCTGTAAAGGGGAATAAAAAAAATTAGCTTCTCCCAGCAACGCATCCATCCAGAATACCTGAATTGAATCTCTCTGTCTTCAGAGTGCGTACGTGGCTTCATATGTAAAACCACTCAAACGTTCAACATACAGTGAACATGACTATAATTTAGTGTGCATGTAAAACTATGAAAGAACACGGTGTAAAGATGATCCGCCTATTGTGCGTGGGTTGGTAATTATGGATTAGGAGAGCCTCAACATTAAACCCATATTTCCTATCGAAAAGCACCATCATATACCGCAACATATATAAACATAATGCATAGAGAGAGGCAAAGAGTCGGATGTGCCCGACGCCTGTGCTCGTAGTCACACTCACACACACACGCACACACACACACACACACACTCGTCGGCCATCACAGACAGTTTGCCGTATGGCAGCCATTTTGCAGGGCTGTTCTGGAACATTCATTTAGGGTTAACCGTTGCATTTGCAGCCCTTTCTCTGCCCTTCTCCATCCTGAATTATTATTCCATATACACTGCGTTCAATTAAAACAAACAAAAACCCAGAGAGGCCCCATAGTGTGAAATGTAGCAAAATAATATATATATTTATGCGCAAAAAAAACAGAGAAGCCTCATAGTGTGAAATGTAGTGAAATAATATATATATTATTATACAGTATATATTACATTATTATATATGTATATATTTATATATTTATTCTGGCCAAGCTCGACCAACCTTCTGTAGTCTTGCGTAGACTTGAATCGGCATGTATGTATATGTGTGTGTATGTGCGTGCGTGTGTGCGTGCGTGTGTATGTAACATGATGTGAGGAGGAGGAGGGGGGGAAGGGGGGCACACCTTAAAGCTTAACAGCACTTTTATATGGACGTGTATATGAGCTTTAGGCTCAAAGAAAAGGGAGCTCAAATTGCCAGAGAGGGCCATAGAATAAGAACAGCAAGAACAGAGAGAAAGAGGAGAGATGGACACGAAACGAGGGACATATACGGTGGGATCTCTCCTCCGCCATCTTTGCACATCATAACCATTCCATAACCCAATGACCTCAAAAGACAATCTCTACTCACATATATTGCTCCATTTATATATATATATATATATATATATATATATATATATATATATATATATTAAAGAGCATACCAGACTTTTGCATAGTAGGTAACAGTTCTGCATATATATTGAAAAGGTATGGAATCATCATCTTTAGCAACAACAACCATTATACCCTTATATAATGGTCATTATATATGAGACTTTTTTTTTAAATTCCTTCCATACAGAACGAAAGATTAAACCTACGGCCATCTTGGGGACATGATGTCTTTTCTTGGGCTCCACCCCGTGTCAGAGGCCCTGCGCTGGTCCATACTCACATGGTCACGCTCTCTCTCCCTTTGCTCATTCTCCTCTGGTGTCAGTCCAGGATCTGAGGTTCTCCGCTATGTTCAAATACCCGTTGAGTGAAAGAAATGTAATGTCCGCAGCACTGCTTAAGCTCCCATATTAATTTAATGAAAAATTCACAGCAATGTCTCGACCCTATTGGGCAAATACCCGTTGAACTACACACAGAGGAGCTCCACATTGCCGCCGCGACCCTCCTCACGTCTCCTCCTCCTCCTCCTCACGGCCGTCGGAAGGAGCACAGATATGCCGGAGGAAATTTGTTTCCCGACGGAATATATGAATAGCTTCTTCTTAATATAGAGACTCACGGCACTTATGGGTTTCCCCAGTGGAGCGGAGCGTTTTGGGAGCGTCGTGTGAAGACCACACGGTTCCTTTCAGAAACGGCTTCTCTACTCTCATCTGAATCATGTCCTAAATGGGATAATTCAGCGGAGGCCTTAACATCTTGTAATGCACTTCAAAAACCTTCCCCATTGCACCGTGTGGATCTTCACAAAGTGCCAGGTGGAGGCACTCTGTTAAAGCGGAGGCAAATCACAGGGTTTGATAATGGTGCGTGTTCCAGGTGGTGGTGGTTAAGGCATCTAGCCTTTCATTGCAGACAGTCAGACAGACAAGTCAAGCAGCATCATGGCCCTGCCATGGCGACGGCGAGGATGATGATGATGATGATGATGATGATGATGATGATCATGATCATGATGATGAGGATGAGGATGAGGAGGAACGGCTGACTGATCGAGCGCAGGTACAGAACCCGGGTTTAAACGAGGTGAGTGGAGGGGAGAGATCACGGCGAGCGGGGCAGCGCAATGCGCACATGCGGTCCCCGCGACCACCACCTGCGATGCGGTGGCGAGCTGGAGAGGACGCGTACGCTCCTCGCATTGTGTCCCTTTTCTCCTGCTCTCTCCCTCTCTCTCTCTCTCTCTCTCTCCCCGTCAAACGCTCCGCACGAGCACGCACCGGGAAACACGCACACACGCGTGTACGTATGCAGGACTTCGCGAACGTACGCTCTGGGGTGAACCGACGCACGCGCGCACACACGCACAGACACGCATGCGTGCACATGCATGCACAGGGACACGCATGCGTGCGCATGCAAGCACGCACGCACACAGGCACATGCACGCGTTTGCAGGGTCGCATGCATCCACGGCCAATAAGGAAGCCATGTATATGATTAGCTGGTGTGAGGCGGCTCTTTGTCTCCGATCACCAGACCTATAATGGCCTGCAGTTTGAATCATACTGCTCCACCCCCACACACACACACACACACACGCTCTCACACGCACAAAACACACACACACACACACACACACACACACACACACACACACACACAGGCGCTCTCACATGCACACACACACACACACACACACACTCACATGCTCTCACACGCACACACACACACACACTCACACACACACACCCATATGCGCTCACACACACTCACACACACACACCCACATGCGCTCACACGCCGACACACACACACACACACACACACACGAACGAACGCCAGCATGCTCTCGAACTCACACCCCACCCCCCCGCTGTTCACACACACATGCATGCTCACACACCGTCTGACACCGGATGAACCTCCTTCGACAGACACACGCACACACGTACACACACAAACAGACGCATATTCCCCTTACGTTCACCGCGGTATACAATCTAGTCCATCCATCAATGCACTCATGACAAGAGCGCTTTCCCCCAGCCCCCCAGCCCCCTCCCCCCCACTTCCCCTGCCTCCCCCGCCCCCCCCCCCCCCCCACACCCCACCTCCCCCCACCCCCGGTCCAAGCAACCGCTGTGCACAGCAGTCAGCAGTGTCCTCAATACACACCCACCCCCAGCGCCGCCCTCCCCCAACGCAAACCCCGGCTGATCTGCTGGATGGCTGTGTCAGCCCTTCGACCACGACCCCGCCTGGGGGCTCCACCGCGGCAGAGCCACTGCACGGCCGCCGGGGGGCCGGCTCCATCCCTAACCCCCTTCCCTTCCTCCCACCCAACTGGATCGAAGGAGAGGTTGTGTAGAAGGAGTAAAAAATGGACAAGAGTCAAACTAGAAAAGGTGCCAGAGGGCACGAGAGAGGTAGATGGTGACAGAGGTACAGATAGAGAGAGCGAGAGAGAGAGAGAGGTTCTCATAGAGAGAGAGAGAGAGAGAGAGAGAGAGAGAGAGAGAGAGAGAGAGAGAGACTGAGATAAAAAGTGAGAGAGAAAGAGAGAAAGGCACGAAGAGAGAGAGAGAGAGTGACAGGCAAGAAGAAAGCCATATATAGAGAGAGAGAGACAGGCAATAGGCGAGAGAGATAAAGTGAGAGAGAGACAGGCAGGAAGAAACAAAGAGAGAGGAGAGAGATAAAGTGAGAAAGAGAGACGGACACAAAAAGATAGAGAAAGAGAGAGAGAGAGATATAGATTGGCATAAAGAAAGCGATAGAAAGAGCGACAGGCTCAGAGCAAGAGAAGACAGGCATGAAGAGAGAGAGAGAGAGACAGGCACGGAGAGAGGTATAGAGAGGGTCAGGGATGAAGATGGAGAGAAAAGGAGAAAGAGAGGGAAAGCGATAAAGAGAGAGACAGGCACGGAGATAGAGATAGAGCCAGAGAGAGAGAGCGAGACAGGCACAAAGAGAGAGAGAGAGAGAGAGAGAGAGAGAGAGAGAGAGAGAGACAGAGAGAGAGACAGGCACAAAGAGAGAGAGAGAGACAGAGAGAGAGAGAGATAGGCACAAAGAGAGAGATAGAGATAGAGCGAGAGAGAGAAAGAGAGAGATTGAGAACTTTCCCACCCCTCCGTGGATGTGTGGAGCAGAGCCACAGCGACAGACTGGAGAACTCTTTGTCTTAGTCGACTGACTAGGAGAGACGGCAACGTGCACGTACACGCACGCACACACACACACACACACTTCGATACATTACTATACCAAGGATACAGCATTCAATCAATCAGAGAACACAATCTGCTTTGTGTGCCAAGGCCTGTGTCCAGCGTGACTGTACCGCAAACTACAGGTCTGGTGACCGTCCCCATGCTGAAGCGCATGTGTTAGTCATATGACAATGCAATCTGGAAGTCACTGTGGAATGAACTCCCATGATTCAAAATGCCAGCTTAATTGGTCCGAAAGAAAGTGTGTTTTGAGGTGAAAACATGTATAGATAGATATGTGTGTGTGCGTGTGTGTTAGAGTGAGTGTGTTTGTTTGTGTGTGTGTGTGTGTGTGTGTGTGTGTGTGTGTGTGTGTGTGTGTGTGTGTGTGTGTGTGTGTGTGTGTGTGTGTGAGAGCGAGTGTGTGTGTGTGTGTGTGTGTGTGTGTGTGTGTGTGTGTCTGTGTCTGTATGTGAACGTGCTAGTGTCTGTGACTGTGTGTGTCCTCAGACTCACCTGGCGGTACCCTAGAGTTGGTTGTCGTGGCAATGCAGCCTCATCTAGGTTTTTCAGTGCACTGACACCTGATGTCGCTCATCTCTCTTTCCCCCTCTGTCTCTCACCCCCTCTCTCTCTCTCTCTCTATCTCCTTCTCTCTTCCTGCTGTAGTATAAGATCAGTTGCTACACCCCAGCACTGACAGAACAGAGGGAGACATAGAGGAGGGGTCTTATTCCAACTGCCGGAGCGCACCACATGGCACCCTGAGACGAAGGGGGAGTCGTCAAGCGGTGCCTTGTGCTGCAGCCACGCGGGTGACTGGGAACCACCCCGCCGTCTGCCATCAGTTGGTTCCTCCCGCCTCCGGCCCCCCTGATTGGCCCACGCGCTTCCTCCTTCATCAAAATGTAAAATTCCAAGACAGAGAGCAGAGCAGTGTGTATGTGCGTGTCTCTCTCCATTTGTGTGTGTGTGTGTGTGTGTGTGTGTGTGTGTGTGTGTGTGTGTGTGTGTGTGTGTGTGTGTGTGTGTGTGTGCGTGTGTGTGTGTGTGTGTGTATACTGTACACATGTTTGCGTATCTGTGCGTGCATGCCGGCATGTACAAGAGACAAAG
>NC_140290.1:10120752-10290752 GCF_964030765.1 Micromesistius poutassou | reverse complement strand
CATGCTGGGAACCCCTGCCCTCTCTTCTGCCCATAATGCACGTTTGGAGCTATTCCTGCGTTACAGGAGCATGACTGTGGAGGGGGGTAATCAAATACAAACCAGTGCTTTTAAGAGATATAATGTGTCTTAAACGGTGAATCAGTGTGGGCCTTGATGGTGCGGACCCCGTGCAGTGTTCGCCCCATGGCCGTCCCCGGCCCCATCACCCCCTCATTGTCTAGCCTTGTGCTCCCCGCCTCAGGACGCCATCAGCTCCAGGGTGTGGATCAACTCCCTGCTAATCAATATCCTCCATTCATCTGGCCGCGGCTCACGCGCCATCATGTGGGCGTCAGTGTTTCTGCACGTGCACGAGATCACATGCAACAAACCGGTCGTCCGGAGAAACACACACACACACACACACACACACACACACATACACAGAGGCATGCTCATACATATAGTGGGGAACACTTACTCAGACAGTGATACACACACACACACACACACACACACACACAAGCATAGATAGAGACGCACAGAAATACATTTATCTATACATGCATGCAAACACACGTTACACACAGTCACATGGACATGCCTACACAATCTCATTACCAGATAGAGAGACAGAGACATGCAATAACACAAACGAGCACACACACACATATATATGGAAGCACTCACACGGGCAGCAGACGTACATTCAAAAATGCACACACATACAAAGGTAGTTTCTATATGCTGCATGAGAGTCAGCAGACAGAGCTGAGGGGGGGGGGCAGAAAGTGAGGGGAAAGTAACTGAGAGGCAGACAGTGAGACGTGCCATTATAAATCATATCCGCTGCTGGCGCCAGCCATGTAGCCTAGCAACCAGACAGTCCCCGCCCCCACTCCATCCTTTCTCTCCATCTCTCCCTCTCTGTATCTCTCAGTCTCTCTCTCCCTCTCTTCCGCTCTCTCCTTATATACCTTATTACCCATAATATTCTGTGCTGTGTGCTGTGCTTTGCTGTGCTCACACAAAAAAAAATCCATAGTTGTTCAATGCCTACAGTTTGGCTCAAGGATCAAACCCGGAGTAGGCTGCCGTCAATCTCGTGTTGTACACATGGTAGGAAGTCAAGCTGCCAACGCATGTCGTACACGACTGACGCCGCCGGATGATGTACACTGGGATTCGCATGACGCCCAAATTAGCCACACATGGTCCCCCCTGATTCTGCGGGGTGGAGGGTCAAAATGGATGTTGATCTTTGGAAATATTAATTTAGTTTATGAGCTGAAGTGTGGCAATGTTAAATATGTTAACCATTTAGTCACACTACTACAAATAGTAAATTAAAGTGACAACGACCGTGACTGTACAACAAAACACATGAAAAATGAGATGAAAAAAATAGGGATTCTTATTTTTGGGAGGTGTCTTGTACTCTGCTTTCATCCGAGTTCGGTTTTTGACTAAACAGAACTCAGCGTCTTTGAAGAAATGTCTAAACTTCTTCAGCCTTGGTCCTCTTGCTATTTATATAGTGAAAACACCAAGTGTAATTATGATACATTTCCTCCTTTGCCTTCCATGCCAGCGTCAATGTTCCTACTTGGGTATATTCATTATACACATAATGTATCATGATGACATTTATCCATCAGCTCATCTCTCCCCATAAGGAATACTGGCCCTGGGGCAAAAAAACAAATGATCTCTCCAGCCATATTGTGATGTAACTAATGGATGAGAGCTGCAGTGTGATTGCTCAGGGTCTGTCTCTGTGTTCTATCCCAGACAGACAACAGGAAGGGGGGGGGGGGGGTGCTTTATGGTTCCTCTTCCTGATCCTTTGACTGTTCCTTTATAATCCCCCCCCCATGACTTCTGACTGGATGGCAGCGCATGTCATTTTAGTTAGGGGCCATTAGCCGTTAATGGCAATAACCAAACAATCCTTTTGACTCAATTGAATGAAATTGAAATTGACGATTATTATATTATATAATATTAATATCAATATATTTATATAATTTCTGGATTGTTTTTATCTACTATAAAGTTATAAGCCTTTCAATGAAAGTCACTCACTAAATAATAATAATAGTTTTACATTATTATTAATGAGAATATGGGTGTGTGCGTATGTGTGTGTGTGCATTGTAAAATAAACGACATGCAGGCTATAATTTGTACTATTGCATAGAAGACAACATGAAAGATATGGCGAGATATGACAATGAGAGATTGCCGGTGTAGCCTTGTCTTGGGTTGATGCTGATGACATGTTTTTATGTTACCAGTCAAGTGGATAAGGGCCTGGCTATGGGGCCGGGGGTTGTGATTTATTCATGGAGATATGGATGCAGTTGGACAGGACAGGCCCACCTCCTCCTATCCCCTTCTCCCTCCGTAACTGACAATGTAATGAGATGTATGTCATCGTAGGTTTTAAACTACATGCTTCAAGTGCTAAATAATGATTAGTTGCGTTGGATCGAACAAATCCTTCAACCATATGATAGGTGAGTTTTATTTATTATTGCCATTTATAACACCCCTATCTGTTTTTACTTCCCCACTCTACAGAGACCTGCTGGAATGACGATGACCTCAAGGCTATCTTATATGGTTCTCGGTCTATAAAAGAGCTCATTCTTTATAATGAACCAAGGCTGCAAAATGTCAGATAAAAATGGCAGACTAATTAGCACAAAATCATGTCGTCAATATGCTGGCTTTGGATGACGAGCAGCAATGTAGAAAATTTAAAGTATATGCTTTAACTTGAAAAAATACCTATATGAGATTAAGGGAGTAAAATCTTTTGTTTTTAGTATTCTGTTCTTAACAGATTCATAATTGCAGAATCAAACTTGGCTAGCCACTCATCGTATATAGATAAAGGCCACACAAACAAGAAAACAGACAGACAGCTAGGACAGAGATAGGAAGACGAGAGACACAGACATGGAGGAGAGAGAAACATAAAGAGAGAGAGAGAGAGAGAGAGAGAGAGAGAGAGAGAGAGAGAGAGAGAGAGAGAGAGAGAGAGAGAGAGAGAGCGAGAGAGAGAGAGAGAGAGAGAGAGAGAGAGAGAGAGAGAGAGAGAGAGAGAGAGAGAGAGAGAGAGAGATGCTGTTCTATCATATGAGAGAAAGGGAGTAATTGCCAACCTTCAGTAACAAGACAAGTTAATTGCGGAGACGCATTGCGTGGTCTGGCTGGCAGCACGTTGCAGCAAAAGCCCCATTCGCCACAATAAAAGCCCTCCCAGTCAGTGCTCACTACACGGCCATAACCTGGGAAAACGGTAGCTCCGCTGTGGGCCCCGGCTCCTGCCTCATTGTCTGTCGGCCCATGAAATAAGAAGCCTGCAGCTTTCCACAGCAAACAATCAAATGGCGTGTGGTGTGGCAGAAAGAGTGGTTGAGCGGGATATATTAGAAGGGGATAAAGGAAATTAGTGTGTGTTTGTGTGTGCGGTGTATGCTAAGTTTGCGGTTAAGGTGTTTGAGTGCTCTGGGTCTATTTGGAAGCACTCAAGTCGGCCCTCAACCCACGAGCCATTAAAAGCGGATGGTACAAGAGGGGAATAGCGTCTGAAGCTTCCAGCCCTGTGGGTTTAAATGTGTTCATGGCTCCCGGTGAGTGTGAGTGCCACCTTGTGGTGAAGGTCTGCCACAACGGTCTGCCACAGCGCCGTCTCGTCGTGTCCCGATCCGTCGACCCGTCAGGTGAACCGTTAGTTCCTTGAGGAAAAAAACACCCACACAGATGTACATCTCAAGCAACTCTAGGCAAATCAACACTAGGCCTCTTTCTCGGGTTTTAGCAGGAATAAGAAAATATACTAAAAATATAGGCCTACTAATACGAAAATATAATATATTCAAAGTAAATAGACTGGATCTACAAAGGCTATAATAAGTAATGTACATTGTTACTGAAATAAAAAATAACACCTGTGTGATTGTTGTGCATGTGAAATTATCAATGTGGATGCTACTGGGTCAGAGGGATTCAAGTGACAACATGGAAGTTCTATATCCTTCAAAAAATTGATTTGCAATCATGTGACAACATCACACAGTGCATTATCAGCTGGTAGCCCTATTGCCCTATTGTCCTGCTATGACCCTATCGGGTCATAGCATATCTGATGACTAACCGGGTTAGGATTTGATGGCCATAAAACTAAGTACTGCAAAGATAGAGGTTTAAGTAGAGACCGGTTTAGGCAGTGACCCCAAATAAAAAACAAAAATCCAGTGCAAACACATGCAAAAATGATAAAAGAAACAGGATGAGACACAAAAAAGGGGATATCTCCTGAGCTCATTGCTCAATGTTGAATACCTCTATAGAAAAGGTCAGGGTGAAATCAGGAATGAGGAATGACAACAGGCCCTACCAACACAATTGCACAATACGGCCATGACATGGCAATAAAGACTGATAACATGATGAAAAAGATTGATATTGATATGCAATTGCACAATGCATAGTCATAAAATACATAACTTTGTAATATTAATCTAGTTAACACTAGTTATGATAGACTAAAAGTTGAGAATTGAATCGTCCTAGGAGTGTCTTACGTGACATGTAATATGTAATGGTTACATGTCTTTGCTTTTGGGTGGGGGGGGTTGACCCGGATATGGGTCCTCTCGGGATGAAGAGGTTCTTGTTATAGACCACAGTGACAGGTCTAAATTTGAATGGCTTCTGTTCAGGAAGTGAGTTTCCCATTCATTTATTCCAATGAAGATTAAAATATATATATATCAAAACATTGGTAAACAGAAAAAAGGCAAAGGTACAAGACTATGGACATAAACATTTTAACAGGAAAGGAAGGGTTGTGTGTGTGTGTGTGTGTGTGTGTGTGTGTGTGTGTGTGTGTGTGTGTGTGTGTGTGTGTGTGTGTGTGTGTGTGTGTGTGTGTGCGCGCGCGCGCGCGTGTGTGTCTGCGTACGTGTGTATGTGTGCGTGCGTGTGTTTGTGCGTGGTAGGCTTAGTGGTGCAACAAATAATAAAACTAACTTATAGCTAACCCTACACCAATGATGTCATTAAGTTCAATGTACCAAAGGAAAACCTGACCTAGCCTCGTATACTTCCAGTCCACTTGTGCAACACATTTTTGTAGATATAGATGACGTCGTCACCATCGACAAAACATGTCAGATCACTCCTCCTCCTACTCGAACTTTGACTAACAGGTTAGTGTCATGGAGACGTGTCGGTCCCCTCAATCACCATGCGAAGGATGGCGGAGGAAGTCCCATCTATCACAGAGCAGAGGTAACTTTATTTTAAATTTATATATCGACAGAATCAGAAACTATACTCGACTTGAGCCCCGTTCAGCATGTTGATTAATGGCTCTTATTTTGAATGAACTAACGACACTTTGTTAGAAACTATATTATTGTGCTCTCTTGACTAAATGTAATTGTTTATATTGCCACTTTTTAGTGCCACAGGCCTCATATAGTAGCAGTCTAAAGTATAAAATGTAATTCAAAACGTGTAATAGTTCGATAGTTTTTGATTTTGTGTTGCCGCCATGTTTTACCTGGGATTCCGCTCATTCGGAAAATCGTTAAACTATTCCTAACTGTCGCGATACTTTGGTTGAGAAGGTAATCTTGTGACATAACTTCGTTATGTTTTTCATAATGACGGCTGAGGGCGATATTAGTAACCAATGGAGATTGTCTGAAAATCAGTATAGTAGCTAAAACGACTTTTAGACAATTTGCAAGACCTCCAATGCTCAAAACTGGCCACTATAAAAATTTGCCTCTGACATGAGTGACTATTCTATCTATTAAATCTATAAGATTTAATCAATAATACATTTTTTTCAATCTATGTAATTCAATTTGAGTTCATTGACGTCATGTACCACTTTCCTTGTGTTGTTGTTATTGTTGTTAAAGTTACTTGTCTAAATTGAACACAAACAAAAAGGATTTGTTGAGGTCAAAGTTCTGTGTGTATGCGTGCGTGTGTGTGTGTGTGTGTGTGTGTGTGTCACTCCCAGCTCCTGGATATCCAGTTGGCTTCCCTCCTGGTGTCCCACTTCTTCTTCTCAGTTGAAAGATGCAGAGGAGAAAATGCTCAAGAGTAAGTGTGCGTTTGTGCGGTACTGAATCTCCTACGGCTTCACCTGCTGTCGGTGGATTCAGTCTGCATGTCCATTCATTTATCTATCATCCATCCATTAATTACGATTTTCAATTGAAAGTTGATAATAGGTAGGCAATCCCACAAAAGAGTGCCCTGGCCATTGGCTCATTCTTTGTCTCTGTCATTTAAAAAAACACAATGGGCACACAATCTCACTCTCAAGGTAACGTCGTGACTGATGAATTGAAGAACTGAGTGTAAACTACCGCTTCAGAGTCAAACTCTTCCCTCCATCCATTGACTCTCTCCCTCTCTCTGTCCTCAGGCGTGAGGCAGCCCTTCTCTAGGCAGCACGTGCGCATCTCCGGAGACAACTACCTGTGGACCCTGGCCTTCAACGCCGTCCCTCAGCCCGACTCCCCCCCGCAGCAGCCCGCCGGGCCCAGGCCCGGACTCCCGTTGGTGCTGCTGCACGGCTTCGCCGGAGGGGTGGCGCTCTGGATCCAGAACTTTGACTCGCTGTCGGGCTGCGGGCCCGTGTACGCCCTGGACCTGCTGGGCTTCGGACGCAGCAGCCGGCCCCAGTTCAGCGTTGACCCGCGCCAGGCGGAGGAGCAGTTTGTGCAGGCCCTGGAGGAGTGGAGGCAGAGGGTGGGCCTGGAGGACATGGTGCTGCTGGGACACAACCTGGGGGGATACCTGGCCACGGCCTACACACTCAAACACCCACACAGGTAGGGGGGGGGGGTGTGTTCTGTATGAAGTGTGGTCGAGGTGTGTCGTATAGATGTGTGCATTCGGTCAGAGGTTTGAGTAGTAGTCATGTTAGTGTGCGTTTGTGTGCTTATTCTGCTTAGTCTGTATATAGGCAAGGCAAGGCAAGGCAACTTTATTTATATAGCACTTTTCATACACAAGGCAGACTCAAAGTGCTTCACATATAAACATTGTCATACAATAAAAGAAAATAATAGATAAGTAAAAAGTAAAATAGATAGAAAATAAAGGCAAAGTTAAAAAAAAAAAAAAAATTTAGAAAGTGAGAAAATAAAGGCAAAGTTACTAATAAAATAAAAAATAGAAGCATTGTAGATTTAAGATTTAGCAGAAAGCTAAAGCAAACATAAAAGTCTTCAGTCTTGTTTTAAAAGCTGTCAGAGTTGGGGCAAGTCTTAAATCCTCAGGGAGTTTATTCCAGCTATTTGTTGCATAGTAACTAAATCCTGCTTCCCCATGTTTCGTGTTGACTCTGGGGATAATTAACAGATTGGTCTCAGAGGATCTTAGTGGCCTAGAAGGCTTATGTAGTGGAAGCATATCAGTTAAATATTTTGGCCCTAAACCATGTAGGGATTTATAGGTTAGCAACATGATTTTAAAATCAATTCTCTGACATACAGGGAGCCAATGTAATGAAGAATTGTAATATGTTCTAATTTTTTGGTCTTTGTTAGAACTCTAGCAGCAGCATTCTGAACAATATAGTGTTTACACAAGATGTGAAATTTACGTTTAGCACATACTGTACAAAGAGGTCCTGCACACAAACACACACCTATATTTATATATACGTGTGTGTGTGTGTGTGTGTGTGTGTGTGTGTGTGTGTGTGTGTGTGTGTGTGTGTGTGTGTGTGTGTGTGTGTGTGTGTGTGTGTGTGTGTGTGTGTGTGTGCGCAGGGTGAAGCACCTGCTCCTGGTGGAGCCCTGGGGATTCCCGGGACGGCCAGATAACCCTCAAGACGGTGCCATCCCAGTGTGGATCAGAGCCATGGGGGCCTCCATGAGCCCCTTCAACCCCCTGGCCGGGCTGAGGCTGGCGGGCCGACTCGGTATACACACACATGCACACACACACACACACTCCATCCAACACGTTTAATGTTCAATAATAATGCCATTTCAAACTAAAAACCTTTATTATATGAGGAAAGGAAAATACTATCTCTGGGTTGTCCAAATACCACTGAGGACTTAAACAGAACCTGCTGCTTGAAATGTTTACCTCACAAGGCTGATGATCATTGGGATGTCTTTGGAGACATGAATCAGTGGTATGTTCTGTGTTCTCATGTCTTTGGGCTTCAGGCCCCATGCTGGTACAGACCATCAGGTCGGACTTCAAGCAGAAATACTCATCAGTTTTTGAAGACAACACCGTCTCGGACTACATCTACCATCTCAACGCACAGACGCCCAGGTCAGGAAGCCCTATCCAGAATTCACTGTAAGGCACTTTGAATGAAAAGTGTCTGCTAAATATTTAGCAGACACTTTTCTTTCAAAGTAGTAGTAGGTAGTCCTGACTGAGGCCGTACCATACATTTTTCCCTCCCCAAACCTTGTCTGTTTGTTGCTCTGTAACCCAGTGGGGAAACAGCATTCAAGAACATGACCATCCCGTATGGCTGGGCCAAGCGACCCATGCAGGAGAGGGTCGGTCGCATCCAGCCGGACATCCCCATTTCCTTCATCTACGGATCACGCTCCAGCATCGACAGTGACTCGGGCTCTGCCTTGAAGAGAGACAGGCCGGATGTGGAAATCAAGGTACAGGCCCTCTGAAGAGGGCATCAAATTTAGTGGCATCAAACACTGAAAACACAAACAGGGGAAATCTGTGAATGAATGAGGCATGGCTGGCAATGGAAAACATTTTCAGTCATGTCCTTATCAGTACACAGCTGACCTGTGTGTGTGTGTGTGTGTGTGTGTGTGTGTGTGTGTGTGTGTGTGTGTGTGTGTGTGTGTGTGTGTGTGTGTGTGTGTGTGTGTGTGTGTGTGTGTGTGTGTGTGTGTGTGTGTGTGTGCTGGCTTGTTTCCCCATCCAGGTGATCCGAGGAGCGGGCCATTACGTCTTCGCTGACCAGCCGGAGGACTTCAACCAGACTGTGCTTGAGATTCTCGCTGTGTACCGCACAGGGGCGGATGTGGGGTCTGCTGAGGAGGACCTTATAGAGACCATGCAGGCTTTGGGATGAGCCAATCATATAGCCCCCCTCCCCCACCCTCCTACGCACAACAAAAAGACTAGCTCCTTCTCCTTTTTCAATTTTCTGCCTTGCACCGCACAATTGAGAGACAGAGAGCACATACAGAGAAATCTATCATCTCCTGTACATCGGACCCATTCTTGGTATTCTGTCCAATCAACAGAATTGGCGATCGTGGAAACCTTGGGGTCAAGGTTCAGCACTGGATTCTCAGCAAGGGTTGTTGGCGTGAAAGTCCTCGCGTATAAATGTGTTTTTGTAAATAAACATTTATTGCAGTTGTTATCTGACTTGGGGTTCTTTTGGCGGCTTGTTGATTGTGTGGATAGAGATGATTGCGCAAACGTTTAATAAGGAGTACCAATTCTGGGAAACCGTTGGGCAACATGTGACCAAATTGAACACGCCTCCCAAAGGACTAACCAAATTCAGACAATATGCAGACTAGGGCTGGGTTGCACCAACATGGATTAACTCTTAAACTGGATTAAATCAAGGTTTAACTGTTAACCGTGTTGCACCAAACTTTAAACCTGGTTTAAATTCAGTTTAAATGAAACTCGGGTTAAATTTAAACCCCAGGTAATCCCAGTTTAATTTCCCACTTAAACCTAGATTAAATGCAAGTCTGTTGCACCAGTAATTTTAAACCCAGGATAAACTTGGATTAGCAGTTTTATTTAAACCACCCCAGGAGGAGGTTTAAATCAGAGTATTGTAGTGTTACTGACAACATGGCTGGATGTATTTGCTGGATGGAGGTTTTTTTCAAATGTTGAAACATTGGACCCCCTCTGTCTTGTTGAATTCATGGTTAGGTTCTAGCTGCTACTTAAATTAGTTTGCTAGTTGGTTGTTAGGTGCTAGCTAGTTCTTACTGTTATAAACCTACGGTTAGTAACTATATAACTATGTAACTTCAGCCGTGAGACATGTATTTAAAAAGTATCAAAAGTTCTAGCACTATGGTTAGAGATAGGTTATCATTTGGGGCTGTTTGGGGACATTTAATAGGTATACCCTCTCTGTTTTTTTTTTTTTTTTTACATCTGGTCAAAATCCAAGATGGCGGACAGTGAAAATGAATTAATCTTACTTTAATCTTTGTTTAAACTGGTTTAGCTAATCCAGGGTTAAGATTTAGATGTGCAACGCACCTCGGGTTAATTAAAAACCCAATTTAAACCTAGATTTACTAATCCTAGTTTAGGGCTAAACTAGGATTAAGTTAGACCACGTTGGTGCAACCCACCCTAGGAGGACTGGATGTTCCCTTTTTTGACACAGAGATGCAACCTCTGTAATTCAGTAATATTCAATAATATATACAGGACAAAGGTTATTTCCCACGTGCGGAAGTTCAAAGCCCCCCAAGGTGCAGTCTTGAGGAACGGCCTGCAGAGGGCAGTGTTTGCGCTCTTCATGCGCCTGTCCTTTATGTGGCAGTTTGATGTGCCTCGAAAGAAGCTCTCAAGTGGTCAGACATTTGTCTGACCTTACTCCCACATCTGAGCAGTGTTACCACAACTGCAATGACGGAATCGGGCCAGAAGTGGGCCTACTTCCTGCCTTGGTGTGTGCATGAATATGTGTGTTTTCCCCAAGCGCCTTGTAGAGTTATTAATAGTCTGCTCAAATAGTTATTTCAAAGCACAGGAATAGCATTTTGTAATTGTAAGAAACACTATATTTCCCAACTGAAGGAAATCTGGAGGGGTATCACAGTCTCATCCATAGTGATTAAATTATTGATATGTTGGTCTACCTATGTCAAGGTCCTACCAACGAAGGAAACTGACACATTCAAAGCTATTCCCGCTTCCTGCTTTACTCACATGTCATAGCGATACACTGATCAGTGATTGAGCTTTACAGGTCGATAAATTGTGCAACAGATGTGTAGTTCATGCTACTTTACTGTGAGTATTTCTTTCATGCACAGTTGGAGATGGAATGACAGGCATGGAAAAGGGCGCAGATGACGGTACTGTCTTCACTTCAGAGTTGGAGAGTGACTGATTTCCAAGCGGATGGGCTACATAAAGACACATTTGCGGTGTTTAAGCGTTAACAGACGCATTTAACAGCCGCCTCTGTCACTTTTCGCAACTTCTGTTGCCGGCTTTTACATCAAACCTTCCGAACCTTGTCTCCTGGCAACAGGGTAGCCACGGAGACCAGCTTGCAAAATCTTTTGGATTGGGTGAAAAAAAGAAACGTCAGGAAATTATGTAGCGTTCTGTTGAGGAAATGAATTGGTGGTGGTGCGGGGGAGGGGGGTGTTTGTTTGTTTCCTGGGGATGCTGGCGGGGTGCGGTCAGTGAAGCATAAGGATGACACATGAACGGGCCTCTTGGGCCCTCTGTCAAAACATACACACAAAATGTGCCTGATGTCCAGTCCATACAATCTCTATCTCTGTAAACCAAAGAAGCAAACCCAGGCATTTGCAATGAACGTATACTTAAACTATTTGTCCAATGTTTTTACCAAGTAGGCCTACAAAGTACAACAAATAAGCTGATAAGTGATATAATATGTGTCTTAGAGAGTAGAAAGTAGGCATTCAATTCAATTCAATGTTTGTGTAAGCAAACACACCTCAACAGCACAGCACCACCATGAGCTCAGTGCTTTAAAATGAGCTGTCAGTGTGGTAGCCTACAGAGAAAAGTCCCACTGAATTTTAGACCCAAAGCGTCGGGCTGCATTCATTTTCCCACAGCGACAACCTTACGCTATAACCTTACAGGGTGTAGATCACATTCCTCTCCAGCACCACCCCTGCTCCCATCTCCAAATACATCGATAGTAACTCACAGCTGAGTGATCGATGGTAAAGGCGGTCGGCACGCATATCTCCTATTTTATGGTTGGCAGCGCCGCTGAGAACAACAGCAGCTGGGATGATGCTTCTCCATTTGGGGATGGCAGGGTGAAGTAACGCTCACTTTGTCAGGATTTTTTAGGACTTTGTGTGGACGAAGGTTTGTTCTCTCGCTGATTGTGGATATTTGTTTGGATAATGCTTTGGTCATAAATTAATGGCTACCTTTCTTTGTGGTCATTCTGTTTAGTTATGGATGACTGTTTATAGTATTGTGGTGGTTATCTGTCATCTGACATCAGGATGGAACATGGGTATATGAATCACAATTTGCAAAGACATAAGTGTAAATAAGTCACAAAAAGCCATCTGGTGGGGGATAAGGATGACACTGAAACATGGTCTGACAGGCTGACAGCTGATTGGCCAGCAACAAATATTAGATGTTGTGTCTTTGAACTTTGTGGTTGTAGTTTGTTGGATAATAGACAGTGGGAGGGTGTCATTTTGAATGTTTAGAACAGGTTCAACTCTGACCTGGACTACAGTGAGAGTGACACTGATAGGTCTTACCAGAACAGTTTTTCACACAATAAAATACCCTGTTTGACCAATAGACCCTTTTCACCGTAGAAAAATATTGACAGAACAAGTCAAGTAAATATACATTGAACATGCTGGTGCTGTGACAGACGGTATTTCGAGAAGATCAACATTTTTTCTTGATGTGCCAATCCGTGACGTGCAATATGTTTTGCAAACACACCTTTTGCTTTTTAATCAAAAAAGCTATGTTTAAAAAAAAAAAAAACCTTTTCCAATTTCAGTTCAAAACTCAACTTGAGCAAATACAAACTGAACATAAAAATAATTATTGAATTTCATGTGTCATGACACCCAGCAATCCCAAAGGCCATCAACTAACAGAAATATGTCAACATTATATCATATAATTTAATTATATCAAAGCCAAAAAGTTTTCCATCAATAATATTCGGGGAAGGAATAAATGCTTTGGCTTTCATATGAATGATACGCTCTGTGTGAGTTTCTCTGCAATACTTTCATGAACCTTCATCCTATTATATTTATTATTGAGATTGTTTTTCCCAGACCACAAATAAAGCAAACAAGCCATCTCTCTCCCTCTTGGCTGCCTTTATATTTCGCCTTGAGAGAAATATCTGTCTGGTCTATTCGATTTGTCTGCCTTTTGTTGTCATCATCCGCTAACAATATGTGGCTGATTCCCGTGTGTGTGTGTGTGTGTGTGTGTGTGTGTGTGTGTGTGTGTGTGTGTGTGTGTGTGTGTGTGTGTGTGTGTGTGTGTGTGTGTGTGTGTGTGTGTAACTACTCTGTGTACCGTGTTGAAATGTCTCTTAATCAGCAACATCCTTCTTGGCCCTACGCTTCTGTTCACCCCCAACAGTAGCCTCCTGCCTTTTCCAGGCTCCCAGTGGCAATAGAAACACATTTAACACACAATCGACCTGTCTGCCTGTCTGAACACACGAGATAAACTCTGTCAATGTCCCTCTGTTTCTCTGAGTTCTCTGTCTCGGTCTCTATCTCCCTCTCTTACTCTGTCACTCATTGGTTCTCTCTGTGTCATTATCTTCGTGAGTCTCTCTCTCAATCTGTCTATCTCACTCTCCCTCTCTCTCTCTCTCTCTCTGCCCGTCTCTATGTCTCTTCACCTCACTTGTGAGCAGGGGCGTGTGAATGAGCACTTTGAGGTGATGAGTTGCTTTGTGTTATTTCGGGACCTGCATCACTGACTCCATCACGGGGTCTCTGGCAGCCGGCCAGCCCTCATCAGCAGCTCATCTCCGGGTCTGATTAGCAGCAGCGACGCAGGGCCGGCTGGATCTCCTGATCTCCCAAACAACAACACGCCACACAGTATGAAGCTTTGTTTATTCACATTGACACTTGATTAGTATTCATGCAATGCACAAATCCCGATACCACAATAATGTATTGGACAGAGAGAGAGAGGAAGAGAGAGAGAGAGAGAGAGTTTTTGATAGGATACAAAGGATAACAGGATTTGATCTTAATCATGCACCTGTCTCACTGACCTGCATCAATTTACATATTTGTGTATGTCTGTGTGTGTACATAAAAAAATGTTTGCATGTATGTGTTGTGATTACTTCCATGCATGTACAGTATGTGTGTGTGTGTGTGTGTGTGTGTGTGTGTGTGTGTGTGTGTGTGTGTACCTGTGCATGTGTGGATTCAGGTTCATCCCTCCATGGTGGACCTCATCTGGTCTGGTGTGATTCAGGCTGGCTGACAAGGACCAGGAGCACATATGTTCCAGAGATTACCACTCCCAACATCATGACTTTAAAACCATTCACATAAATAACCCCACAAACATGCACCATTAACACTCCAACGACTACGACTCACATCTCTCTCTATTTTGGCTCTGAATTGTTAAAAAAAAAAAATCCTCTTTGCCCTTTTAAACCACACATTTAATGACATCCTGTTTAAAACATGACTGTGATAACATGACCATCATCTGAGCTGACCTTGTGAGAGTGTGGTCTGGGGCTCAACGGTTGTTTACCGTATAGAATAATCAGATACATATACAGTAGTGATGGGTCGTTCGCGAACGAATCAGTTCGAATGAATGACTCTTTAACAAGAACGAACCAACCTGATTCCCCGTTTCAGTTTGTCTCGTTCGTCTCGTTCGTTCTCCGAGACTCGACTCCCCCGGCTCACACGCTGACTCGCTGAAGGAACTTAGTTAATGTTGTATTGTTGTGTTGATTGATGATCATTTGCACCATTGCAAGACCGTGATTCGTTTGAGAACGAGGGAGGAGCTGAGTCTGACCGACTCAGCTGAGAACGTGCATTCGTGATCCGTTTGAATGAGAACGAGGGAGGAACTGAGTCTGACTCAGCTGAGAACCGATTCACCGCTACCGGAAACGTGACTGAATGAATGAACGAACAAACAATTCGAACGATTCTTCTAGGCGAACTGACCGGCGCGAACTGATTCAAGCAAACAAATCATGAAATCCATCACTAATATACAGTGTGATTTGTAGGATAGATTGACCCTGTAGGGTTTTTGTGCCACTTGTGTTGAATCTAGCAGTACAGCCCTTCATTGAGGGCTCCCTCCAAAGCCGCTCCCCCACAACACAGGACTAGCTCGCTAGCTTGAGCAAAATATCGACCCTAGCCATGTAGAAGACTCTGGTCATGTGCAATGAGTGCATGGGCAGAATCGATGCCATCCAATCATTTAATTCGGCCTAAGAAAATTATTTGATGACTTATTACGGGCCTCCCATTACGGACTGCCACAGTGACTGCCACAGATTATTTGAGTATTTGATTTATGGATTGCTGTTGGATGTAATAAATAATTTCAACAAATGTGAAAAAGAATGCTTCCATAAAAAATGCCTACCCTAGGTTTAAAATATGTGAATAACAGTGGATTTTAAGATCCTTAATGAGCGGGAAAGGGGAGGCATGCCAACATGTAGACCTATACAACCTAACCTTTCAGCTGGGGGGTCAAACAACTTAATTTCTTGACTACCTTACCCCAGTAGGTTTGATGATTTGTGTGTATTTTTTACAGTTTTTTTTTTATAAGCCTAACCCTTCACCCCAACGACATATATGGAATACAAATAAAACGTGTCCTATTTCTTTCACATGATTTTTATTTGAATATACATATATTATATATATCTCATATTTCAGACAGTACAATATGTTCAAAACCAATTTTATGGCACACCCATGTTTGTTGGTACATTTTGCCGCCGTTGGTATTGCTGTGTGGATACGGTACAGTGAGGTGACACATCAGCTTGTTTAGATATACGCTATAGGTGGGTTGACCTCTGGATGACGTTGAAGTTGCAACAGTAAAAAACATGCACTGTCAAGGTAAACATACCACTTAAGTCAAATATCTATTCACATACGATTTTGTTTGGTTGGTTTCTGTTTCTTTTTTTAGGTCCTTGAATATGCTACACAACAAGTGGCTAGTCCTTGAAAGCTAGAGGACATGCACAATTTTTTGGTTCTGACCCAATGCTAATATTAGCAGCTAGATAACTCTCTCTAGTGGCGTATTTGGGTACGGGATTGTGTGATTTGCAAGCCGACCTTCAACAGTACATACTGCACTGGCCTCCCTGTTCTGTGAGTATCCATTTTTAAATGAATGAATTAATAAATAAATAATTGATAAATAATAAATAATCTTTATAATTCATAGATTTTAGCCACCTCAATATAATTCAACATAGTCAAAATATATATATATATATTTTCAAAAATATTTTGTTTGAATGAATAAATAAAATAATATTTCTCTTGCCATCTCTTCATCCATAATGTTCAGCTCACCAATTCCATGAGTTTATAAATCCCCTTTGCTGTTGCGTTTGGCTCTTAAACAATGAAAAGCACATCCAGCAGCCTTCTAGAAGGTTCTAAAAGTCTGATTGCTATTTACTATTACTATATTTACGCCAGTGAATAATAACCCTAAAAGGTCTTTGGATATTCACAATATGTACAAAACACTGCCTTGGTGTAGTGGAGACACAGAGACCTTTGATCAAAGTGACTATGTGTTTGCTGTCTGAGACTACAGAGCCCATTTGAAGTAGACAAACACAACAACAGTGACAGACTTCAAAGTAAGTGACAGAGTCTCTCTCTGTTGGGTGCTAATTCCTGCCATCTGAAGAAACTAAAGAAGTCATATGCAAATCAGTCAGCCATAATCATATAAAAAAAGACAACTGCCTAAAATATTTATTTAAAAAAATAGGTTTCACATGAATAATAAAAAATAAAACCCTATGTGTAAACATCTTGAGTGAGTGTGTGTGTGTGTGTGTGTGTGTGTGTGTGTGTGTGTGTGTGTGTGTGTGTGTGTGTGTGTGTGTGTGTGTGTGTGTGTGTGTGTGTGTGTGCCTGTGTACAGGCAGATATGCATGGTTGTAAAGGCCGGAGTGTGCAAAAAAAGTAAAGACCTCAAGACATACGAGTGATCGACATTAAGTAACACTGCTCTCTCTCTCTCTTTCTCTTACTCGCTCACTCTCTCCTATAGCCAGGGCCAAACGACACAACTTTAAAAACCCTGATTTAACGCCTGTCTACTCTACATGTTCCGATGTGCATTACCTAGAGACACCGGTTGCTTGGCGTGTGTGTGAAGTCTGACAGATGTCCGCAGAGCAGTCAGTCAATAGATGTGTGCTGGTCACTCTTTTCATGGTCACTCGGGACTGAGGAAACCACGGTTTCCCCCTCCCTCCCCGGTTCCTGTTGCACTCCAGGGGGATTGTGGTGCCAATGTGGTTCAGCGAGCCATTGTCTCCTATCCGGTCTTCTTGCTCCTAGTGCTATGTATGTTCCCCTGATATTCTCACACAAGATGCCTAAATAAGTTGTGCAGTGAGTGCATCACACGCAAACACTGACTGTACTCTAATATAGTGTTTAAGAAGTTGAATTGTGTTTCCTCACCCGCCCTCAGGGTGAAAGGGTGATGGGGGACGGGTGGTGTTGATGTTGACTGTGATATTTCTGAGGGTAGTAGGGAGATGAGAGAGGGCAGAGGAGAGAGGGATGAGGGGGAGAAGGGATGAAAGAAAGTGGCGGAAAAAGGAGTAAGACAGGGGGTGAGGTAGAAGAGAGTGGGGCGAGGTAGAGGAGGGAGGATCTGAATCCTGGAGGTGGTGTTGGGCGGAGGGGGTAGCAGCCAGGCAGGTGAGGTGGGGTGGGGTGAGGTGGGGCTGGGGTCCACAGGCCTTCAGATGACCTGGCAGCAGCTGTGGGGTGTGGGGGGGAAGAGCAGGCCCTCCTTGGGACTCCTCTGGATGTTCACGGAAAGAGTCTTGTCACTTAGCGGCATCTGCAGCACCCGGTTCTTCAGGTTCCGGTGGTTCTCCCTGGCCAGGTCCAGCTCACTCAGCCTCAGGTTGCCCGAGCAGGACCCGTCCAGCAGGGGGTCCCCCAGGAACGAGTCCCCCAGTGGGGTGGACCGGTGGAGGGTCACCCTGGGCGTGGGCCCCCCCAGCAGGGACACCTTGTCCAGGCTGCCGGTGGAGCCCCCCATGCACATCCTCCACATGGGTCGCTCCGGCTGGTGGTCCCCCACCTCACTCCTGTCGCCGCCCCCTGTCAGATTGTGGAACTGCGAGCTGAGGCACAGACTCATGAGCTTCAGGCTCTCCACCAGGCCGCTGGTGGCTTTGGCCGAACCCCTACCCTGAGTGTCCCCCGGACTCCCGCCGTTGGGGGGGCTGGCGGGCTCATTGGTGCCCTGTTCCTCCCGCTCTTGAGCTCGGACGATGGGCTCCCGCTCGCTCCCGCTGAAGGCGAGCGTCGGTGCCGGCCCACCGTGGTGTCGCACCTCACAGGAGTCGTCCTGCGTGTCGTCTTCAGAGGTCTCCGAGCTGGGAGTCGCCAAGGAGACTGGTGTTGTTATGGTGAGGGGATCAGGGGACAGAGTGGCACAGGGCGGAGCCGAGAGTCTGGAGGCTAGATTGAGGTTCCTGGGTTGGGCGAGCCCACGCAAGGTTACCCTCTTCTTCCCTCCCTCGTCGGCCTCTTCGTCCTCTTCTTCGTCGCTGATCTCTTCGTGGATCTGGTTGAGGATTGGAGCGCTCATACGACACGTCAGCCTGTTGGCTGGAGAGCGCAAAGAAGACGCCCCCTTGGGGCGAAGCACCACCTGAAAGGGGAGCGGCTTGGGCTCGCCCTCCTCCTCCTCGTCCTCCTCCACACTCAAGAGGCTGGGGCTCCTGGTCTTGCCATGATGCCCCGGTGGGCCTAGCCTCAGAGGGTTGGCATGGGGCACAGCCAGCGGCCGCATCCCCCTCTCGTGGCTCTGTGACATGGGCTGCAGCAGGGTGGCCATGTCCTTCCTCTGGCTGAGGTCCAGCAGTGCCGTCTTAGGCCTGGGTCCTCTGTGGAGGCTCTCTGCACTGCGGGCGGGGGACTGGGGACCCCCGGGGTGAGAGATGGCAGGACCTCCCAGGCCGTCCGTCATGTCCTGGTGCACGTCCACCCTGGTGGGCCACGACTGCCTGTGAGGGGGGGTTGAACATAGGGAACGGCGGAATCAGTGACGAGGCTCAGATCGGAGAGTTTCAGGGTGGATGTCATTCAGACGATACCCCCAAGAAACACCTGTTCAGACATTATGATGTTGGTGACCCCCATACCTGAACTGAGCCTTGCTCGGGCTGGCAGAGCGAATCTGGCTGTGGTTCTCCTTCTCCTGCCTCTCCCTCAACACCCTCTCGGCCAGGAGGAAGTAGGTGGCCGTGATGTGGTTGTACCGGTTGGCCTCCAGCGCCCTGATGCACCGTGAGCGAGAGGTGAGCGTTTCGTTCAAAAACACGCAGAACCACTGTTCAAAAACCTCATTCTAATGCATCAAGGAGCTCCACTCTAAATTAGCTGACAGGCTGGGTGTCTAATCTGACGAGGCACCATCTAGGAATAGACCATGCCAACTGGCGTCTGACGGCAATTATACAGATGACGGCAATCAGTTAGACACGCCGCCAGCTGTGCTAGCACAGAATGGCGCTTTTCCAGCCACCGCCAGATGAGAAGGATTTACTAAATAGTTTGGTGTTTGTTGTCATGGAACAAACATTGGGCTTTTCTGCTGCAGTAAAAGTAGTGGACTTTGGTTATGACGTTGTTATGAAGTTAGAAAGGATCAGTGGTTAGTAGTTGATGTCAGTCTGGTTAGTGATAAGTGGTGAAAGTAATTGTAGTAGTGGAGACATATATCATGTGAATATCATGTGGATATCATGTGACATTGACAAATGTTGGTTACCGTTTTCCAAATGTTGACTATCTGTTCTAGTACAAAGGCACACAAACATTGGGTGAACCGTGAAGCCGGCGAGTGGGAGATGCGTACTCAGTAATGTCGTCTCGGTCGGCGATGCCCCCGAGCACCAGCCGCTGGACGATGCAGCCGTGTTCCTCCTCTGATAGGCTGCGGTGGGAGACCAGGGGCGTGGCCAGCTTGGTGGCGGGGGAGGGGTCAACGCCCTGCAGCCACTCGTGTTCTTCAATGAGCTCCAGCGAGGTACGGTTCTTGGGGTCCCTCTGCAGCATTTGGCCTATGAGACTGGAACGAGGGACGACTGTTAGTGGGGTGAACTGGCACCGTTCTAGTGATCCACTGTTGGGATCCACAGCTTTCAGAACTATCCATGTATTTCACTTAAACTCAAGCCTGGACAGAATGTGTACGCGACAATGAAAGCACATTTTTCCTCAGAGAAGTTCCACTGTTAAAGTACTGCCGTGCATTTTGGGTCCACCGTCTGCTAATTAGCACCTCTGAGAAGTTGAGTAAAAAAAAAAAGACAATAAAAAAAAAACACAGACCATGCCAGGACTTTTATTTTCTAAAACTGTAATTTTCACACCACTTTCAATCAGTAGATGGGGGAAGCGGTAAAGACTTTTCACATGAAATCACGTTAATTCCCGAAGCTCTGCCTTGCAGAAGGAGGAACAGACGAGTGCATTGTTAAAGTATTCATGTACCCACGCAACCTGGCAGAAGACTCGGCTTGCTTCAGAAGTTTTTGAACAGGAAGGTAATATGGAAGTTTATTAATGGTGGAGGGACTGGGGATGCCTGCATTAGACTAAACCAGACACTGCACTGCATCTCTGGGAAAACAGATTGAAAGGCAGGACAATGTGAGAGAGGAGGGGCGTGGGGGGGGAGTAAGCTCTCGTCCCTCAACCACCTTGTTTCTCTCTCTCTCTCTCTCTCTCTCTCTCTCTCTAAACATGAAATATGCAGCGCCTGAAGAGTGCTCACTCCCTCCAACTCACACACTATTATAAGGTGATTGTATGGATGCATGTACAGAGGTGTGTGTGTATGTGTGCGTGCACGTGTCTTACTCTCTGCATGCGTGGGAGACGTGTGCGGGAACACTGTATTTGCAGTCCATGATCTTAGTGAGGGTCTCACTGTCGTTGGTCTCCTGGAAGGGAGGGTGACCACACACCAACATGAAGAGAATCACACCCAGGCTCCAGATATCTGCAGAGGACCAGAGAGAGAGAGAGAGAGAGAGAGAGAGAGAGAGAGAGAGAGAGAGAGAGAGAGAGAGAGAGAGAGAGAGAGAGAGAGAGAGAGAGAGAGAGAGAGAGAGAGAGAGAGAGGCGAATAAGGCTTGCGTTGCATTTTTAACAGTGCCAGGAATGGTAGTAGTAAACACAACAGACATCTCCTAAAGAGAAAGTGCCAGAGGGAAATAAAGGATAATAGGATTGGGAGAGACAAGCAAGCATGGCAGTCTGCCTTTATGTTTAGTGACACATAAACACACACACAAACACTCATATACATATACACACTACCGTTCAAATGTTTGGAGTTTTTTTCAATGAAGATAACATTAAATTAATCAGAAATATGTACAGTCTAGACATTGTTAATGTCATAAATGGCTATTCCAGCTGGAAACGACAGATTTTTAATGGGATATCGACATAGGTGTACAGAGGCCCATTTCCAGCAACCATCACTCCTGTGTTCTAATGGTACATTGTTTAGCTAATCGTGTTAAAAGGCTAATTGTCCTTGTGACCCCAAACTTGTGAACAGTAGTGTACATATATATACGCAAATATTAATACATACATCCATACATCCATATACACACAGAATATACACACAGACAAAGCTCTCTGATCCTATTGACAAATTAAACATGAATTATATTTGATCAAAGAGCTGTTCCCATAAATATGCACAAACCACATCTGCTCAGCGAACATTGAAGCTGTTCCTAGCCGTCTGGTACGACAAATGTGCGCACACACACACACACACACACACACACACACACACACACACACACACACACACACACACACACACACACACACACACACACACACACACACACACACACACACACACACACACACACACACCTCAGCATAATCTGCAGCACAAACGCTGCACGCCTACACACACACACACACACACACCAAGGAAGTGGGTTAACGTGTTCATCCGTCATTGATTCATACGCATTCTAGTTGCTCACTACAGCCGTTCTATCTATGGCTTCTGCAAAGCGGTGCTGGAAGAGAACAGCAGAGTCCTGCAGGCATGCAGAGCAGTGTTTGACGGTAATATGGTCCACTGACCCACATTCCACGCTAGTCTTCCGACAGCATTAATACCCAGCACACATACGGTGTGCACCATGAGCAGCATACCACGCTGATAACACACTGTCAAAGATAAAATAAATATTGTCCACTTTTATGGCCTCCCTCTGTTCCTTATTTTCTGCATGCCGGGAGCATCCACATGATTCTTAAAGTTATTTGTGTGTGTAGATGATTTTTATTTTTCTTTGTGTGTGCAGTAGATTTTGATTGGTTTCTGCGTGTATCGCTGCCTCCGATTGGTCTTTCACATGTTTATAGTTTTCATTATTCTTTGTGCGGGTATTGTCGATTTTGCTTTGCACGTATAATTGATTCTGACTGGACTCTGCATGTCTAGTCGATTGGCCTTCACACATATACTTGATTTTGATTGGTGTTCGCTGGTCTGGCTGCTCAGCAGTCCTCTACCCAGCGTGCCTCTTGGCCTGCGATGCGATGCCTGGCGTGGATGCAGGTGGATTGTGGGTGGTGACTATTTATCGCCACGGCTGTGAAGGAGTGTGCGTCAGCTCGCTACTGCCAGGGGAGGTGAGAAGTGTTGCTGCAGTCCCTGCCGTTTCCTAGCAACCGTGATACCTCCCCTTCCGTCCCAGCCCACCGCTGGTCCCCCCCTCCCCCCCCCCAACCCCATCACTGCGTTGCGGCCGGTGGTCAAGCAACCTGCTATCGTATCGGATGGGTTTATTTATACGAAGCAGTCCGTTTCTCTGCTGCTTACGGCCTAGCCATTAGCGGCGACAGCTGCAATCGTCTAAAGTACCCCTTTTAGTTTTGCGTCCCCCCCTTCTGCACTCATTCACACACCCTACACACACACACACGCACGCCAGGCAAGCGCACACGTACACATGAACACACAATAAGATACGCTTGCTGCTTTTCGTCCATTGAATAAAGATTTTAAAAAGGCAATTTTCAGCCCTTCATCATCATCACCATCATCAGCAGCAGATTGTAACAGCATCCTCCAGAACAGTCTCCTCTTTCAGGACCGAGACGCCCCCCATTTGTAATCTCCTCTGCTAGGAGTAACCGTGGCGACCACAATAATCCCTGGCCCGCCCCCCTTCTGGCTCAGTTCCAAGGCCTACCAACTTTATAGCTTTCTATGATGACCTCGCTGCTGTGCTGAGCCTCGTTCAACGTCAAATGGCACCGCTGGCGTGCTCGCACCGATTAATGACTCTCGGGTTGGATGGGTAATCCTTGCTAATGAACCCATCATCATCATCATCATCATCATCATCCTCCTCCTCCTCATTTCAGACAGCGGTATGGCCGGTGAGTTGTGTAGTGCACATGACTGCAAGACTAGTGCTGCATGAATGGACACGCAAGCACCCATGAATGGGAGACACACAACTGTACATTTCTTGTTCGTAATCTGGGTCAAGCGCATCTTTTGAAGGGATTTTTAAAGGGATTGCTGACTCTGTGATCTTAGAAAGCCGGCAAGTACTGTCGGGCAACTGATTGATTAGATAGGCGCACGCACGTGCACACGCATATATACACCGCGGTGGATGTTTATGGTCAGGCTGGAACTATAGCAGTGCTGATAAATCACTATAGTCTCTCCTCTCGCTTGGCCACCCTCCCGATTTTTCACTCTCGCTCGCATCTGCTCTGCAAAGAGAAGATGAGAGGAAGCATAGAGGAGACAGCAGAAAATAGCCACAGCAGATCCACTCAAATGGAAAAATGGACAAACTCTCTCTCTCTCTCTCTCTCTCTCTCTCTCTCTCTCTCTCTCTCTCTCTCTCTCTCTCTCTCTCTCTCTCTCTCTCTCTCTCTCTCTCTCTCTCTCTCTCTCTCTCTCTCTCTCTCTCTCTCTCTCTCTCTCTCTCTCTCTCTCTCTCTCTCTATTTTCCCCTTCCCTCACACTCTACTCACTAGCTGACAACCCCCCACACCCCCTTCACCCACACACACTCACACAGGATCTGTACCCCCAACATCCCCCCCTTCCCCCCCCCCCCCCCCCCCCCCAAACATCCTCGACGGTGGTTGCCTGCTTGCATTTAATTTGATATGTAAACTGGTAGACACATAAACCTATTGTGAGTATATTCACTGCTATAGTTTAATCTTATTCAATAGTAAACTGAATGGTAGAGTTGCTTATAATTTAATGGCTTAATAGGTGCAGCTCAATATTATTTAATATATAAAAATACACAGTTTTTTTACAACAGAAAAAACTGAACCATATATATATATATATATATATATATATATATATATATATATATATATATATATATATATAGAGTATAATATACTCTATATATGGTTCAGTTTTTTCTGTACAACTTGAAAATATGACTTAGGCCATTACTTTAAGAGGGTGACGACATGAGAGATGAGATAAAAGCACAACAGAGAGAAAATAACAGAAACCAATTTCACGATGACCCAATATCAGATTTCATTACATGCGGGCAGCCTTCAATGATCATGATTAAAGAAGACGCTAAAACTCCCCTCTCCTCTTCAAATAAATAAGTAAATTAATATGGTATCCAAAAAACCCATGAATGGCTAGGTGACTGAATGGCTTTTGTAAAGCAGTAGCAAATATCACCTAATTTTCTTTTCATTGTGTTGCTCTCACAACTCTCGTCCAATCGTAGAGAGCTGTTGACCATTATCCTGTGGTTCAGGAGATGTGTGTACAGTAGGCCCACACACTGGCACAAGTGTTGGTCATACAGCTATAGAGGACACCATGTATTGTTCTGTTGCTTATAGAAGGAACACAACCTGGACTCTGGACTCACATGTACACGCACGCACGCACGCACACACACACACACACACACACACACACACACACACACACACACACACACACACACACACACACACACACACACACACACACACACACACACACACACACACACACACACACACACACACACACACACACACACACAGGGTTGACATAATAAATTCAGAGCCCGAATGCACACCACACGCTCACACTGACCGGTAATATGAGCTTAAGGTAAACACAGCAATAACTGGGCCACTGCTGAATCAGAAAACATCCTCCTCCGACACACAGGGCACTGACCGGTCCTCTGGGCATATTCTCTCTCTCTCTCTCTCTCTATTGTGATTTCCATATTGACCAACATAATCGTGATTATGATTTCTTCCACGCAGCCCTGGGACTCACCCACGGCGGGGGCGTCGTACTCGTCCCCCAGCAGGATCTCGGGGGCGGAGTAGGCCAGCGACCCGCACGAGGTGCTGAGGTTCTCCCCCGGCCGGAAGCGGTTGCTGAAGCCGAAGTCGGTGAGCTTGACCAGGCCCTGCTTCTGGAAGAACACCACGTTCTCCGGCTTCAGGTCGCGGTGCACCACCCGCAGCCGGTGGCAGTAGGAGATGGCGTGCACGATCTGCGCGAAGTAGCACTTGGCCAACTCCAGGGGGAGGAAGATGGGGATGAGGAGATGGGGGATGTGGTTATATATCAAAGTAGGTTAAAGGTGACATATTTTACCACCAGGTGTGAGTGTGATTAGCCATTACGTGACATAGCAAACGTTGCTCATCTATCCAGCACACATCTGGGTGGACACGCCCACTTGTGATGTCAGAAGAGGGCGATTTTCAAAACGGTAATTGGTAATTGTAATGGCTAATCACACTCACACCTGGTATTATAATATATCACCTTTCAAATCTGGAATAAAATTGCACTGCCATTTGCTGAGGTTACATGTAGCATGTGTAAGGTGATGCAGGACCCCAAAGGGTCTGGGGTCTCTTAAGCTCCTACTCTGTCGGGTATATATTTTGGCTCACTGTACATTATCCCACTTATTACCCGGCTACTTACTAAAGAAATCAATACTTTGACACAGAATATGAACCCAAAAATACATGTAATTGAATTGAAAATTGCTTCTGTAAAAATAATTGGAGGTTAGATTCTATGCTCGGAAATAGCATCCATAGCAACGGTCTGTTATTTACAGCAGTGGTCTGCTTTTCAGAATCGAGTACTCAACAAAGATGTGCAATTTATATATATATATATATATATATATATATATATATATATAAATAATTGCATTGCAGGAATTGGTTGTGGTGTTGGTTGATTCAGAAATGCAAGATAAAAGAATGAAAAGAAAGAATGAATATGAAAAGAACTGTCCGGGATATAAAATAAAAAATGTAACTATATAAGTCTAGCCTATAATGTTTTATATAGGGGAGACTGGAGTCTTTATGTAAAGTGAATAGTGCCTAGCTTTGTAGCCAATGAAAATGATGTGTTGTTTCTTCCACCATGTCTATTTTACACCGGTAATATTAACAGTTAGGTTGACTCGGCATAGCATACATAGCGTGCCTAACATGTGGATCCACTTTCATACCTGTGTGCTTTTCGATTGTGTGTGTGTGTGTGTGTGTGTGTGTGTGTGTGTGTGTGTGTGTGTGTGTGTGTGTTGATTGTGTGTGTGTTGATTGTGTGTGTGTGTGTGTGTGTGTGTGTGTGTGTGTGTGTGTGTGTGTGTGTGTGTGTGTGTGTGTGTGTGTGTGTGTGTGTGTGTGTGTGTGTGTGTGTGTGTGTGTGTGTGCGTGCGTGCGTGCGTGCGCGCTGGCTCACCTCCTCGCCGAGCCCGCGCTCATGCTTCATGATGCAGTCGTACATGTCCCCCCCGTCTGCCAGCTCCAGGATGAGGTAGAGCTTGGTTGCCGTGTCGATGACTTCGTACAGACGCACCACGTTGGGGTGCTGCACCATCTTCATGCAGCGCACTTCCTGGAACAGGTGGCCCCGCGCCACTGCGTCCAGCTTGGTCTTGTCGATCACCTTCACCGCCACCTGGGGGGGGGGTGGGTTGGTGGGGTGGTGGGTACCGGGAAGCAGGAAGAGGAGTGAACCTCACGCTGGTAACAAGTGCCCTTCCTCATCACCTTGTTATCCCGTTGCCGGGAGGGCTACACAACATGAGCCACATCGTGCTGTTAAACTCATTTTGGGCTAACGGTGTGCGTGTGAGACGTGTACCTTTTCCCCTGTGAAGACATGCCGGGCCAGTTTGACCACAGCAAAGTGCCCGCGGCCCAGGGTCTTGTCCAGGTCGTAGAGGCCAGCGATCTTCCCATCGTGGCCACGTTTCAGACCAGCCATGAGGCTGCAGGTAGGGCAGAGGAGTTGCCTCTCTCTCTCTAGTCAGCTGGTGTCTCTCCGGTCAGTTCTCCATGTTTCTCCCAACAGGTCGAATTCAGGATGTTGTACCTGGATTCAACAAACATTTTGATAGATAAGTGTCATGAGGTGTTCAAACAACAGAGTAACGGAGTGCCTAACAATTTAGGCAGGCAGCTACCTCACAGGCCTCTTTGAAGCCTAATCCCTTCTAGCGCATTGATGCTAGACATGTATTCAATTTCTAACCAGCTCAGTCAAACAAGGAACAGCCAATCCAGGTAAAAAAAAAAGTTTCCAGGAATTTGTTGAGTAAACTCATTCCACTTGTAGGCACTTGACGCAAAGTTCACCAGATGGTAGAAGTCAGTGAACTTTGCAAACTTGGTTACGAAACAACCCCCCCCCCACACACACAAACACCTCACCAACCTGTGATGGAAAAAATCATATGTTGCTACCTTTCAGTCATATAGGCTTTATTTTCCATTTGTGTATTGTCTTGCCATCCTGCTTTTCCAGCTTTGCCAGTGTTGTATACATATTGACCTTTATGCTTGGTTCAGCCACTCACCAGTGAGTGATGACGTCAAAATGTTAACCCATGTGCTCTGGTCTGCTGTCCTACCTTCCTCCTCAGAGTCAATCAAAATGTTTACCCTTGTGCTCTGGTCGGCTGTCCCACTTTCCTCAGTGGCATCTAAATCTGTTTCTCTGTTTTTATGTGTCTTTTAGCTAGGTGCTGTCTTTCTTGGCCAGGGCTAATTTGTAAAAGAGACTACTGTCTAAATGTGAATACCCTGGTAAACCAAATGATTAATAATAATATAAATGTAAACCCTTCTCTATGGGTAGCCGGCCTATCTTGCTTAGAGTCAACTAATAATGTAAACCTTCGTACTTGGGTAAACCGGTCGCAAGGGAGAAGACATCCTCTTAGGCACTCTTCTGCTTGATAAGAACACAGGCAACTCTGTGTCTTGGGTAAACATTACTTGATTTGATTATTGACATCTACAATGTGGGGAGGAACTGAAACGGTATAAATAACTCTGTCAACTGTATGTCTGGACTGGACAGGACTGGACACTCTGCTAGAGAGGAGTCTAATGTATGCATGCATTAAACCGGTTAATTGTCTACAAGTATTGTGTGCTTTTTGCATTTAGAAATCTCATCTGTCCTAGACGCAATATCTGTTAAAGGAAATTGCCACGACAATTTGGGGGCTCGTCTGGGATACCTAACCTGAAGATTGTGCAAAATATTACTTCAAAACAGGTCAACCGTGCACAGCTGGGGACTGGGTTCTTAGAGCTTTACCTCGCCACCAGGTGACTGTAACCAGCTACTGGGGTGAGAAGAGGGCGCCTGTGGGGAATAGATTGGTTTTTTTTCAGTAGCCTACGGTATCCTGAGGGGAAAATAATTTGTAACAAGTGAGATCACAATACTTGTATAGCTAAAAAAATCTGTTCAGTGAATATAACGGTAAAAGACTCTGTTATATGAACAGTATATATGGAACGGTAAAGAACCTCCATTTATCGCGTATATATGAACGGTAAGCTATATATATCCTATGTAACGGTAATTATTGTCTACAAGTATTGTGTGCTTTTTTGCATTTAGAAATCTCATCTGTCCTAGACGCAATATCTGTTAAGGAAATTGCCACGACAAACCCCCTCTAGCCTGGCAGGCATGCATGGCATGGCATTCCGTTTCGAGGAGGCCATGCGTGTGTAAACTGGAATCCGGCAAAGACACAAGCTTGCCAAGAACATTCCTGACAGGTGAGTGTCCAAGAGGCGTGTCCTCAAAACACTGAGTGTGTGTGCAACGCATTCACTCAATCGTGGTCGGGGAACGCACCCATCGACCACAACCGCCCGACACAAACCACCAACACGTTTAAACTCCACACGAGCATAAAGAAACCGCCAAACAAACAATAGGTGGGTCGCTGAGGATGATGACACTGGCTGGGAATGGCAGTTGGCCTTCATAGCTCTTCTGTAAATATCAACTGTTAAGTAACGCTCTGTAGGAAAGAGCTTCTGAGACGGAGTCTGCCAGCGTACCTGTGAAGAAGAGTGACTCATGTGGCTTTTAATAGCAGCCGGCCATCTCTCTCTCTCACTCACTCTCTACCTCTCAGACACTTTCTGCATGCTTTCATTCACTCACTCTTAAAACACAGGCACACGCCAAGACAGTACCCGGTACTCTGTACTGTACTCAACACTTGTCTTAAACGACGTAAATCTAATAAATCCCTTTAAGGGGATGTCCTGCTGCTCAGCTCCACGTGGGCCTCGTAGGGAACCCATGCGTTCAGTTTTAGCCAGAAGGCGGGATCAGGTCGCTGGTCTTGGGGCTAACAAGCTTACCCAAGCCTTCATCTAATCAGCCTTGTCTGGTATACATTGTACACATTCAGAGCACCTATTTGAGTGATGCATAGGCGTGTTCCCCAATCCCCCCACCTCTCCCTCCTTGTCCTCGCGGTGTCTCTGTCTGTGACACCATTCCAATCAACTACACACCATGAGGGATGGTTGGTTGTGTAACTGTACTTGGGCAGGCCATCTAGAAGATGGAGGTGTTATTATTATTGACAGGTGAGGAAGAGTAAAGTCCAGGTTGCCTGGCATCTTGAACACACCCAGGGCGATATTAAAAAGGGCCACGCTCACAGATGGCACTCGATTGCTCGGGTAGATATATTGGGGGGTGTGGAGGCAGATATGATTACTGTGGACTTTAATGGCCCTTAAGATTGATAACTGAGAAAGAGACCTTGGCCTTTCTGACAGATAGCTTATGTTGGATTCTTCGTCAGACATCAATTGACTCATTTGTGACTAAGACAAATCAAAACACATATTTTAACCTTTAGCCCTGTAATTAAAAGCGTGAGCACATGCATTTCGAGTCAGAGTAGTTCTGTTTCCATTTGCAGTCTTCAGTTCACATTTTAAAACTGCGTTTTGGATAGCCTGCATGTTATCCATTCTGGCAACGAATAAGTAAGAAAACAGGGCGCAGAGGCTCTGTTGCCCATATGGGACACCCGCTGTCAACAACGGACGCATTCTGGGCATCCGGAGCAATAACAACACAAGAAGGTTCGACGCACAAACGTTCCCTTGATACGCATTAAAGAAACATGTGTTGGAGCCTAGAATAACCTACGTTGTATTTATACATGCCTACAATACGGATTCTAGCTTGCTATAATTACGTTATAGTTTAAAGGCCTAATATGTCTTTTCAAACAATAAATATCCCATTAAATACTGCTTACCAGGATGAGGCGCTCTATGAATCAGTGCCAAACGCCTCTCCTTCTGCGTTGCCCGTTTAGATCACTGCTTCACTATGGACTGTTGTACAGCGTGTCTCAATTTAACATACAATACAGTATAAATATTTATGGTGTAGTCCGTAACTAGAAACTGTCAGGAACATATCCGTTAATACCCTCCAATCTCGCAACTCCGGCTCTGTCGTCCACCTTACTGCGCATACTTGCATAGTTCTAACTCATCTCTGACGTCAGAAGCACGTAGACCTATCCAAGAAGGCATGCGTGTTTAATGTGTTAAATTCATGGAAAGGCATGGACAATAGTTTTTCTACCCAATTAGTTGACGCTTTTATTTCAATACAAAAACGTTGTACATTCTTTAGAATGTTATTTTTATTCCTTTAAATATTTTATAATTCATTTCGTTTTTATTTGCAATGTTGCACTTATTTCGATACTTCTGTATTGTTTACATGTCTGATTATCTGTACTCATTGAAGCCTTTCATTGTGCTTACGCGCATCCGTGCTTGAGAATCCATCATGGCCTTTCAACTAAAAATGCATTAACATTGTGAGAGGATGTATTTAGGAACGCCATGTTCCCTCCACAAAGCTGCTGGAGGGCGTTAATTTGGCAGGCAGTGCTGGAGTATGTATCACACCTTGGTTTCGTTCACGAAAAAATGAAAGGAGTTTTAGTGGGATATATCTTGTGGTTCACCATTGTAATGGTAAAAGACAGTGCTTTTTGCTGCCACCTAGCGAAAACAGTGCAGTACAGCAGGCGTGTACTAAAGCGAATTAGACGGTGCTGTAATTACACGCATTTAGAGTAATTCGATTTGAAATAAATAGGCCTATATAATATAACGTTTCTATAGTTCATAACTTGAAATATATATTTGACTCCATGTATGGAGAAAGCATGGGTGAATGCCATCATTTCAAAATACCAAATAGACATGTTTGAGGGGATTGTGTTCTACTTCAATGTTCGGACAATTACTTTAAACTAATTTGTTTAAAAAAGTGATAAAACCTGCATTTTAATTTACCTCTGGTCAGTAATCTCATTATAATCCATTAAATACAAACTAGTTATAATCCATTACACTGGTCAGACATGACATAAGAGCTCTGCTACTGCACAAACCCAACTACGGCAGAAACTATTTGCCGTTTCCCAATTATTTCCTGCATTGCCTCCATCAACACAAAAATCCATATTGTGTAGCACTAGCACCCATACCAAATTGTGCAATTTCTAAAAACAAAACAGATGGCCATGGATACGTTTTTTCAAAATGTTTATTTGTGGAACCGATCACTTTTTTGCTGCCTCCTTCTGGAGTTTCTTCACCTCGTGCTTGATGATTCTGTTCCTCTGTAGACAAAAACAAATTAAATTGACACAATGTCACAAACTGCTAGCTTTTTTACAATCAGCTGTTCATTCATGAAAATCCTTGAAAAGTTTAAACTTACCATCTTCTTGGCCTTCATCACCTTGTAGCGGTCAAAGTCGGACATCTGAGCCCTCTGCAGATAAAAAAAAACATGCATTAATTCCCTAGATCTTCATTATACAAATAATTTATAAACAAACTGGATTACCAGGAGCCATGGAGCAACAGTCTACAAGTATACACGAGTGATGCAACTCTATCAATCAAGCGTTGATTGTCTGACTACAAAATAGCTCCATTCATTAAAGACATCTAGTTTAAAATATCTAAACTTGAGCTGCTATGCATGGAGAAAAGGACTCGAGAATGACCCAATTCTCCCTCTCCATCAATGTTTCCACAAAACCCAATTAACCCTTATACAGACAAGCTATCAAGACCAAGTAAACAAATGTGGAATGAAAGTATTTCAGTATCAATTCACAATCACACTAGACCAAGAAAGCATTTTAATGAACTAGAGTTGAACATGCCCAAGACAAACCATGGACCAAAAAACCCCCAAAAAACTAAGCAGTTTTGATATTCAGTACCAATAAGAAAATGTCCACACTGAGATTGCACTGCTTACCTTCTTCTTGGCCTCAATCTTCTTAGCCCAGCTGCTCTGCTCCCATTTCTGGTTGACCTCAGCCTTCTCCCAGGCTTTCCTCACAAACTTCTGACGGGCACTGTGGAACATGAGACATTTTAGCATACATTGACAGTCTTATCAAGCATACTGGGCACACATGTTTCAGACATGTCTTAGTTGCAGGTCGTATTATTATTATTAACTTTCAGTTTTCTTTGCACAATACAGAAACACGATTGTGTTAAAGCATTAAGGACACATTCAATATAGTTCAATAATTGCCTCATATGATATCTTTCCCATGGAAACTACAACATTACTATAATGAGCTAAAATTAAAAATGGAATTGCATGAGACGAGAGCCCGGAAGATGCCCTCACCTGTGAGGTACTTTGATAACGTAGTCGGTGAGCTGCATGCACTTGAATGGCATGGACTGCCTCTTCACTCCAGTGCAGGGTCCATCAACGAGAGCCTAGAGACGGTTCAAGACATTAGTGACTGTTCTTGTGGTGCTTTGATACATGTGCGGTTTGAGATTGCAGTAAGTCAGCCGTTTACCCTGTTTTGGTCGATGACATCAACGATGGCCACCAGTTTGCCCTCGTTGGCTCCAAAAGCAACGTAGGCGACACGGCCAATCTGAACATAACGCTTGAACACCTGTAGAGAACAATTGCGTTGTTTGAGGTTAGTTTAAATATCCGAGGTTGAAAGGTGAATACTGGATGGTGAGCAGGGTCTGTTATTTGACGCTAGCATGTAGCATTCACTACAACCATCTATCCAAATGTTTCGTTAGCATTGTTCATAGCGTACAAACGAATACGGATGGCAACCCTGCAGTGAAGGCAATATGATACGAAAGAGTTAGTCAGGCTGTTTCACCATTATACGTTAGCAATGATAATCTCTCTGAATGCCTCAACGGCCCTCCCTGCCTAGGCGACCACGTTTCAAACACGGCAATAGCACACATTTCTCCGCAATCAAATATAGCTTTAGATCAACATAAAAAGCACAGCAAAACGGACATATAATGTGAACAGGATAGTTTAGCAACATTATACTTGCTGTTTTATGGTATAGGAGTAATACATATGGAAATACTTTAATTTTTGAGATGCTAAAACTTCACGACGATCTCACCATGATGGCTGTTCGTGAGCAGAAAGGACGTTGCCACTTCCGCCCGGCGCACACATACGCTTTCCGCTTGCTCTCCACACATGCGCACTGGGTCGGAAAGCGCTCAGAAAAAATAAATGCTAAATTTGAGGATGTTTAAAAGGGTCTCGTTAATGATCTTGATAGAGTCTACTTCTACAAAGGTTTCCTTCAAGCAAAATAATAAGGGAGGGTGAATTTTTTATCACATACAGATTTGAAGGCTACAATATTTCACTTGCCCAATGTGACATATGACATAACATAACATTTATTATCATGATAATCACATCACCTAAATATATCCTAGGATTACAACTCCAAGGAAAACTAAAAATACCTGTATTGGTAAATTGTATATAGCAGACACCTTTTCAAAAGAAGTCATTAACATGTCGGGGTTGGGCTTCTTGCTTAAAGACCGGGTAAACCAAATTCAGTATTTTTCTTCTTATCATATTAATTAGGCCTTAAATGTGTCCCTCAAAACATGTAAAAAATATTTTTCCCATTCATCATTTCCTTGAGGAGCTAGGCCTCAGAGAATGTTCTGTGTGCAGGTTTAAAATGGGCGGGTCTACATCGAAGACCGCTTTACGTAAAGCGGTCTTCGATGTAGACCCGCCCCCTGCTGCCCTCTAGGTATAAATACATTAACCGCGCACTAGCATTCTGTGGTTTCACCCGTCTATGGTTTTACCGCTCACGAGTCTGGTTTGAATTGTCAGTTTGCAGCTAGCTTGCCCGTTATGCCTCTTCAACCTCGTTGGTGCATCTTCCCTGGATGCCACAGTGGGAAACGTAACGTTAACGGTTCGTTTACTTTATTTAAGTTTCCGACCGAAGACGGTCTCTCTCCGGTGATGGGCGTGGTTTCCTGGCCTGCAGCGCACACGCCCCCACCGTCCTGAGCCAGGGATTACTGCTCATTTTTCATCAACTTTGAAGCATAATTTTATATACTTCGCGATTTTTTTAGTCCTTCAAATTTGGCAGGGTGGTTAATAATATATTTTCCTGTGGTATTATAAACTCAAAACCCATAATTATTTTTGGTTTACCCGGTCTTTAAGGATGTCTATAGCACACAGTGGGGTTCAAAACCCAGAACCTGTCAACTGGGAGTCAAACACCATATTCTCCATTATGCAACATTTTAAGGTATGATATCAGATAAAAACATCTTATACTGTGAATTTATTTTAGGGAACATCTCACCAATCTAATCAAAACGGTATCACTATTCATACACTCAGTTATATGAAGTTGAAGGTGAATGATAATCTGTAGCCAAACCAGGGTACTCCACTCCAATTGGACAATATTTTCCAAAAAGTATTTATTACAACATTAAAAAAAAAAACATTAAAACATAATATAAAAGATTTATTTAAATACCCTTGAAAGAATGTTGTACTCTACACTGAGTGAAGTTAGAATGAAGGGTCCCCAAAGCCTAACTGGTCCTGTAGCTCTTTAATCTCCCTGAGGACCGGCTCGTCCTGCAGGTTCAGCTGGGAGGAGGAAAACAACGATAAACAATCAGGTGTTCAGAGACCAAAGATAGATGTACGATTCAGAAATGTGTCTTGTTTTCCAAGCAGATGAACAGAACAATGTGGTAGCATACCTTCACAGCATACTTGTATGACTGCTCTGCTTCCAATCTTCTGCCAATCTAATAAAAAGAGTCAGAGAGAAAGACATGTTGATGGCCCATTTAATCATGAGAGACGTAAATGGATTTTGTGGTTCAAATCCATTGAATGTCTCGAAAGAAAATCGAAAAGGGTTCTTCCATCTGGATAGGACTGGAATTCAATCTACTGTGACCGTGTGGGATTGCGATTGTTCCCAAGAAAAGAGAAAGGAGCCTGATGGTCACCCAGGGGTGGAGTGCCTCACCTTGAGGGAGACTAGGGACAGGTATCCCCACACCTCTGGGTTCATGTTGTTCAAGGTGTTGGCCTCCGTCAGTGCTTCCTCAGCTTCATTCAGGTTCTCCAGCTATGTGCGGATCACACACAAACACACACACACACACACACACACACACACACACACACACAATTTACAATAATAGCCTACAAATTCTTAATGAAAATCGGGTGTAAGATTGTTTTTCTATTTGTTTTTTTGTTACCCTGTAACAGGCGATGCCCAGCCCTAGCCAGGTGAGACAGGACGGGGAACTGCTGCAGGCCTGCAGGTATGTGGTTCTGGCACTCTGGAACTGTAAGAGAAACCCACACAATGTGTGAGGCGTTTTCCTGTTTTCATGCTTAATCTTTATGAACATTTTCGGTTGATCTCTTAGTCCTGATGCAGCAGGCTAAATAACAGACTTAAGTGGTGTTTAATCAGGCCATTGAGACCATATTCACACTGCTCCGGCGAAATATCAGACGTTAGTGTCGACATGGAATAAAACACCAGTCAGGTGTTGGTTTTCCTTATCAGCAGGAGATAGTTGAATTGAGGGGAGGGGATGGAAGGCGGGGCTTCACCTGTCCTTCCTGGAGGTAGACAGAGCCCAGGCGGAGGAAGATGGGGTGTGTGTCCTCAGGCTGCCGCTGGTACTCCAGGCACCTCTGGTAACACTGGCGGGCCTTGGCCCGGTCTCCGCTCAGGTAGCTGCAGTGACCCAGCAGAGCCCACGCCTCGGGCTCCTGCACACAGTAGCAACCACGGCAACCCGCTGCTAAACAACCAAAGTGTCCCAAATGTCCCCCATCACGATCTAATGTCCCGTTTCAAGAACGTTCTATATCATCCAGGTGGAATGAGGGGAATTCAGAGCTGGTAAGGTTGGATTTTGGAGTCTGTTTGGATGAACAACAGAAAACCTTACTTGACCTCTTCATAAAGTTATTAAGGGTTATCAAGGTCTGCATTCGAAAATAATGTTCTAATCAAATCCACTGCAATTGCAAGTCATTTCAGTCTATCAATTTCCTTCAATTCCAAGGGTTTATTAGCTGAATTGTAGACATTCCTCTATGACATTACAGTGAATACAGTACTACAGGGTGTCCTTGATAGTACTGTGATTGTAAGTCCTTGATTGTAATAATATTCCACAGCCCGGTTGTTTTGTCGCATAATGTGAGTACCTTGCTAGTGTGAGCTAGCGCCTCCTTTAGGGTGGCAGCAGCACTACAGTAGTCTGCGCTTAGCATCTGCAGCTTAGCAGTGGCCAGGCGGTAAGCGGTGGTCAGACCATGGGTCAGACCCCCCTCTGAAGACAGCAGCTCCTGGGCCAGAGCTCTCTGGGCCATCTACACACACACACACACACACACACACACACACACACACACACACACAAAACAGATCAGTATTATAGCCATCAGTTGAGAAATTAAAAACACTATCTGAAACATAATAACTGAAGGGTGCTTCATCATCGCTACAGACCTCTTAGTCATCTCACTCAAGAACAGCCAGTAAATATGAAAATCCCATCTTTTCCAACTGACATCTTCTTAAATCAGGTAGTGCTAATGATCCAGTTCCTGGTTGGTGTGAGTATATATACTGTATATGTGTGTGTGTGTGTGTGTGTGTGTGTGTGTGTGTGTGTGTGTGTGTGTGTGTGTGTGTGTGTGTGTATGTCTGTATACCTGCAGGGCATGGTGCTGCAGCAGGAACTGGGCGGTCTCCATGTAGATGGACGACCTAGGGGGTGTAGATTGTGTCCTGTTGTACGCCAGGGTGGGATTGCAAGCTGCAGCTGGCATCTCTGCATCAGACTGCCTCTCTCTCTCTGGCTCCACGCCAATGCGCTCTGTGTGAATGATATAGGCCACAGAGTCTTTATTACCGGTTACCGGTTACAGTGAGTAAAGTTTCCTTCTTGGGCCTGTGCAGCAGTATCTGAAGCAGTATTTCAGCTAAGTTCAGCTAATGTATAGAATACTAGAAATACGTAAACCCTTTCAATATAAATAAATGCCTAATGTTCCATTGTGTTTCTCCACAATACATATTTATGTTCATACCAATACACCGGACTCACCTGGCTTGACCTCCTCCTGTTCCTCCATTCCCTTCTCCTCCATCAACTTTCCCTCCTTCTCCTCCTGTTCCTCGTCCTTCCGTCCCTCCAGCTGGGGCCCCTCACCCTGGGTGCCTTCCCTCCCATCATGGGCCTCACCTCTCCCCTCCCGGGCCTCGGCTCTCCCCTCCTGGGCCTCACCTCTCCCCTCCCGGGTCTCCCCTCTCCCCTCCCGGGCCTCTCCTCTCCCCCCCCGGGTCCCCCCTCTCCCCGCGGGGCTGGCCCTCAGCAGCCTGCCAGCCATCAGGAAGCAGCTCTCAGCCTTGAAGTGGTTGTTCTGCCCCTGGTGGAACATCCCTGGAGGGAGGACCCCCAAAATAAGGAGGAGCATAATAACAAAGGAGGTCCATTTTTAGGATTATTGACTATTAGTTTGTGATTCAATTGATTAGCAGCAATGGAAATATCAATCCAAAATACATGAATGTCCTTATGGGAAACTTTGCCATATTTTGCAGCGGCTGTTTAGGACTCAGTTTGCTCAAAGGCACGTCAGTAGAGTACTGATGCCTCTCCGGTTGATGTTGACCGTAGTTGTGGAGCTCCTTACCAAAGAGGGTCCAGGCCACCACGCTGGCTGGCTGGGCGCTGGTCGCTGCCTCCAGGTAGGTCTCCACATTGTCATAGCGCTCCCCCATCTCCGCCAGGACCCCACACATCACCAGGCTGTGGACCAGAAGCCCAGGGGAGTCAGGAGGCTGGTCTCACCAGAGGGTGGATGGACAGGGAGCCACTGCATACCTGGGCAGGTGGGTCTGCTGGAGGGAGACAGCGTGGTGGAAACACTCCTCAGCCTTGATGTGGTCCCCGGTTCGCATGTAAAAGGTCCCGTAGTCCAGCCAATGGGAGGGCTCCGTCTGACCTCGGACCAACCGCTGAAGGAGCACAAGCGTAGCATAACAGTTAGTCTAACACATAGCATTACTGTTTAACCGCTGGCATATCACATACGGTATTATAACTAGTGAACTATTAGCATAGCATTACTTACAATTAACATACCCCATGGCATAACCATAGCACAACCATCACCAAACCCCATGACATAACAACCATAACACAACCAGTTTGCACAATTAGAGTGCAGGCAGAGTCGCACACTTCGTTCCACATTGCAAACATTGGGTTTGAGTTGTTGGGGTGAGTTGTTGTGGTAGATCAGACCACAGAACCCTTAAATCCTCATCCCAATGAATATACTGAGTTCCTATCGACATAGACTTAGTGAGATGTGGTCACCTCCTGGTAGTACTGGGCGGCCAGCTGGAAGTCTCTGTTAAGCTCCGCCTCCCTGGCAAAGTGTCCAAGCTGAGAGATGTCCAGGACGGGCTGCACCCCCGCTGCCTCCTGAGGCTCCTCCTCCGTCTGGAGGCGGGTACAGGAGAGGGGAAGGGACGAGAAAAGGGAGGATGAAAGAAAGGACAGGTGAAGAGATGCTCCAAATGAGGAGAGGGGAGAAGGGGAGATGAGAGTACTGCTGGGACTATGATCCATGTGAGTAAGGCAGAGTGGGCGATGGGATGACTTGTTACCATGTTGAGAGCCAGGTGCATCTGATCCACCAGGTAGACGTAGAGCTGGCTGAGGAAGGCCTGCAGCTGCTCAGGGTGGGAGAAGGCTTCGGTCCTCAGCATCTTCTCACGCACTATCCCCACCACGGAGCTCTGGAACCACAATGGATCACGCTTGAACTCTCTTAAGCTGGTTGAGATCACTTTCATATTGTACGCTTTGTCCGACTTCCTTGCAAGAACTTTGTGTGAAACGTCTCGCAATATGTCTCCAGCAATAAAATGTTGTGTGTTTATATGTGGAAAGGCTGACTTTACACAAGGTTCAAGGTTCAAGTAAAAAGCTCAGCAACAATTGTGAACTTTCCTTCTTCACTGTGAATAATTGTAAGGAGTCCCTATATGGGACCTCTGTTTCTTCTGACCTTCATCTGTTCCTTTAAGGCAAAGTACTTCCCAGAGTAGTTGAGTTCTCCTAGCAGCTGGATCCGGCGGTGCTCCTGGGTGCCGGGGTCCATGGGCTGGGCCCCAGGCTGGAAGGCGGCCCCAAACAGCTGCTGGTACTGATCCAAGACCTGGCCCACCACACTTGTGATCTCGTGGTGGAACTCCTGCACTGCCTCCACACAGAAGAGAAGAGCGCTCACTCTCGCAGGCTATATTTATATCTATGAATGTGCGTGCGCGCATGCGTGTGTGTGTGTGTGTGTGTGTGTGTGTGTGTGTGTGTGTGTGTGTGTGTGTGTGTGTGTGTGTGTGTGTGTGAGGGTGTGTGAGTGTGTGTGAGCGTGTGCATGCGTGTCCGTGTGTGTGCGTGTGTGCGCGTGTGTGTGTGTGTGTGTGTGGTCTACTTTTCCAGCCCCGGCAGGGTGATGTGGTAGCGGAGGTCTGGGAGGAATCAGCTCCATCACTCTGCAAAGAAAACCACAGAAGAAGACACTGATGTATCTGTATCTCTAAATGTGTAGTATGTGGCACCAACTTATTGGTACTTACTTTTTGGCTAGCTCAGCGGGAGGTCTCTTGGGGACCAGGGGTTTCTCTAAGGTGATCTCAACAACGATGTAGGTTCTGGCATCTGCATACATCTAGGAGGTGGTTTAGGTTAGGGAATCAAACAGACTATGACAAAGCCATGGCCTTAGTAGATCCTTCACACTCATTTGATGCGGTCCTCGACTCATGCCACCACGACTACGTGACTGACTTGTAATAGTTGCGGTCAGTGGGTTGACATTATTGTCTGCTGACATTGCAGTTGCCATGTTGAGACTGCAGCCTACCTGTCTCTCTGCGATGACCTGCGGGTCCACTTCAGTCGCGGTTTCTGTAGCTGGAAGCTTGCTCTGGCCTGTCTGCTCAGTGACCTGTTACAAATGCCATTACCTATTGTCATTTGTCACTAACACATTATTATCTTCGCTGCTTGTTTTATGTTGTATTGTAGCTTTTATTTAATATAGAATATATTTATTTCTGTAACATTGACTACAATAGTAATTGACTACAATGTCAGAGACTTTGGTCTCAATGTTATTTTCCCAGTTTAAATAAAGGTACAATTATTATTATTAAAATAAATAATCTGTATATATTCCAAAAAATAACAACTAATTTCACCTCAAGCGATTCATCGCACTGCTCTATAGCTATATGTTCTTGTATGTTCCTCACCGCACTGAGTTTTCTGGTTGTCTCCTTCCCAGGCTTGTTTCCTCCATCCACCCCCTTGCTGGGAGCCCCCTTGAGGGAGCCTGCTGGCGGGCTAAGGCGTAGAGTGGCTGCAGCCTTGGCCTGCTCCTTCAACACACTCACCGTCCGCTTGGCCTGCACAACCAGGGTAGAGTACAGCTGTCTGTTAGCTACAATGGTATGGTGTAAAAGTTGTTTGCTCATGCATCTTTGTGATTCTGAAGTGTGCTGTTATTTTAAAGACATTTCTTGTCCTTGTAATGTTGTTACTCTTATTAAGAACTTTAATTGCTGTTTTGCACAAAAGTGCTGTATAAATTGAGTTTGATTTGGTTTGTGCTAATATGTTGTGTGTCGGTTTTTCAAATGGTACAAAAATTGTCAAATCAGATAAGATGAACTTTATCAATATCAGATTGGACATTTTAAAGTATTATACATACTAGAGTTGAAAATAAATACAACTTAGATCATGTCCTTTCATCATCAACCAACATTGTCAGTGTCCGTGTGTTGTCGCATGTTGTCCTGTGCTGCCTCTGACCTTGGCCAGCAGGTCGGACTCCGAGAAGGGGTGGACTCTGTAGGTCCCTCGGATGCGGGTGGCCCCCGGGTACAGCAGGGGCCCCATGTCCACAAAGGCCACGCCGTGGAAAGAGATCTGCTGCTCAGGCTCAGACACCTTAACACACGGACAGGGATGCATGTATTAATATGTTAACAGCCATGGAAATAGCAGTATAGAAATAAGGGTTTAAACATCCTATGACGATATCACTTTAAGTAAATGACTTAAGGGTGCTGTAGGGAAGATATAAGTGCTACTATTTGAGTGTCATTTGTAAGAAATAACAGCCATCTGTCTGCAATTAGGGAGAGAAATGTGCTGTGAGAATATCTGCTTTGAGTTGACTATGCCTGCCTCTGTATGAGCCAATTTAGATTTGAGACCGCTCACAGCTCATCTCCTGATCAATCAGTGCATCTGTTCCCTGAGTGCCTCAAGGGAATCCATCTTGCCTGTCAGTCACAAGTTTGTGAATGCAACACTTGGAACACTCAATGGCACAGAAACAAGGGGGAGGGGATGCTCTCTCTCTTTACAGTTCTCGAATCTTACCTACAGCAGTTTTAAAAAGTAAAGTAAAAGTCCTTGAGCCTTCTTCTCAAGTATTAATATTATACTTGATAGTACCATACTTAACCACTGGATTGGCTTCATAACAAGAGGAGGACATTTGGACTGTTCTCTGATTGGGTACTGGCCTTTCCTCCCTGGACTACTGGAGGCGGGGCCTTCATGATCTCCAGCGGCCACAGTCGGCACTCTTCGATCCTCTCTGACAACCTGAAACCCCAACGACCAGGATCGTACCAGGAAGAACATAAAGGTACACATAAATAGCCGACAACAGACAACATCATCAAGGACATCGATCTATGGTATGTCGGGTTAGACTATGAACCTGGTGGAGCCCCCGGTGTCCAGGAAGCAGCGACGCACCGTGTCCCAGCACACTCTCTTCCTGGCTGTCTCTGCCTCATGACAGAACTCCCTGTCCTGCAGGCATACAGGCATCGTTTAGCATGACCTGCTACACAGATCTGCTAGCCAAGTACAGTATTGTTTTGACAGTCTTTAAGCTTCCTACTAGAAGGAAGGAAAGACATTTACAATGTTAGGATTAAAGGAAGGAACTAAATAACTAAGTATGTAAGTAAGTAAGTAAATATAAATATAAAGAGGAATCGAGGGATGACAGAAAGAAGGAAGAAAAGAAGGAAGGAAGGCCATCCCAGATGGCACATAGTGGTATATTCACCTTCACATAAGGCTTCACAAACGTATTGTGATGCAGCAAAATTGTAAATCGAACTTTACTTCAGTGGATGCTTGCTTAGCAGCTGACCTGAAGGCTGGCCTACCTCCGGGCTAGTGAGGTCTCCGTACTCCTCCTCCGGGAGCTCCTCCTGAGTGGACACAGCCCTAGAGAAGACCTGGGCTCCCGGGGCCAGAGAGCCGACCTGGGGCCACTTCCTGGGCCTGTCTGGAGCTTCCCGCTCGTCGCCTGCTCTGAGCTGGCCCTCAGAGAACACCAGAATCTCCTCTTTCTGCAAGAAGACACCTGTTATAGACATGTGCAACAAAAACACATCAAAGATGGGCAGGATTGTGTAGAATCCTAGGGTGTTGCTGTCCCAGACAGAAGGTTCAGTCCTCAATGATCACAGCAGTACCTGTTGGCATCCTTAAGTGAACCACATCTAAGTATAATTAGAGGAGTCTCTGTAAGGCTGTCCTTCTCCACAACCGTTCGTCCGATCAACTTCCCACTTGGCAGCTGTATAACGGAGTACTCAAGGAAGTGCAGTGCAGAGTGGGAAGTTGTTTCTTGAGAAAGCTGCAAGGAGCAATACTGGGCTGCCGAGCAATCCACCCGTTCCGGAAAGGCACGTTTTGAACAGGCACTGCACTGGTGTTCCTTGATGTTATCCAAGCCGCTTTGTGTCTCCTAAGACTGAGTATTGATGGTAGTATTGAAGTAGCTCACTGTAAGTCAGCCATTTGGAATGGAAACAGGCAGAAGAGCGCATCACCTCGGCTGTGACAGGAAGTTGCAGAGCCGCTGTGTAGGAGCAGGGAGGAGGGTCTGGCGAGGTGGTCAGGCTCCAGGCCTCCGGGACGCTGAAGGCGGTCTCCATGGTAACCATCAGCAGGTTAGAGGCCAGCCGCTGGGCTTCAGACAGCAGCGGTGTGGGGACTCTCACAGCCACCTCCAGCGAGGGCAGCTGCTTAAAATGAGAAGCTCATGGATTGGTTTCTTATCATGCTGGGAAGGAAAGAGGTTCACGCTGAGCTACTGCGGGTCATCATCATAATGCACTCACTTTGGATTGGGAGCACAGAATTCAACACAAAATTCACAACCACTGGGTGAGGCACACATTTCTGGGAAACATTCATCAGGAATGGATGTAATCCGTAGCGAAATGTAGTTAGCTGACTTAGTACAACTGGATTAAATTCATTGTATGTCCCTATTTGGATGCAATCACTTTATATAAATCAGAAAGAAAAGTGTATACTGGTTTGTCCAAAGACCTGCGTCATGAATCTTTAAGCTTTTAATAAACACTTGATTGTAATTTGCACTGCTGTCTTACATTACCCACACTGTTAGGGGTCTTGAGCATAAGAAGCTGATACACACAAGCACCAACCCAAAGAACATAATCAGGATCTTATTATCTAAAAAAGCTTATCTAAATGGCCGTGGGACACACTGTATGTATATTAATCTGACCAGAGTGCTGTTGTCCAATGTGACCGTCTCCAGTGGGGAACCAGCAGTGCCGTGCAGTGGAACAAGTGACGAGATGTTGCACTGACCTGCAGGAGAAGAACAAGAGCGAGAGCCTGAGACCATACCCTATACCACACAATCCTCCTTGGACAGATCCAATAGCAATGCTTTTCAGAAGCTCTGCCCCTGGAGATATGTTGTTTGTAGGGGAAACATACACATAGAACAACTCTTATCAGTAACAGAGGGTTACGTGAGTTGCTATGTTACCATGGAGAAGAGGCAGCAGGTCCATCACCGCTTGGCCCAGTACTGCGGTCTTCTCCTCCTTCTGCTTCTTCTCCTTGGGCAGGATCTCCATCACCGTCACTGACCCCGAGAACACAACAACCAGGTCAGGTGGTACACACAACTCAGGTTTCATCTCTGGGATTGTTAGCTTTCTGAAGGAAATGTTGTTATTTGAAATAAAATGGGAGGAAAATAGGAAACATCTGTCAGAACGTTACTATAAAGCCTGGATGAAGAAAAAAAAGAACTACAATGCAAAAGAGAACTGAAACTAGAACTCTGTGTTCCTTACATATGAGCGGTTTGTGGGCCATGTCGTCCAGGCTGTGTCTGTCGTCAGGGCATCTGAAGCTGCAGCTGAAGTCATAGTCCACCACGCCCTGACTCACGTCTACCTCCTGCCTCCGGGCTGACTCTCCCACCACGGCACCGTTAAATTCAACACGCACAAAGTGGTGGAATGGGTCCTGTTTGTTGCCCCGCTGGAAATAGAGAATTCTTCATTCAATATTCATGAGATTCAAATGAATGGTCATTTGCATTCATTAACTTGAGTTAAGACCACAATGCTAAACTGGACCTTTTTTAAGTAAGGCATATAATGTTATATCACTGGTCAGGCATGATAACTTGCACATTTCACAACTGCTTATTTAATCCCTCTGAAGATTTTGCTAATGTTTACGTTCAACCTTTGTTTCCATTGAAGCCCTAACTTAAATTATCTTTGACTGTTTTACACAGTTCCCCTACCAAGCTAAAGTTCTTGTGTGTGTGTGTGTGTGTGTGTGTGTGTGTGTGTGTGTGTGTGTGTGTGTGTGTCTGAGAGTGTGAGTGTGTGTGTGTGTGTGTGTGTGTGTGTGTGTGTGTGTGTGTGTGTGTGTGTGTGTGTGTGTGTGTTAGTCCTAACTGAGACCTGTGATAACGTTGTGGTTTTGCAGAACAAAAACAACACTTACCAAGTTATTCCCTCGCAGAACTGTAATGTTAACAGCTCCATTAGATGTTTTACCATTCAATGTTTCCTCCATACTTAACAAATATTCACGTTAAACCGCTGTCCGCTATGCCTACTACCAGCGTTTACAGTCCGTTTCTATAGCAACGGTTGCAGGCTCAGTAACCCTGAACACGCGTGCACAGTACGCGCAGCCGATCCACACATTTCATAGTACGAGAGAGGATCCAGAATTGTAGCGTTATACCGGTCTGCCGCAACGCAATATCCGGTCTCTTATTTAATATGAGCTGTATATGACAGTTTACCGTCCTCGTAGCTAGAAGAATACTAACAAGACCGTCATAGCAACAACAACAACGACATGGATAATTATTTATGAGATTTCACCGGTAATATTAGCAACAAATACCCGAAACATGTAGCGGAAACAACCGGAAGTTTCGCCCTCTCTCTCGCCAATAATGCTCATTTGTATCATCACTTTCCAGGCGTTCTGTCGTGAGATAAGAACTCACAACTTTCTTTATTTTATGTAAAAAAAATAATAAACCTAAACAACCTGAAGTAAATACGGATGCAGTTCTCCCTTATTTATCGGCCTTCCTGTTAAAGACAGCTTTCGATGCAAAACACATGAGATATATTCCAATTTAAGTTGCTAATCTTTATTAGGCCTATAGCCATTTCAGTAATAGTAGCCCACAAACCAAATTGAGAAAAATCTAGCAACCAGAAACGAACAGACTTGAACAAGCATTGTACTGTATTTAAAAGAAAGCGAGTAAAAACTGCTCTTGGTGAAGAATGATGATTATGAAGGTATTATTGTAGCAAAAGTCTTTAGCATGCGTACACTAAAGTCACAATATGAGTAGAGCTGCCAACTCTCACGGTTTCACCGTGTGACACACGCTTTTGCCTTTTTACTAAGGCAAGCCAACCCTGCCAGAAATCGACCTCATTCAGTCACGCTTCACCTTTAATACATGGACAGTCACATGAACACGGCTGATTTGCAATGTTTGCAATGTCCGATTTTTCTCTACTCTATTTTTTTTCAACGATTACAAAAAAGTTGTCTAAGCACAGGTGGTATGTGTCTGGTGGTCATACTGGCTATAGAATCTATAACTACTGGCCCATCAACTATTGTAATGTAATGTGGCCTCCGTAATAGCAGATTTAATATTGACTACGCCACTCTCGATTACAAGGGTGAGAGAGTCTGGTGATCATACTGACTATAGAATCTATAATTACAGGCCCATCAACTATTATTTAAGCACAGGTGAGAATGCTCTGTTCAGGAGTAGACTGCACGTACTGGCGTGTCTCAGATCCGCAACTATATATGCTTGCAGCGCGATAGTGAGCGTGAACTCACGTACGGAAAATTGCGTACGGGCGGGCAATACGCGACTGTGCAAAGCGCTTAAAACGCCTCGAAATAAAAAAAAACCTGCCATTTTTTTCGCCGTAATGCGCAAAAAATGCGCCGCTTTTTACGACGCAATGAAGTCTTTCACTGGCGCGCGTAAAAAACGCCGTTTTGGCCATCAAAACGCGCGTAAATTACGCGCGTTTGTGCACATCACCGTGTCAATGTCTTTCTAGTATGCTAATATTGTCCGCCCTTCTTTTCTCTCAGCCAATGCATTTGAAGTGTTTGCGCCCAATCGCTTATCAAGACAAGCAGACCAAATCAGTTCAGCACAGATCGACTTTGTGACAATTTCTCTTCATTTCTGTAGGTATTTAAACTCCCCTTCCATGCATATAGACATATATTTTGGCTACATTATTTTTTTGTTCTGGTAAGCCTTCTGTTAGAATCAGGAGGGGGAGGAAAAACCGCCAAGATACATTATAATGCTTTACCTATCGGCAATTAAGATATGAAATTATTGGACTGCAGGTGGCGCCACGCCACTCACTATGCATTTTCACTCACTGTTTGTGTTCATAGCCAATCCACATCATCCATCCCCAAAAAGTTGTTGACATTTTTTGACAGCGATCAACCTAATGCTATGTCCAGAGCTAAACATAAAGTTGTTCAGGTGAGTCAAACATCAGACATTACCATTCGCATTACTTCTGTCGGATTTACAGTTCTTCATCAAGATAGCCCGCAATATTGTTATGTCCAGCTGTGGCTTTGGTTATTCCAGTCAATCGCAAGCAAGTTAGTTATTGTTAGTTATCGAAATATGTATTGTTATATCAGTGTAGTTACTACTACTATACTGTCATTGTGTTACTTATTAGCTAGCCAGTGATTGTCTGACAACACTATGCAAAAATAATGTTAATCATACTGAATGCCAGTTCTACAGAGGTAAAATCTGAAAATACCTTGCATGCATTAGGTATGCATTACAAGATTCTACAGAACCTCACTCCGGCCAAAACCCAAAAGTTGGCAGCCCTGAAAACATATCATTGTGGGCTAAATTAGCAATGGCTGGAGCAGAATGGTAGCCTGGCAAGCCAGACCCACATCAGGATGTTGGGTCTGGGAACACTCCATTGGCATTGGCACGGCTCAATCCAGAGGCACAGCTTGTGAACAGGCAAGGCAGGCAACTGCTTGGGGCCCCAAGAAAAAATAAAAAAAATGTTTTTTTTCTTTTTTTCTTGGGGGGCCCCCTGGTGAGCCCCTAAGAAGTATCATCCCTATGGCATTTACCACTTGTTTGACGAAAATGATCTCCCAGACTTTGACAAATTTTTGCACCATTGTTTCACCTGAACACGTCTGCAGTGGCAGATGAGATTTTGACAGTATAAGCTGATATTAAGCTTAAGTCCAGGGCTTATGGAGAATTTGGGAACTTACTCACAAAGGAAAAGTATCCAACCATGAGGAAATGTGCTACCTTGACTGCATTATTTGGCTCTACTTAGTTATGCCAGTACAAATACCATTCCACCATCACTGATGGTCATTTGGAAGCCTGCTTGAGAATAGCTTCCAGCAGCTATTGTCCGGACTATGAAACCCTGGATGACTCCATTCAGTGCAAGTCATCAAAGTATGTACTCAGTATATATAAATAAATATATGTTTAGCATTATTTAATGTAGGTAGATCATTTTGACTTGGTCATTTTGAAAGTAGCTCGAAGGCTGAAAAAGTGTGAGAACCCCTGAGCTAGGGCAAGCACTTGCCCTAGCAAAGGCCAGAAAACAGCATTTGTAGTTTGTTTGCTGTTATATTAATGTTCAGAATTTCATATGTAGAACCTTCAAGGGTTTTGATGAGAACTGGGAAAGAAAACTATTCAAAATTACTCAATTGCTGTAACTAATTTGAGATAATTAATACCAAGTCACTTCACACCTCATTTATGTATGCATTTTATATCATTCATATCATTTATATCATTTTTTTAATATCATTTTTTAGTTGTATTGCTCTATATTTGTATTAATATAGTGCTAACAAATTAATGTGAACACTGACTCTTTTTCAGTGGAGTGCAATATTCAATGTATTTTGATTTGAGTACATAGCATTTGCACTAGCCATGGCATGTAAAACAGCATTTGCAAAATAAATGCTTTAAGCATGGATGAACACTCGCCTTAATACTGGTTTGGTCAGATTATTTATAACATAATGGTGAGGAACGTTGGTTGGAGGGGCCCCCTAGGAGTTTTTGCCTAGGGCCCCAACAGACTCTCAAATCGCGACTGCCAACCAACCTGTCCATCAGGAATCCTGAAGTAATGAACATAGCAAAAGCAATCAATCAATCTTACAAAGAACATAACTGACAGTCATCCAAGCAATAATTATGACGTCATGTGGTATACAAAGGTCTGTGTAAAGAACACACTGACAGCAGCAGAAAATGTATCTTACACCAATGAGCGGACATTAATACATAGCACACAAAATAGGCATGTAAAAGGCCAATGCCCTTTAGGATAAATTAAATGTTGACGATTTTGAGCCTCTGGTGGCCATGTTGTTTTGTCAATCAACTTAATTTTACTTGATAGGAGTCCATCTTGATGTTGGTGAGTTAGTCTATAACAGGGGTCAGCAACCTTTTCAACATGCAGTGCCAGTTTGACATTTTCTTGTTGATGAGTGTGGCATATGCAACAATATATTAAATATTAAGCTGAATTATGACACAGCGACTCCAAACATTTCCAAAAGACCTGGAATTTTATTATTTCCATAGTCCACAATCATGCATCAATAGTTTAACGTTTTTTTTTGTTTTGATTTTTTGAAACTCATTCAAAAACATATTTGCACTGTGAGAAAATGTCAAAAACAGAGACTAAAGTGCATACAATTAAATAAAAATCTGATGATATGAGAATGTTGGAAACATCCCCATCAATATTTTTAAGACATAGACAGCTTCACAAAAAACATGTGAAGGCCATGCATACAGGCCACTTGCAACAATATTTTAAAGATTTTCTACTCTATTACTCACAACATAGGTTAACAAACTATTAATTGATCCCATTTCAGAACACTGCCTTCAGTAACTAATGTAAACATATTCGCACTGGGAGGAAATTCCCAAAACAGAATAAAGTGCAAAAATCTGTAGGCTAGGCCTTTAAATAAGCATAAGAACTTTATCACTCTCATGACACATTCAAATCAACATTGTTTGTAACAGCATGGGTTAACAGCTATACTAAAATTATGTAGGACTAGGCTACAACAAATAAACTAAAGCCTACCAGTTAGTGTGATCCCTGACCCTGCTTGGCTTGGCTGAGCTCCAATATCTGGGGGTTGTAGTTTGTGACTTTAAGCTGCACAACACATGCCTCAGAGTACTCCGTCGTTAAATGACTTAAACGACTTTGCATTACAAGATTCTACAGAATTTCACTCCGGCCAAAACCCAAAAGTTGGCAGCCCTGCATTCAGATCTAGTTGCGATCTATTCCATTCTGAATAAACAAACAGTGCAGCTACATGCTTTGTCCTTGTTGCATTATTCATTAAGATAATTCTAAACAGATTTCTGTAGTTCAAACAACTCCAAATTTTATTTGAGAACGTCAGATATAACAGCCCATGCATTAAAAAAATTGTCAGGTTGAAATCGGGCTTGGGCTCATAATTACAGTTAATGTGTCGGGTCGGGCCGGGCTCAGACAGAAAGTGCACGGGTTCGGGTAGGGTCGGGCTTGATTTTCTGGGCCCGATCTAAGCTCTAGTACGACTTTTACTACAATACCTTCATACAGCATTATCTAATACCTTCATACAGCATCAGCACTGTGAGTTAAGAAGTGGAGGGAATGTGTTATGAGGTGAAGTCACATAGGCGACATGTAGTCTTTCTCTTTATGTCTTTTCCACAGCCGTTAGCCGAAGAATCATACAATATACTGTCAAACTCTTTACATGAAACATTATTATTTAGATCCACACAAAACACGTGTAATCCAAGATATTTAATGAGGTGACCAGAAAATAATAAATTACTTTACATTGACTCCCATTTTTCCTAATTTTCCTTGCCTAGAGGTCCCATGGGGGTCTAGCATAAGGGGCATGACTTACGAGCTCTATAGGAGAAGTTTGTGTTGTTTAAGGGGCTCACTGAACCCTCTAGTGGCTGCAGACAACAGTGCATGCAGTGATTTAAATATCCTGATAATAAATTCATCCTTATTGTCATGCCTTGCCCTATAATAACCAACACAAAGGGTCAACTCGTCAACATGTTGACAAAGGGTCAAAGGGTCAACATGTGACTGATTATCTTCATGAAACAGGTCCTGGGCCTAGTTTCCTGATGGATCCACGCTCGTACAATCATTCTCACGAAGGATCTTTTGTACCATCGTAAAAGATTTTGGGGCGTTTCCCGAAACTCCTCTTAACATGAACGTGCGTGCACTGCACTTACGACGTTTGTAGGCTTGTAACTGTCCACTGACACGGTGCTGAAATGGGCTCTGTAGGAGGGGGAGACGCAGGAATGTTGTTTGATGAAACTATATTTTGTGGCAGCAAAAAAATATCTCCCCATCAAGGCCAACAGCAGAGTAGCCTACGAAAAAAATGTACTAATATGAATGCTACAAATATTAAAACACAATTGATTAGGCCTAGGCCGACATATGCTATATCAGTCCTAATCCTGAACGCACCATGCATACATTTTTTCACAGCATTTTCCCCCCTGAAATAATTCCATCTAAGAAAAATAAAAAATGTATCTGTGTGACAACTAAAGCATTTATCTAAATGTGCTGATTTCTGAAACATGCTTTGCGCTGCAAAGAGGGCAGACTTTCTCTGATTCCGCATAAGGTTTCATTGATTGGCCCGCACTCTCTAGTCTAGAATCTTTGGTGTAAACATAAAAAATGCAACGTTCCATTAATTCATTATCATTCAAACGCAGAGGCATTGACGGGGCTATTGCTGTTGCTGGTCTAGATCATGCCAATATTGTTTGGCAGGGGTATGATGGTGCGGGCAATGTAAGTGGGAAAGGCACACATCGCAGCACAGTTTCCTGCAGCAGTCTACGTTCACTGCAGAAACCACGCTCTCAACTTGGCGTTTGTGCACTCCACTAAGGTCAGGGATGTTCGTAACTGCCTAGACACGCTCTACTAAATAGTGAACTTCATCACAGCCTCACCGAAGTGCCTACAGTGCTTTATGGCAAACAATCGCAACAAAAAATGCCTGCATAAATTCTCCGACACCCGCTGGTCTCAGCATGATTCATGTACAGTATGTCTTCTGTCATTGATCAATATGAGCACATTTTAACCACGATGGTTGAATTAAAATCAGAGGGAGACAGCAAGTGCAGCTCGCAAGCGACCTCCCACATGAGCAATGAAATCATTTGATTTTATTATATGCCTTTTGATAGGGTTGCCTTGTGACATGGCGTTTGATCGGTACATTTCGGCTGCGCATGTATTTTTTTAATTTTAAATTGCTGCAATAAATTTTATTTTTGTTGACTTCTAACATGTCTCTGTCTTTGCTGTTTAAATTTAACAGTAGTCTACAAGTAATATATCGGCGGTAACCACTGTTTTTGGGGTATTACGAAATTGCGCCAGTTGGACATTCAGTGGTATTGGATGTGTTTTAATAAAACACATTCAATACCACAGAATGTCCAGCTGGTGACTCTACTGAGGCTATAGTAACGATGCTCTTGGTGCTCTACGAGTACCCCTGGAGCCCTCGTTAGCTACGAGTGTTTTCACAACGTTCGTTACGCAACGATGCTTACGATGAACTTAAAGACCGGGTAAACCAAATTCAGTATTTTTCTTCTTATCATATTAATTAGGCCTTAAATGTGTCCCTCAAAACATGTAAAAAATATTTTTCCCATTCATCATTTCCTTGAGGAGCTAGGCCTCAGAGAATGTTCTGTGTGCAGGTTTAAAATGGGCGGGTCTACATCGGGCGACCGCTTTACGTAAAGCGGTCGCCCGATGTAGACCCGCCCCCTGCTGCCCTCTAGGTATAAATACATTAACCGCGCACTAGCATTCTGTGGTTTCACTCGTCTATGGTTTTACCGCTCACGAGTCTGGTTTGAATTGTCAGTTTGCAGCTAGCTTGCCCGTTATGCCTCTTCAACCTCGTTGGTGCATCTTCCCTGGATGCCACAGTGGGAAACGTAACGTTAACGGTTCGTTTACTTTATTTAAGTTTCCGGACCTCTCCGTTGATGGGCGTGGTTTCCTGGCCTGCAGCGCACACGCCCCCACCGTCCTGAGCCAGGGATTACTGCTCATTTTTCATCAACTTTGAAGCATAATTTTATATACTTCGCGATTTTTTTAGTCCTTCAAATTTGGCAGGGTGGTTAATAATATATTTTCCTGTGGTATTATAAACTCAAAACCCATAATTATTCTTGGTTTACCCGGTCTTTAACGAACCACTTAGGCTAACAATGCTTTCGGGAAACTGGGCCCTGGTCTGATTCTGTGGTACGGTGACCTGCATGGGCCCTCTCACACACACACCCAGGCAGAGAAGGAGAGGTACCTTCTTCTTCAGGACAGCACCACTGCCTCAAACACAGACCTCTGTGACACTGTTGCTCTCGGGGCCCGGAGCAGGGAGGGAGGGTCCTTGGGTTAGGGTTAGGGTTCGCCTTTTCGCTTGCGACCCAAGATTTTCACAGAGCAATCCCAAGATGCTCCCTGGTTGAAAGGTCTAATGGCCAAGTTTCTATCTCGGTTTGTGTTTCCAATGCGTTTCAATGGAGCATTTGATGATGCTCTTTCCTGTAGGGATAGCCCCCAAGTTTATAATTTTAATAGACCTTAATGCCCTGATTCATATTGAAGAGCCAGACGTCTCCAGCTTATTCAACTGGAGTCATTCTAGGCTTACACGAATGGTGTGTTTTTTAACATCTTCGTGTGACCTCTCAGGGAGAGATTACATTTCCGGTTGGGCTAGAAACGCCAAATTCATAATTAACTCAATAATTCATAATTTAACACCGAAAAGGAAAGATCTCCAAATTGAAGTTAGAAATGTAAATTATCTCACATTTTGTCAACAGAACAAATAAGAGTCTCGTACTGCTCTTCAAAATTAGTAATTCTACTCTGTTTTTAAGATAAGATTATGTTTTGCCCTTCAAAATAAGAGTCTCTTACCGCCCCCCCAGTGTGTCGGCCAGTTCCTCCTGGTTCACCTCCATCAGGCAGAGCTTTGTGATGTCTACCACTCTCTCTATGGCACGCCTCCTCTGCTCCTTGTTCTTACCATCCACCTCCTCCTCCTCCCTCTGACTCTCTAATGTTGAGAGTTCTATCACTGTCTTTGGTCCTGACCAAAATACAATGTTTATTTTTTGGTTTGGTGCGGCTCCTTTTCACATTGCAATTTTCGCAAGAGAATTTGACAACAAACCCACATGTGTGCAAAGATTGTTCAATCATTGGAAAAAAAAGGTATGGGGCAGGGTAAAGCATTAAATTAAATAAAGGGGGGGAAAGCGCTGGTGAAAGTAAACAATCATGGATATCCAGTGTGATATACATTGATCTGCGAAACGCCTTCTCCCTTATCCTGGTGCTGAATGTGTTAAATGCATCAGCATTTTTATGTGTGTTTTTCAGCATACTTTTTACGTGCTTTTGTCGGACCGTCGGGTGAAAATGAGTTGTGTCTCAACATGGAGCAGAGGAGACAGAATGTCTATTGGATATCGGACCCAAATATCAAACAATATCAAACAACAAAAAACGAATCAAACAATAATTCCCGTTACGTCCAAAGAGGTGTATGATTTTTAGAACTGGATCGAACTGAGGTGCGTTCACTTTCACATCTCAAGCGAACCACACCAGGGTTTGTTTGGAAGCGAACCGAGACCACCTCTCTGGGTTGCTGGGTCTCGGTCCGACTCTTTGGTCCGCACCAGAGTTCGATGCTTTGTATTCACACCAGCCCAAAAGGTCCGCACCAGCGATTTTTTTGATTTGGTTCGAACCAAACAAGTTCAGATCTCAGAAGTCTCAGTTCAAGGGTATGTGATCAGATATGTCCAGTTATGGTCACAGATATGTTTGTAGGTATATATGTTGGTAGGGATGTTGTCAGCGATGTGGGTGGGTATTTATGGTTGACAGGTGTGCACACACAGAAAGGCACACAGCCCCACGTGACGGAGACACCACACTGGTCTGGTCTGGTCTGGAATAGGCCTGAAAGACAAAAGCAAATAAAGGTTAAAAACTTCCACAAAAAACAAGGAATGCCTACAACTTTTCATTACAATTTCAAAGTAATGTTGTTTCATCATCAAGCTGTACTGTTAGTTTAGCTGGACTTCTTAAAGGTGAAAATAATTTGAACTTCATACCTGACAAGTCTGCGGCACGACCAAAGAAGAGGTGATTCAAGTCTTTAAAAAGACTATTAAGCTGCTTTCACATATGAACTGTAACATATTTCAGCCATAATATTCTCCCATAGCCACAATACTGAGTAAACATAACATAAGCTGTAAGACTTGCGTATAGTCACAACCAGGCACAACCAGCTGATCATACATAGATGAAGGGGGCGGGCTTTTAAAGCCACAGAACACGCCCACCTCTACCTGCCTATTTAACTCGGACTCCGCCATTTTAGAATCAGAATCTCTTGGGCGGCGTATCGATTAGATGTAAAGCTTAGAGACGCTCCACGCGTGTTATATACGATCCCTCTCCTTTTGTTTCATAGACGATAGACAATAGACCAACCACCTTAACCCAATAAAGTGAGTTAAAAGCGATCCTGCCCCGGCGGCCTTTCCTGGACTAATATATCACAGAACAACAGAACGTACAACCCGCTATTTTCTCCCGACGGGCCGTATGTGAATGACATATCCTGACATCGGACCTCCTGAAAAAAGACTACCCCTGAGGTAGTATTAGGTATTTTAGCCGGCGGAAATGTGAATGAGCAGTAGAATGTTGGCATTTCACACCAGTTGAGTGTACCTACAGATTGGCATGGTTTTATTTCAGTTAGCCTATTAGCTGGTTTGATTTGAATTGAGAAATCATTAGGCTAACTAACAGCTATAAGGCTAACTGAAAAGAACCATGCCAATCTCTAGGTATGGTGATGGGTATGTGATGATGTGGGGCTATTTTAATTTAAGTCCTAGGTGGCTTTCAAAAATAAAAATCTGCCTGCCTCTGGGAATTTAACATAGGGTGCTATACTTATGCACCCTGTATTTTAATGGAGAACATTTATTTATTTACGATACATTATTCATTCACAAAGCAAATTGGTGTCCTTAAAGGTTGGATTTTTCCTCATTTGTTTAATTAAGGCATTAAGATCAATTTCCAAAAGATTTAAAATTGATGTATTGAATCGTGTCCCAGAGTACGATTATCCAACTTATTTTGTGCTACACAGAACAAAACCTACAAACCAAAGCATTTCAATTGGGAGACTTTCTTTGACTTCATAAGGGGTGTGCGCAGATAGTACAGTGCACCCTCTAGTTATGGATATGTCAAAACCACAAATGCAACAAGGGGTAAATGCTTTGTATTATGGATACTCCGATTTTTGCAGCACAGTCCAGTGCACCCGTCTGTATCGTGCTCATGCTCACGAAAAATTAATCTAATGAATCTTGTCCCAGAGCACGATTGTCCGACTTTTTTCGTTCTGTATAGAACGAAAAAAGTCGGACAATCATACAACTTTTTTTCTTCACCTTTTTCACACTAAGCTCCCCTTTTAAAGACGCCAACCATGCAAAAACAATACAAAACTTTCACTCATATAATAACGTGAAACAAAGTCTCTCACTCTTACTCACAAAAACATTTCAGATGTTACAAAGTCCTATGTTTATATTTACATATTTAAATATAATATATACAACATAGGAAATAGAAGGAAATATAAAAAATGTGTGATCTGCTTCATAAATAGCTTATATAGAATACAACGTTATAGCCTTTGACTGCTTCTGAGGCAAAGTGTGCAGAGGGATTTATGCTTTGCATCTATACCCCTGTACACGTGGAATGTTCGACTCTTTGCCAGATTACACTAAAGTCATACTGTACATATTCTGTTTCTACATCACTATCATTATAAGGCAGATGTTTATTGTTTCACATAATTTCTCCATTGTCATTGACCGGTCCTACTGGACTGTACCCAAAGGCATGAATGCAACATTTACAGTGCATTTTTTATAGAAATAAAAAACAGGTGAATCAAAGTGTCAGACTGCGTAAGTGTAACCGTAACCCAACACAATCTCACTGGCACACTAAGGAAAGGAGCTATAATGGTTAATACCATAGAGATAGACTGAATGGATAAAACACACCCAACTGATTAAGTCCAAATCATTAAATACGATTAATTTTAGGTTTCAAGATAGCCTTAGCTTCACATCGTAGGAACTAATTTGATATAATAGCTTTCGAGTCACATGTTCGGCTCCTGTAATTGTCAAATTTCAAGTTCTTCAGCCGATCACTGATCACGTGTTTTGGGCGTACATTGGCCGATAAACCGGTGCATCACACATTTTTTCTTGAGTTTCTTAATCCAAGTGTTTCCCATTTATTATCAGTATCGATCAATAGTTGGGGTCAACTTGAGATTTTTGATTTGAAAAAAATAGATTTTTCCTAAATTGTAATTTTGCATCAGGCCCCGAAAAAGCCTGAAACGGCCCTGCTTAACTTTTCTCTATGGGCCTATATGTTGGACAGAAAGAAAAGACAAAAAGTTGAATTTGGTTTGATTAAAATAGAGAACCTGAAGTCCATAGGGGAGCTGTACCAATGCGTTAGACTTAACCAGCGATAGTAAAGAACAGCAGGATGATACAGTTGATACAGGCTCTTAGTTATTTCTTCTGTTATGAATTGAATAAAGTAAATGTCTTTCTAGGGATGGTCGGAAAATACAAGCCAAACGTGTTGGGGCACATAACAGTAGCAGGCTGTAGCTACACGGCCAACCAGATAGGTGACTCGGTACAACCAGTGCAGGGGGCAGATCGATCCCAGCCCCACTGGAAGCACCTGCTTCATGCTTCAGCAACTGCGTCACGTGGCCGGGCAGGGACCTTCTCACTAGCATGACAACAGGACTGCTCCTGCAGTTAGGCATTAAGCTCTTCTTTAAGGCTTCTTTAAGGAACATTACACAGAAGAGACAACTCCATGGAATATTGCTATAAATACCTGAGTGAGTTTGGACATTTTTATTTGACCTGTTAAATAATTATATTCCTACTTTGCACTTGAATAACTTCCTCTCACTCGTTCAAACTATTCCGAAGAGTATGAATCTAACCATAAGATCTAAGACAATACAGGGCCTACTCATATTATCTGGAACAAGTTGAGGTTTCCCATTACTGTCCTGTGATAATAATGTGTTGCAGTTGCCGTAGTCAATGTTGATGTTTACTATTGGAGTATGAACTGCATTCAGCATGGTCGTTTGACACTTTAAAACACACACACACACACACACACACACACACACACACACACACACACACACACTATATGTATGTGTATTGTTTTTGTACCAACAGAAAGTCTGCTGTCGTCGCTCCCCTATCCAATGTCATAATGATGGTTGTGGATTTCTTTCACTCCCTTAGAAATCTTGGCATACAGTGACAGGAATGAGGAACATCAAATCTCCCTTGTCTTTTATAATCGGCACATGTGTTGGATTCCTCTTCTTTTACCATCATGTGAACCAGCTGATGAGGCCGACCTCTTCTAATCCACACCTCGACTGGCGAGTGCACAAACCTGTTCTGCAGGCTAACCACACAGGTGAGCATTACAGTGCGGTGCGATTGTCCTCTTGAGCGGGAAACGGTGGTTAGTGTAAGCAGGCCATAGTTCCATGGTATGTTGTGGAAAGCAGGCCATAGTTTCATGTTATGTGGTTAGCAGGCCATAGTTTCATGTTATGTGGTTAGCAGACCATAGTTTTTAGTTAGGACGCGTGATGTGTGACTCTGCATAGCCACACCCTCCCACCCCTCCTATGCACTTATTGTATGTTGTACGTCCTGGCACTTAATGTACGCACTTATTGTATGTCATACTAAGTTACAGTTCTTATAGTTGTGTAGCATCTTATCCTAGCGATCTTCATTGTATACGGGGAATCGGTTAGCCTAGCGATTGTTTGTGCTTGGCACTTGCCTGGTTCTATGAACATCCTTACTGTACCGACAGCCATATATTGTTTCACCTCCTTCTGACAAATGTACTAATTGTAAGTCGCTTTGGATAAAAGCGTCTGCTAAATGCCCTAAATGTAAATGTAATTGTGTCCCCACCAATCAGAGGAAATCTTCCTTTCAGTGAAAGGAACCTCTATCCTCTGTGAAAGCAATGCGACCGGGCTGCCAGACTGGCTTGAAACTCTTCTGTCCCATCTCATTCCCTCACTAATAGTTGAAACACCCTGGGGTGTTTTGATCAGCACAGCAACTTTTTATTAAAAACATATATTCCTAATGTATAAAATTTCCAGGTGTAATACAATGGGAAAGAGGTTTAGGAAAAGAAGTGTCCAGTTGATCTACACTCTTTACCCTTCATTTCAATACCAATCATGGTTTCTCAAACATGGCTGTTAACTACAAAAACATGATGATGGAGAGATGATGGTTGTGAAATAGTGGTGTTGAGTGAGTAATATTGTAATCAATACATACAAGTATTAGTAGTATTTAGTAAGAAGATCCACCTTTAGACTGGGGTGGTTGGTAAATAGGCTAAGGGTGTTCTCTAAGAGCCGACTCTAAACACTGCAGTGTGCAACAATTCCTAAAATGTTCCCCACCCAAGCTGAGAGCTACGCCCCTGCTGGAGAAGTACGGGCACTCATGTGGTGAGCCCTTTGGTTGCAGGCGGGCAGCAGAACGCCACCGCCCAGCCCCGGATCCTGTGCTGGATCATGACGGGGCCCATGAACCTGGAGGGCCGCACCCGCCACGTCCGCGACACCTGGGCCAGACACTGCGACACGGTGCTGTTCATGAGCTCCGTGGAGACGGACTTCCCCACGGTGGGTCTGAACGTCGGCGAGGGCCGGGACCAGCTCTACTGGAAGACCATCAGAGCCTTCCAGTACGTCCACCAGCACCACCTGCACCGTGCCGACTGGTTCCTCAAGGCGGACGACGACACCTTCGTGGTGGTGGAGAACCTGCGGCGCCTGCTGGCTCGGCGGGACACGGAGCAGCCCCTGTACCTGGGTCGCCGCTTCAGCCCCTTCGTGGCGCAGGGCTACATGAGCGGGGGCGCTGGCTACGTCCTGAGCAGGGAGGCACTGAGGCGCTACGTGGCAGCCTTCCAGAGCGGCCTGTGCACGCACAACAGTGACATCGAGGACCTGGCCCTGGGCATGTGCATGGAGAAGGTCAAGGTGCAACCGGTGGACACCAGAGACAGACTCGGGAGACACACCTTTCATCACATGACACCTGAGGTGCTGGTGGCCCGGGCCGGACTCTCTAAGTCCAGGCCCTGGTATCTTCTCTATGAGCACTACAGGGTGGTTGAGGTAAGCAAATGGTTTGGATATATCTGCCTGGTGTCTTTGACTGAGCTCCAAGAAAGAGCATTTTCGCCTGATAAACTTCCTGAATGACTATTTAGTTTAATTCAGTGTGATGTTTCGTACATCTGAGCTGTTTTTAGAGACTGGGTCACTTCACTGCCACCTAACCGACCCATAAGCAGATAACAATTCTGCAAGTGACGTTGTTCTCTGTCGTTGATTTCTGAGCTGATATTACTGGAAGTGTACTGTTGCTCAGTACAGATTCTGTCAGCATATCCTTTTTAAGTCCTGCCCACAAGACCCTGATTGGCTTCCTGAAAATTCCAACGATGCCGAGAGCATCACTCAAGCCCAATAGCCCCGATTAGACATTGGTATTTTAAAAGTTGTTTTTATTTATACATTTTAATTATTTATTGAGACCAATATATGTGCTGGCTTCCCCAGGGCCCGGGCTGCTGTTCAGATTTTGCTGTTTCATTTCACTACGTGGATTCTGTTAACATGCACACGCTGCAGTACTTAACCTACCACCTCAGGCCCTACGGCTACAAGCACCGGTACCAGCCGGACCAACCGGAGGAGGAGGCCGGCACCACTGTGACACACAGCAGGGGCCACCTGCCCCACAACAGGAACGCCACCTGAGTAGAAGTCTGTGTGTGTGTGTGTGTGTGTGTGTGTGTGTGTGTGTGTGTGTGTGTGTGTGTGTGTGTGTGTGTGTGTGTGTGTGTGTGTGTGTGTGTGGGGGAGGGGGGGGGGGAGGATCATTGAAAAAAATATATTTTTCAATGATCATGATTAACTTATTTGTAGAGATACATTTATTTGGTATATACACTGTCTGACTTTACATAACCTATGGATTGATGATGTTAGATAATTAAGAACATTTTCAGATAGGCATCAAAGATGCATAACATATTCATGAAAACAGTTACAGTTATTGACAGTATTATCAATGTGTCCTAAATGAACCCACTGAAAATAGAGAAATGAATGAACAAATTAGAAAAAAAAAAAACAATAGAAGAAAATGACAAGAAGTAAAGAGTGCCAGGGGCGGGGGTTGTGCCTGCCCCCGCCGGCAGGTCAATGTGGGAGAACCCACAATGACAGGATTTAGGCTTTAAGAAAAACCCTTATGTTAAAGGGACTAAGATCAGACATACGTTCTTTATAGTTTGTTCCATATGGTAATTTGTCAGCTATAAGTGAGTGTGTGAGAATATTTATCTCAGTTTACTGCCCGCCTGTCGATGTATGATACAATAAAATATTTAGACCCCAGCAGCTAATTTCTTAACAAGCAGGGAATCTCTTCCCTGATTGGTTCTGGGAATCCATTTTGTCTGTCAATCACAGGTGCGTGAATGCAACACTTCTTCTACTTGCAGAGAAATAGGGGGGAGGGAGGGCAGGGACCATATTTTGGGTTGCTTATTTGGAAATGGTTCTGCTCTTTAAAACACTCTTACCTACAGCACCTTTCATGACGAAGGAAAGAGCAAGGGCATTTTCATCCTGTCCCAGTGAGCTCCTGGCCTCACCTGCCTTCTCCCTTACTAGAGACATGACCAGCCCCCACCCCACCACCACTCCTCCACTCCCCTCCGCCTTCAGTCTCCTCTCGGAAGGTGAAGAAAACGATCAGAGGCCAATATCCATCTAGTGGCGTGAAGCTGGCACTACAGCGCTGTCAGCCTTAAGGTCAGCGTACCTTTAGTTCAGTGGAGGTTGTTCATAGCTTCAGACTGGCAGGCATTAGTCAGACATTATAAGTGACATAACAAACACCTTACCTCCCACTCGACCATGAAGGAGGTCACTTCCTTAGGAGAAGCGCTCTTGTGCCTCCTGAACTCCTCCTTGAGGTACTGGTCTCCCCCAACGCCCGCAGGTCGATGGGCAGGAAGCGGTGCAGCAGGAGGATCCGCTTGTACAAGGAGCGCACTTTGGACACATGGGCAGTCATCTCCAGAAGATGAGGACAGTTAAATACACCCTGCAGGTCCGATCTAAAGACATTACACAGGCGACCGCTGTCCTTCAGCAGAATCTTCTACTCAATGAATAGCTTCATCTAACCACCCAAAATAGAGTTATAGAAGAGAGCCAAAGGACACAGAGCCTGGATGACTGAGACAGGCAATGGCAGTTACTTAACGTCCTTGTTTACACAGAAAGGGTTTATTTTGCCCTTTGGTTTGGTGGGGTGGCTGGCAAGAAGGGACTACCTTTGAATTTAATTCACGAAAATGTAATATGTATAATATTGTTTTACTCTTGAACAGTTTATCACTTTATCATTAACATCAGCAATCAATATTAGTTAGATTCAGGCCCTTTATCAGCCTGGAGTAGTGGCTGGCTCCTGATGCTTGGCTTCTCTATTAGTACTGACCTGATCTGCTGGTTCTTTTTTTTGTTTGTTACTATGCACCCCATTTACTCCATGCTGTGCAGCTGGACTATTTTATCATTGTGGGAAATGGCTCATATATACTCTTCTTGGTGCATATATGACTGGTGGGACCAAATAATACTTTTGAATTGACCACAATTTCTCGAATGCAACCAAAACTAAAAAACAATCTGAATATAATAATATAATTGTACATTTAAAATTATAGTCTCTTAACCATGCCTAGCCGTGGCGTTGAGATTAAACTGGTCCGAGTATTTGTGATGCTCTGCCTGCATCTGAATGAATGGTCTGGAAGTCAGCCTTATATGTTTGTCCAGGAGATGGAGTTCTGACCCATTGGCACCATCAGGTGGCCAGAATAGGTCAATAGTGAGCGGGTTTCTTTATTCCTCTGAAGAGTGCATTGCATATTTTCTTAACGGCATAATAACATTTCACCAGGGTCAATCTTGAGAGAGTCACATCGTTCGCTTTAGTTCTGCCCATCTCCTAAAAATGTCCAAACTCATATGACATGAGATCCATTTGTGCAGAGTTTCGTTTGGATTGGAACCATATGGTTTTCTGACCGTTTCTATTTCTATAAGTTTCTATAAGTTTAGATAAAGGAATAAATGTACCATCACTTCCAAAGGAAAAGGAATCAGCGTGATTACTTTTTATTGGAATGAGTCAGGATCATGACAGCTTCTACATCTACATTAGGAGATGGATTTATGTATAGCAGTGTTCACTAAGGCCCTTAATAATGATGAAATGAAGCTAAAACGAAAAAAATAAAAACCCTACCTTTGCTCCACCACCACCACGGCCGTCCTCTTTCTCTCCCCTCTCTCTCTCTCTCTGTTTCTGCCTTATCCCCCTCTTTCTTCTCTCTCCCCTTTCTCTCCCCCTGTTTCTCTGTGTCTCTCCCCCCTCTCTGTTCATCTGTCTCTCTCCCTTTTCTCTCACTGTGTTTCTCTATGTCTCTCTCCCCTCTGTTTCTCTCACTCTGTGTTTCGTGTCATTCTACCCTCTCTCTCTGGGTTTCTCTATGTCTCTCTCCCATCTCTTTCTGGGTCTCTCCCTTGGCCCCGCCGCCATACAATTTGTAGTGTGAGAAACATGCTGAGTATGTTCTCCGTTGGATAAAGTCCCTGTAAATCTGTGTGTGTGTGTTCCTTTCATGACCACTCTAACTAAGACCTGCTTGTCAGATTAGAAAACACACAAGCAAACACACAGAAAGCCCTTCGCTCGTGCACACACACACACACACAGCAGGAAAAACAAAAAAACGGACACAAAGACGGACACAAAGACAGACACACCCCCACACAGTTGGAAGAGAGACAGAAAAATACACAGACAGAAAGATAGATTATACAGTTGAAAGACACACAGTCCAGGCCCACAGTCATAACACACATGGTGAATATTGCCCATTGACAAGGCACACAGAGGGCCCAGCCAAACCTCAGCAGGGCTTTGGTTCTCTGAGCTAGAGCGTCTCCCTGGGGGATTTCTAGGGGGATGGGAGCCTGTGTTTGCCCCCTGAGATGCAAGACAGAGAAAAGGAGGGAGGTAAAGAAAGGAAGGGAGATAGTTGGGGAGCAGCTATAGAGGAATTAGTGTGGAAGAAAGAGAACACAATAGGGGTAGAGGCCATTAGAGAAAAGGGAGTGTGGAAGAAAAGAGATGAAGGTTGGGAGAGATAGAGGGTGAGGTAGGAGAGAAGGTAAGGCGAGCTAGAGGGTGAGGGGTAGGAGAGATAGAACATCTAAAATTACTACTATACTATGTAACTATAACTTTCAATAACTTAATCCCTTTTTATAAATGTTGTTTTAAAGTATGAAATTACATTTAATTTCCATTCAACAGCAATGCATCACCACAGACTCTTGACATTTGGGAGTTTAAATAGTAACAAGGATACCTGTGTACAATACATGGTTGCCAATTATGTTTTAATATGTTGTGTATCATTTACCCAAAAGGTGAAAGCTTTTGGGTAAATGTTTTATCCTGTTTTATCCTGACAATTGACAATGGAAATCCAAACATTTTGTAATCAACATACTTTCACATATTTCTCAGTCAACGTCATCAGCGTCATAAAAAGTTCATATTATTTACAAATCCCGTGGCTAGAATCCTGCAATTCTATTGGCTTTCAGTCGGACCCCCGGCTCCCACCGTCTTGCGTTTCTTATTCCGGCTCCTCCCCGTCTTCCCCTCTCCCTCGCCCTGATTGGCTGCCGAAGACGCGTTAACGGGCGGGGCCTTCCGTTTCTTCTTCTTCAGGCAGCTGAGGGGGTTGGGGTTGCTCCGCTTCCTCTTCCTTTTGCGGCCCCGCCCCTCCACCTGGCCAATCCCCTGCTGCTCCTTCAGGCTGCTGATGCTCTGCTGCTGGGCGGGCGTGACCAGCTCCCCTGCTTGCACCGCCGCCACCCGCCCCTGGGATGCCTCCGACGGCTTCTCCAGCACCATGGTGTTCACCACAATGTAAATCAGAGGGACCCCGGGGAGACGCTTCACCTCCTCGGTCACCCCAAAGTCCTGACAGGCAGACAGACAGACAGACAGACGAGACAGGTCAGAAAGACGTTTTCCACTCCATAAATTACGTCAAATACGACGAATAACGAGAAATACAACATATGATTTTATTTGACATGCGTGCCAAAGGTGTCTGGGGGCTACCTGTGTGGCTACAAAGTAGTGGTGAGGGTTGGTCTCCCCCAGCATGGACAGCAGGCATTCTGAGGCGGGGACAGGGCTCTTGAAGTGTTTGCAGCTGCGTATCTGAAAGCGCTGCAGGATGACCTTAGCGCCGTACAGCTCCTTACCAAGAGTCTCGAGCTCCTTCAACGCACAACTGGGCCACAGAACAGAGATGAGAGAGTGTGATGAGAGTGTTACATTCAGAATGGCCTACTTTATTCAACCAGAAGGAGAAAACACCTACTTTGTGGTGCAGAGCTGAACCTCGCCCATCAGGTATTTGGGGATCTGCTCTTTGATCTGGATCTTGTTCTTCAGAGCCGCCTGGCAGAAGGTCCCATCGATGAGCACCTGGTAGGGCTCCCTAAAGCTGAAGTTGTACTTGTAGAAGCTAATGGTTTTCTTGGCTTGTTTCTGCCGTTTGAGCTTCATGACGACAGCCTGTTAACACCTTACGGTGTTATGGTCCTCGGTTTCCTGTGCTCAACCCCCAAAATGTTCTTATCTGTTAAAAAAAAAACTGTAAACACACGTAGTTGAGCATGGAGCTGACAACATGCTCACGGTGCGTTGGTTAAAATAATCCGACGGAACGTGATGTTAGGAGGGACGTTCCGACTACTTGTCCCCCCATTGGTATTGTGTCCTTTAGAAACGTCAGAATATATTGTAGAAAACGTTAATTAATATAGTGACATATCCCACTATATCTATGTGGTATTCGTTAACATTTCAGGTTCACGGTTCGGATATCAAATTGTTTAAAACAACGCTTTCCCAGCCAGACCACACACACAAGTTGCGTTCAAGCGCAATGGGAAACTTGTTTTTCAAGTTAAAGTTGCTGTAGATAATTTCAAGGAATAATGCAGGCTTAAAGTATTTGAGTTTGTTTAAAAAAAAACACGTCTAAAACTGATTAATTCCAGGGTTTATGTTGGTTGTTTTTCCCGCCGGCATTTATATAGTCCCTTGGACCAAACAGAAATAGTTTCTTCCACTTTCTATTCAACCTTGGTTTGGCCACCCATATGCGTCCCCCTAAACTACCAAAACAAAGCAAATCTACAAATGTTCAATAAGTTGAGAGAAAACTAGACCAAACAAAAAATAATTATGATCATTATTACCGATAAACCCCGCCCTAATACATAGACATAACAGCATAAAGTAGCCTAAATGTAAACAGCCATAGGCCTACCTGTATGGAGGTAGATTTGTGTCTCTATTATGCAATCAAACAGAATAGGTTTGAGAGCAAAACTTTCCACACTGCAATCAAAAAATGTTTTATTGCAAGTAAAATAAATGTGATTAAAAATGTATTAATGGGAATCCAAAAGTTTTGTTTGCAAATCCAAAAGTTTTGTTTGCGAATCCAAAAGTTTTGTTTGCGAATCCAAAAGTTTTCCTTGTGAATCCAAAGGTTTTGCTTGCGAATCCAAAAGTTTTGCTTGCGAATCCAAAATTGCTTGCTGTTGAGCTGAATCTCGTGGGCGGGACCTACGCCGAAAGATGTAAGACACGTCTCTATTGGCGTGTATCTCGATCGGACTGACAGCTTGGTAACTCCGCTCCCGAGTCCTGCTCGTTCTCATCATGGACTTCAAAACTCCCTCTCTCGTTACTAACTGTGGATGTTGCCAAGCTGTCACTCCGATCGAGACTGGCCAATAGAGACGTGTCTTACATCTTTCGGCGTAGGTCCTGCCCACAAGATTCAGCTCAGCAAAACTTTTGGATTCGCAAACAAAACTTTTGGATTTGCAGACAAAACTTTTGAGACCGGGCTCTCTATATGTAGGGCATCCGGGCCGGGCTCTCTATATGTAGGGCATCACACTTGTACACGATGTCTTTGTCAAGAACATATGTGTTTGCTGTACGGTGTTTGCAGATGCATTGATTTAAAAGTAGGCCTACAATTTACCGCTGTATCAGCTGTTCTTTCCCAAATCATTTAACCAATCATTTACCCTAAAACTAGATTTTGTTTTGGAAGCCTGGAATATACTTTCTCGAATGTATTATTGTTATTATTATTATTATTATTATTATTATTTTAACGCATGGCATAGCTTACTATACTTCATTCATGTTCATTCATGCAGCCCTATGGAAAAAAAATGTTTCCACAATCCACACGCTATTTCTATGCAGTTTCACACGTATGCGTAATCTTTGACATCATAATATTTAACATGCAAGTGTAGTGGTGCCTGGTTGCTGCGGGGGAAAATCAGCTTTGCGCCGGGTGCAAACTAGCAACGACACATGCGTCGGTGTAGAAAGTAAATTGCGCCGGGCGCAAGATAGGGCCCTTCTTCTGTTTGGCGCACATGGCTAATTTGCATACGCGCACAGGACTGTCGGAATGGGAACACGTCGGACTGGCAGCATGTAACCATAACAACGGCTAACGTGTAACGGTAACGGTGGTCCCGTTAAAATAATGTCAATGAATCAGCTCAAGCCTAACGTTATCTACAATCGTTGTTCTGGAACCAAAGATAATGATCTACAACTTGTAGGCCTATTTAATAAGCCTAAATTGTTCTGTGCTGTGTCCTGATTGGCTGAAGAGAAATAGCCACATCGTTGCGTTCTAAAACTGGACCTGGCGATTTGACATGTTCAATCTTTGGCGACTCCTTGCAACGCCTTGCGACGACCAGTTCACACTGCTGCAACTTTTCCCCTGCGACGTTCTAAAACCGTCTCGTTGCAAGTCGTTGCGTCGCGAATCTTTGGTCTGAACTGGGCTTAACACCCCGTGGCCTCTCCCACGAGTCCCGCCCCTCGCCGTGGCCCCGCCCACGGGTCCCGCCCCTCGCTGTTCCGTCGTCGTGTTTTCTCCGGAAACGGAAGTGCGCAGGTACCAGTGACAGGCACCGTGACAGTCAGGTCCTCCTCGTAGCTCAGGCTCGGATATAGTGCGGGTAGCAGGGGGCTTATTACTATTCCAGTACAACAGAAATGGCGGCCGCGGATCCCCGCTCCTCGAGTGACGGTGGACCCGCCGGCAGAGGAGGATTCCCGGCCGGAGAGAGCAGCAACGAGCGCGACGGGCCGGGCAGGAGCGGCGGGGAGGGGGAGCGGGAGCCGGACCGGGCCACGTTCGAGTGTAACATTTGTTTGGACACTGCGAGGGACGCTGTCATCAGTATGTGCGGCCACTTGTTCTGGTACGAAACGGGAGATTGGTGTTTATTCTTTGATCAGCCCATTCGGTTGTTGGACATGCAGTGCACGGTGCATGGCCTGCATTTGATTATCTCCTAGGTCATTTCCCGGTAAACACATTTGCCAGAGACCGGGCTCTCTATATGTAGGGCATCACAGATGGCAACATGGGTGGCTATCTTTCTGCAGGAGTGGGTGTTGGTTCCCCCCAGCTCCGTCGACAGCACCGCCGCCCTGCGCCGATCACACCCACATGCATGTTATATACACCCTAACCCTGGCCATTGATTATTGATCCGTCTAATGCTGAACGCATGTAACGTGATGATCTCACCTGACCTGAAGGCCTAAACACGTCCCCATTGGCACGCTACCTAAATCACGTACTCCTGCCTTCCCCTCAAGTAATTCATTAACTTTGTTGTAGGAGTGCATCATGGGTAGTCCTCAACCCCTGGCTGTCCACTTGTATTGCACACCTCCGTCCAGGACCTTCTCCCTTTTATAAGCGGGCAGTTGACGTTGACCTTTGGTTTAGTCCACACCTGATCTCAGTCGGACATTCAGCTCATTCCGGTCTGAGTGGACGCAGCCTGAAGGCTGAGCTGTATTCTGATGTTTACACTGTGAGTGTAAACGTTTCAAGTGTTGTTTCCTGACGTGCTTGGGGATGGCGAGAGGTTCATGTGAGATTAGTGCTAGTGGGGGAGGATTTGGGTCAGGTGATCCATAGCCGTGGTAGACGGTAGTCCTGGTAGGAGGTTGTGTTTATGTGTTAAGTGCACCGCAGTAGTCCTAGTAGGAGGTTGTGTTTGTGTGTTAAGTGGACCGCAACCTCTCTGGTCCAAGGTCCCCTGGCCCTGAGTCAAAACTTGAGCTATTGATACAAGACACTTTATACAATAAGAAACCTAGTGTTGTGATAACGGTAAACATTGACATCCACCTGGCCTGTGGTTATGTAGTTTAGTTTGGGCCAAAACTATGCCATCAAATCACAAGACACTCTATTGGATTGGAGCAGTGTGAACAGCACACAGCAAATGGTATCAGAGCTTTACTGATTCGGACCGGGATCAGACCAGCGGTCAACATGCCATTTAGGCCAGGAGTGTGGAGCCACATAACCTGTCGCCATGGTGACAGAACATCTTTGGTAATATAGTGGAGCTGTTTTGGTTGTCTTGTCATGTGGTTCTCTGAAACACAGTCAGACTGCGATATAGGCCGTGTCGTCTGCCAGAGATAGGCCTATCCTTGGTGTGACCATGCAAGGACATGTCACCATGGTGACGGAAGATCTCGCAGCATCAGACCATTGAGCATGATTTGGTTAACCGAAATAATGTCCCAACTCAAAAACCATGAATGGGAATTGAACCCTACAAAGTGACCGGCATTTTTTGAATACCTGGATTAAAAAGACGTTCACAATATATCCTTTAGCAGATAGTTTGATTGCTTACTTTAATGCTAGTAGGGCAGAATAGTATGCTGGTTACTGTATTTGACTCCCAAATCCAAAAGGTGGTGGGTTCGAGCTCCAATTTCAAGTCAACTAGTTAGTCAACTAGACAGATATGGTATTTAGAAAGCTTTGTTTATTTAGTCCACAAAGAAATAAGGGTTATTTACAAACATTGCTGGCCTGTCAGAGTCAGACATTGCTTGGGCTAGCCACACTTTGTTTTACTACAGGTCAGGTGTGTGTGTGTGTGTGTGTGTGTGTGTGTGTGTGTGTGTGTGTGTGTGTGTGTGTGTGTGTTAAGAAATATTGAGGGTAGACCTAAACCATCCTCAAGAGTAGAGATCACAATGATATGGATACAGTTCATAGATTATTAAAAATATTCCTTAATACTGTTTTTAATTGATATTCTCTCCCTCTCTCTGACCTCTCTCTCCCCCCCAGCTGGCCATGTCTACACCAGGTAGAGTTAACCTTTCTCTTACAATACCCTTGAATGTATGTTTTAAAGCCCCCCTATTTTACCTGTGTGTGTGTGATTTTGATCGGCCATTCTAACCATTAGTGACATCACAAAGTTCCAGCTAGTTGTATGAAGGGTTTGACGCCTACTAGTTGTGAGTGAGATGTTTCAGGTCAATTTCACCCCAGTCAAAATAATAACGTCTGTGTGTGTAGTGGCTGGAGACGCGGCCCAGCCGGCAGCAGTGTCCGGTTTGCAAGGCGGGGATCAGCCGAGACAAAGTGATCCCCCTGTATGGGAGGGGCAGCAGCAGCCAGGAGGACCCCAGGTACACACACACGCGCATTTCTATTGTGTGCGCGTGCACACAATAGAAATAGAATAAAAATGTATAATGTCGAAAACATCCATATTATTATATGATACGTACGGTACGATTCCCTGTGATGGGGAATCCTGGCGGGGGTTAATAACAGTTGCCGTGATTATGGGATGTCCAGGTTGAAAATGCCCCCCCGGCCCCAAGGCCAGAGGACCGAGGCGGAGACCAGAGGAGGGGTGAGGTCTCGCTTTATGGATTTGGATTTGATCGCTTTATGAGTTTAACACATGTTTTATGTACAATTATAAACAACTAGTTTATAACCTTCTCTTTCTGTCCAACTCTCTCTCTCGTTCGTTTGCTCGTTTCTCTCTCTCTCTCTCTCTCTCTCTCTCTCTCAGCCCTTCCAGGCGTTCGGGGACACGGGCTTCCACATGTCCTTCGGCATTGGCGCGTTCCCCTTCGGCTTCTTCACCACCGTGTTCAACACAAACGACCCCTTCCACCGAGCAGGTACACACACACACTAGGGCTGCATGCCATTACAAACGCACCCATTAGGAACATGTCGTAACACAGGGTTCTAAATGTAAAGGTTGGGATGCAGCCCAGGAAGAAACTCAACTACATATAACTTTAAAGGTGACATATTATACCGCCAGGTGTGAGTATGATGTTACAAGCCATTGGAAAATCTGCCTCTTCTGACATCACAAGTGGGCGTATCCACCTAGCTGTATGACAGATAGATGAGCAACGTTTGCTACAGTCCACTGGGTAGGCTGGCAGACTGATCTATCCGGCACACATCTAGATGGACATGCCCACTTGTGATGTCAGAAGAGGCATATTTTCAAAATGGCTTGTAATGGCTAATCACACTCACACCTGGTGGTATAATGTCACCTTTAACCTCTTGATCCCGTAATGGCCCGTATCCGGGCAAAAGCCCCCTAGTAGCAAGCTGTCGTAAGGCATTTAAACACACGAGAAAGCAGTCATGTGAAGGCTGTAGTGATCTCAGACCAAAGGAACTGGGTTCGATCCCCAGTGACCAGAGTCTACCAGTCGGCCTCCCAGAGCCAGATATCATAAAGGCTCCCTGCTCCTAAAGGACATGTATCTGAACTCACTGTCGGGATACAGTCACAGCGAACTAACACTTGTTTCTGTCCAATCAGACCAGTACGCGGGCGATCACCAAGGCAACGGTAACGTCAACAACGGCAACAACAACTGGCAGGACTCCCTCTTCCTGTTCGTCGCCATCTTCTTCTTCTTCTGGCTTCTCAGCGTGTGACGGACGGACGCACACAGGGGGATTCAAGGAGCACACACACACACGCACACACACACGCACACACCAAAAGGATTTGTAAAGTTTTTCTTCCCGGGAAAGCAAACACCCCCAAGAACTGTTCCTACTCCTTAGAAGACTTTGGCCCCCCCACTACCCATGTCTATTGCTTATGAGATCTGACTTTTGAATCGAGCGACTAAAGGTGTGTCCTCTGAAACGTGTGTGAGGGTCCGGAATGGGCTGTGAATCTGGAATGGAATGTGGTGTGAGCCTAGAATCGTGTGTAAATCTGCAAACGTGGTGTTATTCTGGTATGTTGTGGCCTCCCTCCCTCCCACTGTCACCACACACACACACACACACACACACACACACACACACACACACACACACACACACACACACACACACACACACACACACACACACACACACACACACAGTAGGGTGATGACGGGTGCAAAGGTCACGTGGTCATGCTTCAGGGCTGGTCGGTGGCATAGGGCAGTATTACATCAGAACACGATACGACGTGTGTATTTTCATTGGCTGTGGGTTTTGCGCCGTGGTGGAGCGAGGCGCCCTGCAGAACGAGGGCTCGTTCGCCCACGTTTCGGTTTGTCTGTTTTCTGTGTAAAAAAAAAAAAAAAAAAAAAAAAGAAATCCTTCGGCCGGAGACAGTTTGAAAGCGTTTCCTACAAAGGTTGATTCCTTAAACAGCAATGATTCAGTGGTTAAGTTAACAGTTTAAGTGAGACGTGTCGACTCTTATATAATGTGTAGTTGTTGCCATGGCAACTTTGTTTTTGTTTGTTCCAAAGAGATCAGAACGTTAAATTATGAAATCTTTTTTTTTTTTTGGATTTGCGGTTAAAGGTTGTCGGAATGTCCACGTTTTCTGAGGAGTTATTTTATCGTGGATCTCAATGATTAAAATGACAACAACAGACCCGAGTGCAGTAGGCCTTCGGACGGACACACACTTTTTATATCTATATTTGTCTTAACTAAAATAACTGCCATTGCACTGTGAAGTGGTCGATAGACGGTCACAGTGTCCCTGGGGGGGGAGCAGTTTGGATCGGTCGGGATTAGAATTTAATTTAAACCCGAAGCGTAACATCTCGGAGCGGCACTGGGAGTTGTATTGCCGCCGTTAGGCCTATGTGTGCGTCGACTGCTCGCGACAGATTAATACTCTTGTGTGTTTTGCGAACCATAAAAAGGTGGAGTAGCAGTTTTAATATTGAACAGATCTGGGAGTGTATGCAAGGCGACTAACTAAGACCCGGGGTAGGGTAACCATGTGTTCTGGAATAGAGAGGCACGGATAGAACATGGTTGGTTCTATCGCCGTAGACCTCAATCTCATGGCGGCCATGTTGGCTGGTCGAGTGGGTGAACCTTCTGGAATCTTCGGGGGTGCCATGGCGACTCGATGGAAATGCGTTCTAAATGATACCTGCGTGGGGGAATGGAACACAGATCTGAAACTAATGTGTTGCGTCGTCGTGGTTCTTCCCAAAAGGTCCTAGGTTTCCCCTCCCAAACCCGACAATATGGCCGCTAGGTGAATGCGTAACGTGTTTTTCCTGATTGTACTAAACTTGTTTTTCCTGATTGTATTGTAAATGTCTGTTCGTCAACGGGTGGACGTGTGTTATATATATCTATATATCTATATAGATATATATTTGTTAATGCCATTTTTTTACGTGTCTGAATGAACAAATGCCTTGGGAGATGCAGAAAAGAAACAGATGATGTGCTATGCAGCTGGCTTTTAAAAAGGATAGCGATAAGCAAATGGCAGGTTCCACTAACGCTCTACTTCTGCAGAGTGTCTAATCCCCGTCCCTTGGCGATATCTAAACATCTCAAACTCTCGGGCAAAAACACTTTCCGCTGTAGTAATCAACTGACCCAGCGCGGACTCGCGATCAGCTTCTCCAGCGAGCACTTTGGATTCCTACACACCGGGAGACGCGGACTCTAAACGGTACGAAGGGGCTCGTCCCAGCGGGCGAACCCATTCACAAGGCGGACGGACGGAAGGACATTCAAACGGGGAAGGACGATCGGACTGCTTGAAAGACCCCCCAGTTCCCCCAAGAGAAGACGACGGGGACCTCAGAGTCCCGAGCTCTAGGGACGTTCTTGGCTTGAAAGATAAGGCGTCAATACGGTGGCCGACGTCAGCATTTTCTGTGACAGGTTACTCTGTGGGCCGGGTCAAAGGTCAGGCCTGTAAGGGGGGGGGTGGGGGGGGTTAGACTTGAGGTACCAGGGGTTGTTGTTTTTTCTCAGTGTAAACCACTGTCTGGTCAAGTTGTACATTTGTATTCTTGGAGAGGCGGAGGCGGTCAGGGAATCCCTTGGTGTCTTCTACATATTGAGTCGTCGTGCAAAACCAAATGTTCTGGGAGAGACGTGTGGAGACAGGGTCCCAGAGCGTGAATAAAGTAGATGTTTAATACTTTACCTTTGCGTTTTCTTCATTGGGCACACTGGCTCACTTTTATTGTTGTACACGTTCATACGCTAGATCTACATGTCATCTTCTAGAATCCAGTTGGATCAGTTAAGATTATGGACTTGAGATAACGAGTATGGATCAAATCTCTGCCAGTTCTAGTAAAATATTAAAAATGTCTAGAATCCAGTGAAAATTTCAAATTGTTTAATTCCAGTGATATATTACAATTCTCTAGAATCAGGTGAAATATTTGTTATCCAGGGCCCTTATTTATCAAGAAAGTTCCTAATCCTACCTACTGTACCGTATCACGATAGAGTTGGGATAAATCGATTGTTCATATACTTATCGATACACACACCTGTGCGCAATTTCCCTTGATTAATACCTGTAGCTAAATCCTCATGCAGGGCTGAACTCATTACCATATTTATGCCCATTAAGGACCATATATGGTCACACAACGGGTAATGTGTGACTGAATGACAAAATGGAAATAGACAATTCAATTGATGTAATTGAAGGGTTAATGGGAACATCCAAAGAGTAAAATAATGAATTTATCACATACGTTGTGTCAGAAAGTGTAGGCCTAATTCAAGTAATCTAATCTTGTTGCACTCTGCCTTGCTCCCTCGTAACCAAAAAATGGGAGATAGTGCGGTCTACAGGGCCGGACTCAAATCTTTTGTGTGCGTAAATGGATGAAACCGCCTAGGACTGCAGATGTCCAACAGCTCAGCGAGGCCTGGGAAAGGCGCGCTTCATCCCCCAACTCTCACTGAAACTTTATTTGAGCCAGAGGGTGGAGGGGACTGGGACCAGTGTTGCCAGATTGGGCGGGAACTCTGTCCCAATCTGGCAACACTGACTGGGACACACAGGCGAACAAAGGACTTAAAGGAACTAAAAATTCAAAGTTAAAATAAATATCTACAAGGATACAAAGGATTTATTAAAAATTGTCTAATTTGAAATAGCAAGTCATTTCTCAAAATGGAACAACATGAAAGGCAATCAAAAAAAAAAATTTAACAGTGTGATCATTCATTTTCCATTTCACATTTCACATGAATATTTAAGCATTATTTAACAACGAGTCACATCTTTTCTAACTAGTATTATAATGAATCCCATTGTGAGATTTAGAAGTTGAATCGTTCTCTTTATTGGTTCTGTGGCCACAGTTCCAAACCTGGAGATGTCCCCATTAAGAAGAGGACATCATACCCTAAAAGGCTTAAAATACAGGATGCAATATACACACCCTAAAAAAATAATGTCCTTAAAAATATATCTTCTCTTAACTTAAAACAATATTGCAAATATGTATTTATTTATAAGAAGAATCATTACACACACACACACACACACACACACACACACACACACACACACACACACACACACACACACACACACACACACACACACACACACACCTAAAGTGCAAATCCCATTCGCCCCCGTGTTCATTCATGCCTCAGACACACCATAAAAATCTCTGTATTCATTAAAAGGTGCAGGAAGGGCAATTAAAAAATAGAATGTGTAAACGGGGCACATGTGAGCTCGGACCGTCGCCGGGCGAGTGACCCAAAAGAGAGCAGAGTCTGGCGCGTTGCCATGGTGACATGCAGTAAAAAGACATCTTTACTTGGCCTTCTTGTTGGACTTGTTGAGGATCTTCATGAGGTTCTTGGACATGTAGTAGGGCCGCTCCTGGGAGCCGTCGTTACGCTCCAGATCCTCCACTGCACCGGGAACAAGAACCACAGAGTCACACAGTGTGTGTGTGTATGTGTGTGTAGGTGACTGTGTGTAGGTGACTGTGTGTGCGTGTGCGCTGCTATGGAGACACTCACAGAAGCAGAGGAAGAGGGTGTCCACACACATGTTGTACACACTGAAGAAGCCATGCGCGATGAGGTAGGATCCGATGGCCACCGTCTGCAGAGGGAACCACAGAAACAGCTTCAGGACAAAACCATCAATTAACACTGGTGTGGGACCAGTCTGAGTCCTTACACATGTCCGAACGGTGTGTGTGTGTGTGTGTGTGTGTGTGTGTGTGTGTGTGTGTGTGTGTGTGTGTGTGTGTGTGTGTGTGTGTGTGTGTGTGTGTGTGTGTGTGTGTGTGTGTGTGTGTGTGTGTGTGTGTGTGTGTGTGTGTGTGTGTGTGTGTGTGTGTGTGTGTGTGTGTGTTGTGTAATGACATTCCATGAATGGACTTTTTTTTTTTCAGGCAGGGAGCTCCCCTGGGTCCTAGAGTCTACTCACTATGATGGGGGGCCCCTGTCTGCTGGGGGCCTCATAGTGAAACCAGGTCAGGCAGGGAGCTCCCCTGGGTCCTAGAGTCTACTCACTATGATGGGGGGCCCCTGTCTGCTGGGGGCCTCATAGTGAAACCAGGTCAGGCAGGGAGCTCCCCTGGGTCCTAGAGTCTACTCACTATGATGGGCATCCAGTAGTAGTTGAGGTTCTCAGAGCGGAACGTTTCCCCCGGCAGAGCGATGCGTCCAGAAAAGAAGAAGAAGGACAGCACGGCTGGGGAACCAAACAGAACCAAGAGGTGAGGCTAGGAGGTGAGGCTAGGAGGTTAACCTAGGTGGCCTGCTTCAGTGTCTGTGGTTTCCAAGCCGTTTACAGGGAGCAAAAGGGCTGGTCACAACACATTTGTGCATTTGTTTTGTTTGCTCAATAGCACGTTTGGTGAAATAAAAGGACGTTTGTAATACAGGGACGACATGACAACACTTTTTGAACTTGTCCCAATGTCAATGTTCTCAGCCTCACCTGTAAATTGCTTAGATAAAGGTGGTGCTAAACTACTGAATTTACATCAGAGTCTCTGTGATCATGTATATACGGTACTGCTCATGTGTGTGTGCGTGCGTGTGTGTGTACTCACCCACTCCCCCGACCACCAGCAGCTTCCCGAAGAACAGCAGCAGGTCCGTTACCTTGTCCAGCACCACCACCCTATCAGGGAGCAGCAACACCATTGTCACGGTAACGCTACTCCACCCGCAACAGGATACTACACCCATGTGTTAACAACCCCAGACCCGTCTCCCATACTGTAGGATTATCATCCTCCTCCTTATCTTTTTTGGTAGGGTTTGTATTTTATTTACATTCACATTTAGGGCATTTGGCAGACGCTTTTATCCAAAGCGACTCACAATAAGTACATTTGTCAGAAGAAAGAGAAACAACAATATATCTCTGTCGGTGCAGTAAGGATGTTCATAGATCCAAGGGCCAAGCACTAACAATCGCTAGGTTAACCCATTCCCCGTACACAACAAGGATAGCTAGGATAAGATGCTACACAAGTGCCAGGACGTATAACATAAAATAACTTTTATGGTCCGATACTTGCAGTGAAACCCACATTATATCCTCACTTATCGTATGAACGCTAGTTGTCCAATGGTTCATCAGTAAAATCACATAAATATAAACACTGTTACCCATGACTACTGACCTTATTATGTTCCTCATCAGCAGAAAGAAAGCATTTTTCGCCGAGACGCAGAAGTTTTTCCCGTAAACGGCGATCTGTGGAGAACAAATCATGACCCGATTTAAATTTCAAAATAAAAGCCACATCTCTATCGGCTCAGTCGTAATGTCACAATAATGCATCTCATTCATTCCTGATGTAATAGACATTTCCAGAAGACGTGTTACTGAAGACACTAAGACACTGTGCGCTCTCAGTTATTATCTGTAGTAACCTTCTAACGGTTTGCGTTGCCCTTATCCGCCTTGGGGAGCGGGACTGAGACGGCCTCGGCTGATCTAAACCCTGAGCTAAACCCTGGGGTGACTGAAGGGAGTAGTGGCTCCTATCTGCCGCTGGGCCCTCAAGGACGTTTCCCTGCTGCATCACTGGAGTGGGCTCCCTGTTCAGGGCTCACTACATCGTTCAGTGTGCTTTTCTTTATACCATTTATTACCCTTTATTACGATCAACTCTTTACGTTAATTCTGAGATATATCAATAGTATGGTTTGAAGAATTTCCACCACAGTACCCCCGTCATCGAGTTACACATACATGTTGACCCCGAGGTCATCCCTTCATTCCTACACCAGTTCACTCGTTCATGATGTCACCAGCCATCTGTTCACTCATTCATCAGTTCACTCATTCAAAAAGGAAAACCTCAGGATTTTCCAACTGGGATCCTATTTTCAGACTAATGCTGACAATGACTTTTAAAAATCGGCGAAAACACGGCAGCGATGTCATCCTTTAGAGCAGTGGTTCTCAAAATTGTTCTACTAGTGTACCCCCTCTAAGATATATTTTCAGCTAAGTAAAAAAAAAAAAAGTTACAACTTTTTTAAAGGAGGGCCCCAGGGGTTCTCCAAAGTACCCCTAGAGGTACGCGTATCGCCATTTGAGAACCACTGCTTTAGAGCCCTAACAATGTTAAAAACAGAAACCCCCCTGAGGTGTCCCCTGGAGGCTGACCATGATGTAGGCGTTCCGGTTGAGGAACTTGATGAACTTCTCCAGGCACCAGAAGCAGCACTTGAGGCAGCACATGAGGAAGCGGGCGCAGGGGTTCTGGGCGGCTGGGGGGCGAGAGGCCGGTTAGGAGACACAGGCTCTAAGGCACTTTGGACATCACCATCCAGACACACAGGTCATGGCTGCTCTGCCGTGGGTCTGGACGTACAGGGGGCTCTACACAATAAGAGCGCTACACAATAAAAGATAATTAATTATATACAGATATCTGAGAAGGACCAGTAGGGGACCACAGGGGTGGGAAATGGGAGGCTAGTATAATTAATTCTGACGGTTAAAGGACAATTCCGGTATTTTGAACATTGAGCCCCCTTTCTGGTTTGACTAGGATGAAATGGAGTGGTTGACACCAACATTTTGACTATTGGTCCTGTCTCGGGTATTTGGCTCATTTCGAATCGCCCCTGCCTGATTCAGAGGGCATTCACAAACCTGTCCTTAAAACAACCCTAAACGTTTGTTTTCAGAAATGTGCAACTCACCGAGTGGTTAGTGATGTTGGTTGATGTTCCAAATCAAGTATCGTGGCGAAATACAGTTTCTGTCATGTTTTATTTGGCATTTTGTAAATCCCATTGAAACGGAAACCGGACCGGAAATGGAAAGGGGGGCCGTTTACGTTTTGTAGTCTTTTCACTCGGTTCTCCATCTCACAGTAGGGCTAGAACCGGCAGGGGCGATTCAAAATGAGCCAAATACCCTAGACAGGACCAATAGTCAACATTTTGGTGTCAACCTCTCTAACCTCTCCTAGACAACCCAGAAAGGGGGCTGTGCTAAATGTGCTAAATACCGGAATTGTTGTTTAACTCAATGTACGCTCGGAAAGGGGGGGGACTTTTACTTTGTTGGAACAGCCATCACGTGTAAACAAATCAGGGGGCACTCCGAGTGAGGGGGGGCAAGATGGACACGTGGTTATGGTAAGAAAGGTTCTGGGTTTGATCCCCGATGTCCTCGAGCAAGATGCCCCCCAACCCAACCTGCTCCTTAACGACCTATCTGACCTCCACCGTCACTAAGGACACCAGAGTCTGCTGAACCAAGATGGCGGCGCCTTACAGCGGGTCTTGTGGTCGATGTACTCCAGCAGGATCCGGATGATCTGGACCAGGGTGAGGATCAGCGCCCCGAACGCCAGCGAGCCCACGTGGTACCTGGTAGAGAGCGTGCACACACACACACACACACACACACACACACACACACACACACACACACACACACACACACACACACACACACACACACACACTTAAAAGAAACCCCTCTAGTACCATCACAAGTGGGCGTGTCCACCCAGATGGACGGACAGCTCATCTAAAGCAGTCATGATCCAGCAGTGAGGGGGGGGGGGGGGGGGGAGGCCTTCGAAGCCTGCACAGACCACACCCACCGGAGGATAAATGTGTAAACACAAATAATAAAAAACGAAAAACCATGCCCTCTAGTGACTAAACAAGGACGTGCGCTCATTTACCGCTGTGCTTCTACGTGCTGCGATCCTGCGTCTCACACACACACACACACACACACACACACACACACACACACACACACACACACACACACACACACACACACACACACACACACACACACACACACACACACACACACACACACACACACACACACACACACACACACACACACACGAGCCTCACCTGAGGGTGCGTATGAAGGCGGCGCTCAGGGGGAAGTAGGGGATGTCGGCGGGCTTGGAGAAGGCCCAGTAGTAGGAGGCGAAGGCGCCGGCCAGCGTGCACTGGCCCAGCGCGATGACGAAGTTGACGCACCAGAGGAAGGCCACGGCGTTGTAGATCTGCAGGTTGAAGATGTTGCGCTGCAGGAGGCCCTCGTCGTTGTAGCGGATGAAGATGCAGCGAGCGGACGGGCAGCCCGGGGCCGAGGAGGAGGAGTTGGAGGTGAGGGTGAAGTTCTGGACGGGAGCGGGAGGTTTGAGGGAGGGAGAGGTTGGTGGAGTTGGACAGGATAAAGTGGGGGTTAGTGGGAGGAGGAGGACAACATAAAGTGGGGGGGGGGGGGGGGGAGAAGAGGAAGAGGAGAAGGAGGAGCAAGGGGGGGAGGAAGGCATGGTGTGGGGGGGGGGGGGGGGGAGAGAACGGCGTTATGAGGCTCGATCAAACGACCAGAGCACCGTGTGGATCACTGCTCTACACCGTCTCCACGGCAACACTCAGGTGACCCGGTGGTCTGGGTTCCGAGCCGCCAGCTCACCAGGGGGTCGCAGTCCTGGGTGCCGTTGTAGCGCTCGCAGTCGCCCTGGCTGACGTTGAGGGCCACCACCCGGTAGATTGGGGCCCCGGAGGTGGCCAGGTACCTGATAGGCTGGTCAGGGAGGCAGACAGCCAGAGGGAGGGGTCACACACACACACACACACACACACACACACAGAGGATACAAGGCGGTGATGCCCCAGTACGCCACACAGATCAGCACCAGGACGAAGGTGAACAGAGGGTAGAGGAGCGTGGACATCATGTGACCCACGGCCCTGCCAATCACACACACACACACACACACACACACACACACACACACACACACACACACACACACACACACACACACACACACACACACACACACACACACACACACACACACACACACACACACACACAGGTAAAGACCTTACACCACAGCGTCGTCATGGTTACCTTAAAGGGAAAATCATCTATTCTATATAATATACATTTATATACATTCATGAGATTTAAATATCCGTCACATTTGGGGGAAAGCTGGTGTTAAACATTCAACGTGTGCCGAGCCCAGAGTCAGGTGTTTTTGCAGGGATATAGAATTAAGAATATATTACACTAGGGACACCTACAGCTATCTAACCTATACCTATAGCTACTCTGTCCACCTGTCCTATCAAAGAGACTGACTGGTGACCTCTGACCTGCTGGCCTCCTGGATCAGAGCGATGGCGATTAGGATCCTCTTCCTGAGGAAGATGACGGTGAGGAGGATGATGGCCTCGGCCACGGCGATGATGATCACTGGGAAAGAGAGAGACCACGAGAGACACAGTGGGGGGGGGGGGGGGGGAGACAGCGAGAGAGAGACCACGAGAGACACAGTGGGGGGGGGGGGGAGACAGCGAGAGAGACCACGAGAGACACAGCGTGGGGGGGGGGAGAGAGATTAACTGGGTGAAAGGGCTTTACAGAATAAAAATAAAAACGTACAGCAAAGAATCTTAACATGACAATGTTAACCTGGGGTATCCTAACATGACATCACATCAAGCGTCACATGACAGAGTGTTACCTGGAGGATCCTAACATGACAGATTGTTACCTGGGAATCCTAACATGACAGAGTGTTACCTGGGAATCCTAACATGACAGTGTGTTACCTGGGGGATCCTAACATGACAGATTGCCCCACTAGACTCACAGAAAGCCAGCCAGGTCTCCTGCGTCTGGAGATACACCTCCAGGTTGGTGGTGAAGCCAATGTCCTGGATGGAGGCTGCCCGGGTCTTGTAGTTGTCGTACTCCCAGTAGCAGTGCCAGATGCCTGTAGGCAGCGGAGGACATCATGCGTTATTTTTTTATTATAGTTCTATGACATGTTGGAGCCCTGGTCTTGGTGCGAAGCTTCCATTGTCCAGGATGACCCAGTGGTATACGGTGTGTTTGAAGGTGTGGTTCAGGTGCAGTGGTTACAGGTGGCGTTATGACGGTTGTAGCTGTAACAGGTGTTTTTATGACAGGTGTAGCTGTAACAGGTGTAGCTGTAACAGGTCATTTTATAACAGGTGTAGCTGTAACAGGTGTTTGTATGACAGGTGTAGCTGTAACAGGTGTTTGTATGACAGGTGTAGCTGTAACAGGTCATTTTATAACAGGTGTAGCTGTAACAGGTGTTTTTATAACAGGTGTAGCTGTAACAGGTGTTTGTATGACAGGTGTAGCTGTAACAGGTGTTTGTATGACAGGTGTAGCTGTAACAGGTGTTTGTATGACAGGTGTAGCTGTAACAGGTGTTTGTATGACAGGTGTAGCTGTAACAGGTCATTTTATAACAGGTGTAGCTGTAACAGGTGTTTGTATGACAGGTGTAGCTGTAGCAGGTGTAGCTGTAGCAGGTGTAGCTGTAACAAGTGTTACTTTATCAGGTGTATTTATGACAGGTAGTTGTTACAGGCGTAGCTTCACCAGGTGTAGCTCAGGGGTGTTTATAGGGGTGTTTATGGGGGTGTTTATGGGGGTGTTTATAGGGGTGTTTATGGGGGTGTTTATGGGGGTGTTTATGGGGGTGTTTATGGGGGTGTTTATGGGGGTGTTTATGGGGGTGTTTATAGGGGTGTTTATGGGGGTGTTTATGGGGGTGTTTATGGGGGTGTTTATAGGGGTGTTTATAGGGGTGTTTATGGGGGTGTTTATGGGGGTGTTTCTCGGGGTGTTTATGGGGGTGTTTATGGGGGTGTTTATAGGGGTGTTTATGGGGTGTTTATATGGGTGTTTATATGGGTGTTTATGGGGGTGTTTATAGGGGTGTTTATAGGGGTGTTTCTGGGGGTGTTTATAGGGGTGTTTCTCGGGGTGTTTCTGGGGGTGTTTCTGGGGGTCTTACCGTAGCCCCCGGCCCCCAGCAGGCCCAGGATCAGCAGCCACACCATGACGGGCGCGGTGAAGCGCAGCAGCAGCAGGAACAGCATGCTCACCAGCATGGAGATGACCAGGCCCCTGAGGAGTAGAGACCAGGTGCCTCATTTATAAAACTCTGCGTAAAACCCTCCCTAAAACATTGCGTATGCCCAAACCCCAGAATCTGCGTACGCACAAAAATATTCAGATCTATAAAACTGTGCGCCGCACACCTCTGCGCACTCTTCTCGTTATTAATACCAACGTGTGTTGAAGTTTGTGCTCGTGCACGAGCGTGCACAAGCGCCATGCTCCTCCCAAGATCGTCCCATAATAGTCCTTAAAAGGTCAATGCTAATTAATCAATGAATATTCCTAGTATATAAGGAGCCTTTGCTGACCTATCATTACACGGGAACACACGCCTGCATTACACGCGCTCGCGTCTCATACCCCTCGCTAAATTCTCGAGCAATTCCAAAGCTGCCATATTTTAGCCTGTTAGAATACAGAGGCCAACAGGAGCATTGCATTTATTGGCCTTGTGCCAATATGATAATTAATTACTATGTCCTATAGGCTAATTTAATGTAGACCTACATATATATGTATCAGGAAAATTAATAAAACATAAGTGATACAGTTGGTCTGGCCGAGGATTGTGATTTGATTGTGATGATTGATTGTGATTATTAATTCATATTTCATAATGGGTGCTTTTTATAAAATGAAATAAATAAATAAATCCGAAGTCATAGTATGTGGTGCGCAATGTGCGTTGGGTATCGGGAGGCATAGACATCTTATATCAGATGTCTATGTCGGGAGGTAGCGTGTTCTTCTTCTTTTGGCGTTATTGGCGGTTTGCAAACCGATATGGTGCATTACCCCCACCAACGTCTCCGGACGTCTCCGGAGATCACTGTTTGAAAAACTTTGCGGGACCTTTACTCCAGGATGAAAGGATGCGTAGAACTGCGCACTCTTTTCCGCAAGGAATTTTTCTATAAATCACGACGTTGGCGGTGAAAGATGTGTACGCACATTTCATCCCTGTTTCCGCAACATTTTCGTGCGCAGACCTTTATAAATGAGGGCCCAGGAGAGCGCAGAGGAGGAGAGACCAGTAGAAACCAGTAGAGAGCAGAGACCAGTAGAGAGCAGAGGAGCAGAGACCAGTAGAGAGCAGAGCAGTAGAGACCAGTAGAGAGCAAAGGAGGCGAGACCAGTAGAGACAAGGAGAGGAGAGAGCAGGAGAGGAGAGAGCAGAGTTAGACAGAGGAGAGAGCAGAGTTAGACAGAGGAGACAGCAGAATTAGACAGGGTAGAGTGCATAGTAAGACAGTAGAGTAACAGGTCACACTCACAGGAGGATCCAGGGCCAGGCCGAAGCAAAGTCCTCAAAGATCCTCACGCCCACGTCTTCGGCGTTGAAGCCGTTCACAATGTCCCTGACAGACACAAATCACAACTTTATACTGACAAAAAGTAGGGATTTACTATCTACAATCTATCTATAGAGATTAGATAATGTATATCTAGATCTTTATCTATAGGTATGTTTGAGTGTTTTTGGTGTTTATTGTCTCTATGATGCAATGTCCTCTGACAGATCCTGAACTTCATCCTGCCCTTATATAAACGGAACCATCTTTTAATGGTCCCAGCAGATCAGTAACCCAACCCATGACTTTATTATACCATAACACAACCGTTCTATTGTACATGGACATAACCACCAAAAACACTGTCGGGGTGCTACAATCTAGTTTGACGAGAGACGGTCTACAAAGAATAGAATAGTTCGGATTTGACCACCAGAGGGCAGCAACTAGCGGAACTACAAGAACTCACGCTTTCACTGACCCATGCCTAGCAAGAGAGAGACAGACAGCCAGACAGGGGTTAATATTATACACTGTGTGTGTGTGTGTGTGTGTGTGTGTGTGTGTGTGTGTGTGTGTGTGTGTGTGTGTGTGTGTGTGTAAATGGACTGCATTTATATAGCGCTTTTCTAACCAGTGGCCACTCAAAGTGCTGTAGGTGTGTGCGTAGATGTGTATCTTACTGTGTGCCGTTCATCAGGGTAGCATTCAGGTTTGGGGGCAAGTTCGGGATGCCATTAAAGTATTCCGGAATCCTGCCGAGGGCTGTGACATCAGGAAGACACCTCCCGAGCACTACACACACACACACACACACACACACACACACACACACACACACACACACACACACACACACACACACACACACACACACACACACACACACACACACACACACACACACACACACACACACACACAGGTCACTCTACAGTAATATAGAGATCACGTGTGTAGTGTGAGTGTATGTGTGTGTATGGTGTATGCGTATGTAGTAGTGTGTATATGTGTGAGTAGTGTAAGTGTACTGTATGTGTACATAGTATGTAGTGTGGTGTGTCTTCACCAGACGTAGTCGGTGTGTAGAAAAACGGACAGAGCTCTTTGTCCACGATCTCGGCGACACTCTTAGAAACAGAAACATTTTCGATTTTTAGACAACATTTTACTCAATCAGATCCTTCAAAACAATCAAAAACACTCGACCAAAACATGACCCGGGGAGTCAGACAAGTCATGGAGGTGCAGGAAAGGGGCTGGGGGCCGGAGGGAGGACTACGGCTAGACCGCACCTTCTTGGCCGAAACATAACGAAAAGTCGGCGGCCATGTTTGCTTGCGTCTACGGTTTATACAAACGTTTTTCGCGTGAAGCGCGACCAAAGTATCGAATGTATGCAAACGGAGACTAGCCTCGCCCTTTCCCGGTGCGGCGTGTGTAGAAGACAACGCACACGCATAGCCAACGAGTTTGTAGTCTTCGACTCGTTGCCGCTTCCGTGATAACCATCTTCGTTAGACAGTGCTCCGGTCTGAGGTGAACGTCTCCACAGCAGGGCACCGGCTGGGCCCGGCGCCCGTGTTTGACCCTTACCAGTGTGGTGGTGGACAGATTGATAGACGGGTTACACAGGCTCTGGTTGAAGGCCTTCTCTGCTGTGGCCAGGTAGTTCGTCAGCCCCCAGAAGTCCGTGGGGCAGTCGGACACGCACACCTGGGGAGGGCGGAGGAGGAGGAGGCGGGGCTTACACTACAGTCGTCCACGGAGGGGGATGGCGTAGCTCCCCCTAGCAGAGTTTACCTGAGGCTCTTAAGCCATTTACGATTGCTTGTTTTTTTTTGTTTTTTTTAATGCAAACTATACTAAATAAGTAAGTAATAAGTAATAAGAGTATCATCAAAAACTACATCAGAGAAATATGAATAGAAAAGGCAACATGGATACAACTTTCATTAGTGAAGTACATGTATGACATTGTATTTGATGAACCGAGGGTTGTGATGGAGGTGGGTCGGCGGTGGGGGTCAGCAGGGGGGCGTCAGTGAGAGGGGTCAGCAGGGGGGCGTCAGCGGGGGGGTCAGGGAGAGGGTGGGAGGAGTGTCAGCGGGGGTCAGCTGGGGGATCAGTGGGGGGGGGGGGGGGGGGGGTTGGTGTGGGGTCAGAGGAGGGGGTGTCTGAGCACCTGAGTGGTGGGACACTGCAGTCCGTTGAGGGCGGCGGCGATCACGTTGGTGGACGTGGCGCACTGCAGGAGGTCGAAGTAGAAGACGTTGGGCTTGCCTCTACGGGACGACAGACAGACAGACAGAGACAGACAGACAGACAGAGAGAGAGAGGGGGACAGACAGACAGACAGACAGACAGACAGACAGATGGAGAAGAGGCAGAGAACCATTCAAAGTACAGATCTCACCAGGAGGAAACAACTATTTGACTTCCTTCGTACATGATGATTTAAATGTGTTACTGAATGGTGTCAGACTGAGATATTAACAGAGAGAAGGAAAGACATTAACAGAGAGACAGACCGACATAGAGACAGACAGAGAGAGAGAGACAGTGACAGACAGACACAGAGAGAAGCAGCGACAGAGAGACAGAGAGAGAAGCAGCGACAGAGAGACAGAGAGAGAGACAGACAGACAGAGAGACACAGAGGCAGCAACAGAGACAGAGAGACAGATAGACACAGAGACAGATCGATGGGGGGGTGTGTGTGACGGTCCTCTGCGTACTTGTTGTGGTCGATGCCGCAGAACGAGCCGGTGGAGTTCCTCGGGTAAAGAACATGTCGAGGATCCCCATAGAGCCATGCTAGGAAACAGAATGAAGCCGTGATACAGACCTCACCAGAACCAGAACACAATACAGACCTTACAAGAACCAGAACACTAACACCTCAACAGAACCTACAACTATTGTAACTTAACCGTCTAAAACAATATATCGGATCTCACCCAAGCGAAAACTAATGTTTATTCATTACCGATTCATGAGCACAGCCGCACACATGAAAAGTGATGTGCCCTGCAAGGCTGTTGAAATATTTATAATTAATAATTAATTAATTAATAATTAATTTGATCTCTGGTGCAGTATGAGGTCCGCAGCACCCGGTCATTTACCATGTGTGCTGACTCCAGAGCTGATCAGTCGTTAAGATTGTCTTTGTTAAAGGTAACATGTTATACCACCAGGTGTGAGTGTGATTCGCCGTTACTAGCCGTTTTCAAAATCGGCCTCTTCTGACACCACAAGTGGGCGTGTCCACCTAGATGTATGACGGCTAGATGAGCAACGCTTGCAACGGCTATTCACACTCACACCTGGTGGTATAATATGTCACCTTTAAACAATACATAGATTAAAATATATTTTTGTATTTGGTTCCACATTCTTGACAAAAACCAAGTACTCTTGACGTTCCTGCCCTCCATCTGAAGTTTTAACCAAAACGTGTCTGTCACATGACCGCAAACCCTGTGGTGGGCTGGGCGGGGAATCTTTCTAGAATCTTTGGGGAAACCATGAAGCAACTCAATGGGAATGCATCCTAACCGCTATAGTAGAAGACCATCTATGATAATAAAAAGGTACAAGAAGATTTCCGTGCCTTACCTATAATCCCAACGACCATGTAGCCCAGGATCACCACCATGAACAGTATGCAGCAGATGATATCCGTGCAGCTCCTGGAAGAGACAGACCGTTACAAAGCCTGAAGGAATCAATGATCGGATCAGTCTCAATGCCTACATCCTTCCATAATGGTTGAGAACATGCTGGCTTCACAGTGGATGAAGATATGAGATAATAACTGAGAACATGCTGGCTTTACAGTGGATGAAGATATGAGGTAATAACCTTAAAACATACCTATTTAGTTGAGCATTCTCTTAATCCATTTTATTTATTTGTATTATTATTTAAGTTTTTAGTTTATATTGATTTCATTTAGTTTATTTTATTTCAGTTTATTTTCATTGTATTGTTAAACACCTTGTATTGCAATTTAGCACAGAAGCCGCTATATAAATAAAGTTTGATTTGATGAGATAATAACTGATGTTTTATGACATTCCAGCCATGGGCTGCTTTGCTAGTCTCCATAATAAACTTTACATTCAATCTTAGAAATACAATTATTCAAAACAAACCGATAACCTTGGTTTTGACCAAGATACATGAATCATTATGACCACATCGTTATAAAGATAAAACGTCAACCCCTGTTTTACACAATATCTAATTAAATTCCGCTTGCACCAATTAAAACAGTTTTTGTTGCCTTGTAGACTCTCGGTCCCGGGCGTGTCAATATGCCCTCTGCGGCCCTGGCACTTAGCTGATCAAACACCGATAAGAGTGTGGGAAGAGAAGGGTTCCTGGCCACGTTAACTCGGACACGCGACCGACGGGAGCGCCACAGGTACCTTTTGTGGATGGGCCCGTTGAACGTGGGGTCAAACTGAGCCGCTTCACCTGGGAAGAAGGGACACAGGAGAACCAATCAATCACAACAAGGATAAGGCCCGACTCATCCTAGCGGTCTCACACACTGATTGGCGATTGGAACGCACCCAGAGAGAAAACTTTGTTACTACTAAGTAATCTCTCCACGTTATTACTCTATATCCGTATCATAGTGTGTAGTAATTAGCCAAGATTAACTGAATCGTAAAAAAGGTAGCACTTGCACATGAATATTAATTACCTCCATTATCTTTTTAGATAAAAGCATCCTAACTCTGATTGCAATGTATTCACGTAAATGCGCTTCGATATACAATGAAGTACACATTGAGAGAATACATGCATTGAAAAAAATAACGCATTTACATAGTTGAGTGCAGCGTGAAGAAAGCGCCTTGTCATTGGACAGGTATGGTCACACACAAGCTACCATTCCCTAACAACACCTCAAGATAAGATAAGGTTCACTTTATTCACCCCAGACAGCCATAAGAACGGTTAATGGCTTGTGAAACATACCTGTGTGTAGTGTGTATGTGGTTGTATAATGGGTGAGTAGATGTGAGTGTGGTACGTGTAGTGTGTTTAAATGTGAGTCTAGTTGTGTGATGTGTGTAGTGTGGTTGTGTAATGTGTGTAATGTGTGTTGGTGTAGGAATGCCAACTTCCTGGAACAGCAGATGACGTGACAGTGGGGCTTAAACAAAGTGACTACAAAGTTCCCAGGCAGCGCTGTTTGTCTGGGCCAGCTCTGCAGGGACACTCCACCCAGGAGCCACCAAATAATATAATTGTAATAGTGTAAAAGTGGAATCATTATAGAGTATTGCATTGACCCTCAGTCCTCAAACACAACGAGGATCAACATCTGGTATCAACTCACTCACCTAACCTCACCTGACCGGACCGTTAGTGCATGCCAAAAGACGATCCAAGATCTAATCTTACTATGAAGGAATGTCTGTCTGTGTCTTTCTATCCTACAATGTTCTCGACAGACGATCAACCTCTCACTTGTGTATTGCTCAGAGGCCAAGGAAGTGCAGTTTCAAGTGTGTGCCCTTCTCCCCAGTTTGCAGGGGAAAATCGGTGTTCCAAATTTGAATTGCCGACATAAATTAAATTAACTGCATGAGCATTCAGCCGGAGGGGGAAGTGGTGATTCTGGTCGGGGACGAGGTGCGTACTCTGAGCTTGTTCCCGTGCGCACAGTCCTAGACAAACTACCTGTTCCAACTGAAAACCCTGTTTCATTGGGCTGCGCACTGTTTGAACGAGCACTCTGGGACATTTGAATACGATTTGAATCCTGGATACTGCTTCGGCCGAGGTGAAGGGGTCACTCTGCAAAACCCGATATTGAGAAGTGGTCGTTACGGGAAGAGAGAGGCCTCGGAAAATCCTCTTATTTATAATTGGCCCCGTTCTGCTGGAAATGTCACATACCTCCAATAACCTGTAGAGCTAACTGCCACTCCCAATGAATATACAATTTATGTCCTGCTCCTAAACCCATTGGCTTAGAACAAAGAACCAGTTCCTCAGGCTCTCGCATCCACCCGGGTCAGGTTTCACCTGCAGACAGACAGACAGACGGCTCTCTGTTCGAAGCAGAGTGGCCCTGGTTCCCAGGGGTCAAACGGACGGGCCCCCAGGCAGCGGTGTGTTCACCCTATAGTCGTTCAGCGGACCGCTTCAGCCTCGGCCACTTAGCCTCAGTACTCTCAGAAGCTGGCTGTTTTTAACTCCAGGTCTGATCTCAGCTTGCTGAATGATGCCCTTAGGTACTTCATAAGTTGGGGTTCGACCCCAGAACCTTCTGGCACCCGAACCCGAATTAAACTTCAGTAGCTTCAGCCAGCCTATATTTAACATATGGCCACTTTATTTTATAACAAAATCTGTAGAATATCATTTTTCAAGGGGGGAGGGATCCCAGTGTGGAGAATGCCTGCACTAACCTAGCCGGTTATGACAGGATGAATGATAGATGTTCTATTGGGTGGTGGGAGGTGTTCTATAGGGTCAAGGACAGGTGTAACTGCAGAGTATTGGTGGAATCAAGGACGGTATAAATTTGAATTGGGAATTTGTTATTTTCAGCAATTAACGGTGTGGGAGTGTGTGTGGATGATGGCTGGCTTTAGCAGCCTTTCCTGGCCGAGTCTGATTGGACTCTGGGGGTGAGGCTCAGGGTTGCTCATTAAGTAATCAGTGTGCATAGGTTAAACCAGCCATCAACACACACACATACTCGGGAGATCTCCGGAGAACACCCTTGCCAAGTTCCTTATGAAAGTTTTGCAGTAAACCAGATATTTAATACCACCACCCTGCGTCCTTTGTCTGGAGGAGCCCAGCAGAAGTCACCTAGGTGGTGTGCAGCATGGAAATTTGCTACGACCCGCTTCTAAATTGCTTTAAAGTGTAATTCCGGCAAAAATTGAACCCAGGGTCTTTTTTTTTTTTTTTAATCAAATAAGCCCTCCAGACCCAGCCAAACATTGCGCCAGTTAAACTCTTTCGATTATCAACGAAAAAAGGGGTCTGGAGGGCTTATTTGATGTGTGTACACATCAACAAGAAAAGACCCTGGGTTAACTTTTCGCCGGAATTACACTTTAAAAGGGACACTTCACCCATTTGCATTAAGCTTTGTATCATTAGAAACCCAGTCATATTTTTGAATGGTCATGCATCATTCCCTAATTTTCCCCTGAGACGGGAGAGATCCGTATCTACCTCTAACACTTCCTGCTTTAAATTACGCAAAATGAGGATTTTTGCGTCTGGCCGGTCACCCGTCGGGTACCCATGGGTACCCGAGCCCGTGCAGGGCTCTGGCCGAGATAACCCCCACTACGAGTCTTTACTTGTTATGGAAGGACCAGAGACATCCGAGAACTCGATATAGAGCTCCGGGAGTCCACAAACAGCAACAATCACTTCTCCTGCTGCAGTTCACTCTGGACTGCAGGGAGTGAATGCTGATTGGCTGTTATGTTACGTCCCTCAAGGAGTGAACGCTGATTGGCTGTTATGTAACATCCCTCAGGGAGTGAATGCTGATTGGCATAGACCTCTGCAGAATAAGTCCCGCCGCCGAGCTCCAGTTGCCTCGGTCAAATGTCTATGGGAAATAACATGGGTTTTTTGAATGATCATACATAACAAACTCTGTAGGTGGCGAAGAAGTAAAAGCTGCGTCACGTTTTGAACTACACACTTTTTCCATCTAGCCTTTTCCATCTAATATCTACTATAGACATTTGACCGAGGGAACCGGAGCCTCAGAGGCGGGACTTATTCTTCAGGAGGTCTATTGTGGGAGTTGTCATCTTGAATCCACAAGCGCCAAAAAGTCACTGTCCGCCTTTTCTCGGTCAAGAAGGCACCAAATTTGAAATTTATGTTACTATTCGACTACATATATGACCCACTTTCAATACAGATTCATGTCTCCACCGGTGAAATTCCCCTTTAATATGTAACCCGTCATTTTTTATCTGCCAAATGGTCAAATCTATCAGCCATTAGCTGGTGTACAGGTTCGCAGACCCTGAAGAGCAGGTACATAAACAAAACAGCAAATATTTTGGTTTTTTTTTATCAGATACAATATTCCCACAAGGAAACATTTTTTCAAGGCCAACAATGTTGCAATGACCTTGTGTTTGGTATTTAGTGGTTTAAAGTTTCCTTGTAAACCATTACAAGAGTTGCATATACACTTACTTCTCGTAAGACAATAAAAAAATAATAAAAAAGCGTGTTTGTTGGCTAGAGCAGCAGAATCTCTTCACACTTCACCGGTCTGGGGAGAAAATGGACTAATTGGTTACTATGAGGAACAAACCAGAAATACTATTAAGTGAGTGAGTGAGAAGGAAGGGAAAAAGAGTGAACAGAGTGAAAGAGTGACCAGAGTAAGAGAAAATAAATTTAGAAAGGTGCAGAGAAGGGAAAGAACAGAAAGAACAGGGACAGAAGAACAGAGACGGAAGATCAGAAAGAGAACGACAAGAGAGGTGTGGAACCTCAGCTAATGGCCTTTATTTGTGCAGTACAAATTAGTATGTTCAAAGTTCAAAGGGTGACCTTCTTTGGGTAAAATATAAACTTTTAATTTGCTCTTGAGGACAGGACTTGCGTCAGCAACCTCCCATGAACACAACAGAAGACCAGGAGTGACCCTTTGGGTGCCGATTCTATCTGCGTTCCAGACCGGCCACATACGACACATACTGTTGTGTCCCACAACACTGCTATGAGGACCGGTTTGACAACAAACACCTCAGTACAGGACAGGAGAATAGGGAACAGGAAGTTCCTCTTGGACAGGAAGTTATGCGTTTCGTGTACAGTAAAACACTCAAGGGACCTAATTAAATATAACTGATAAGACTGCAGCGATGACTAAGGGTGGAGAATTCTTTCTCATGTGAGACTTACTGCTCTTAGTTTCTATCATTATGAAATCCAACAAATTCCATTATTTCAATCAGATGTAAAGAAAAAAAAAAGGATCAAAATTGTACTTAAATTTAATTTATTTGAACCTTGCCATAATTTGTCACACTGCCTGTCACTCAAATCGTGACCCGAAGAATCAAAATCGAAACGTGGTTTTCCAAAAGATTCTCAGCTCAAAAGGTGCAGGTCCAACGATGTGTGTCCAGCTCTGTTAAACGTTTCATGTGGCAACCTCTGGCAATAAATAGACTGGGGCACGTTTAAAGAGATGGGTTATTCCAAAAGCACCCTTGAACCATGGTTAACATCAAAAGGTTTACCAGTCTGGGTGACCAAACCATCATAACCGTCTCTCCTGGCTTCACTCAAACATCCGTTTCCAGTATCACGGGTCAATCACCACCAAACGTGATCGCACCTTCAACAAATATAAATGACAGCAATGTAGACACTTATTACGTATTTCATCATCGTGTCAGGCACTGAAAGTAAGAAGGACAAATTATATTGGCAGTGGAAGTTCGGGGAGGCCAGAGGCCAGAGGAGGGGGGGGGGGGGGGTTAGCCAGGGAGCTAAGGAAACGGAGCAGCAAACTACAGGAATAGGCACCAGCAAAATAGTCTGTGTAGTCACACCCATAGACAACAAATCCTAGACTTGTGTTGTACGGACTGGCAATTGTCTCACATCTGAGCTACTTCTATTGTATTGCAATTGACTGGCCTACAAGAGCTTTTTAGTACCTTGTATGAGCTAACGCTCCCAAACCCCCCCCCCCCCCCCATCCTCCTCCTTCGCCTCCCTTGTTTTCAGTCGTCAGGCTCTCGATCACATTAGCCTCAGCGCTAGGTATCAGAGGCTGTGTTGAACATTGCTCTCCTTGCTTCTCTGTCTCCTCGTTTTCTCTCCAGCGATCAGGGCAGAGGCTTAAGCTGACTTATTATTTACCTCCAGGGAGGGGTTGTTGGTTTAAAAGCGCTTCCTTGAGTACTCCCTCCACCCGGAGTCCGGTCTCAAGCAACACATTAAATGCCAATGAGAAAAGTCAACAGGGAAACCAAACGCCACAGTGAACGCAAAGTGTGTAAACGAATGGAAACGATGCAATGCTGAATACACATCACAAATCAATACACACACACACACACACGAGGGGTGTGTGTGTGTGTGTGTGTGTGTGTGTGTGTGTGTGTGTGTGTGTGTGTGTGTGTGTGTGTGTGTGTGTGTGTGTGTGTGTGTGTGTGTGTGTGTGTTACTAACACAACTTTGTGCGTTGCACCACAGTAAGTGTTGAATGCTCACGTTATGAACCACTTGGCCGTTTAGTCATATATATAAAATACCTTTATGAGACCTTATAAACCTTAAGATTTTTTTTTTTAAAAAGGCCTCTTCCAACATAAGTCAGACAACCGTTTTCAAACGTCAGCAATCTCCCGTGACCCCATATGCACATGAGGCGATCCCAAGTGGGGTCCAGCACCACAGGTTAGGAACTAGGCCTGGGCGATATGGCTGAAAGACATATCACAATATAACTTGATCATATTGATCGATAACTTTTGATCATTTTAATGCCCTAAAAAGACTAGGAATTACCATGCTGGATTTAAACACTTCTGTTTAACACTTTATGACCTACCACCGTTCTTCATTGATAAATACTCCAATGTCGATACAACAATGAAAAACACTCAAATATTGTAAATAAGTATGGAACCGTGTTTGTGTAACAAACCCATCTGCTAGATTCGGTGGTCCAGTCTCTTATCGATATATATTGAACATGTTTTATATTGATATTGATCAAAAGTCTATCACAATACGATAATTTATTGTTTTATTGCCCAGGCCTATTGGGAACCACTTGATATTTCTGATGACATTATTGTGATCAGCCGGCTACATATTTCCATCTGGCTGGTGACTAAAAATCTTTGGGAACTCACTGAACATTGGCTTTTTGTATGATGTTATCTAAGAAATTAGTTGTCATGCACAACAAACAAAATCACATTTGGTTAGCTGTTCATAAATGACTCCAACATGTTGGGTCTTTTGCATTGGAAAACAAATGCCAGCTAGTTGTTTCATGCATTACTAGAAGTACAAGTTAATTTTGATAAATCATCAGTTATTTTGGTACGCCTAAAACCAAACATGAATTGATACAGTGACACACAAACTTCATACATGAACACACACAAAACAACAAGCACAAAAGCAAAGGCACTCTTTCCTTGTACATATTAATTTCCTCCATTTGTGTGTTTGTGTGTGAGAGTTGTTTGTTGTTTATGGACCAATTAATAGCCAGGATTTAAACCAACTGACAGGGTTCACAGCTTAACGACTCAAGGCGGGTAAATATTAAGATATTTCAAAACATTTGACAATTGAGCTCTTTCTGACTCGAGTTCTCATTTAAACCAAAACAACAGGAACAGAAGTGAATCCCATCAGGGTGTTGGAGCGGTTCGCCCGGTGTAAACAGGCCGACACCGGGTTCCCAGGTAACGGGGACAACTCACCATACTCCTTCGAGTCCGGATCACTGTCCTTTTTCTTGCCCATGTCGGCCTCCTCCTGAATCACCTGACGCTCCTCACCGGGGCCAACGCGACTTTTAAAATGTTAGATCTAACGTTTTTCTACCGCAAACACGACATTAACCGAACCAGGGATGACTGAGAAGATTGCAGACGCGGAGAACGACTTGGGAAAATCTTTATCCTCCTTGCGGGAGACAGCGTGACGTCACGAGCGCACCTGTGGGGAGGAGACGCACCTGTTGTGCGCACCGCCACGCCCACCGAACATCCGCCGCGCCCCCCGTGGCCTCTCGCAATGAAGCTTTAGATGGGTGCTGGATTTGTTTTTATTTAATAAACATTAATTGACTACAACTTTTGAAATAACCAATAAAAATATATACTATATTAATTAATGTCGTTTCTTTTTAATTGGTTATTTCAATAGATGTAGGCCTACCGTTGTAGCAAAGGCTTACCTCATGTTTTCAAAATAAGTACAATTGTGTCCAATTTATTTTATCCGTTCTATCCACAAAATGTTTTTCATCATCAAACCAGTTATCTAGTAACGTAGTTTGCTCTGTTAATCTCGTATCTCATATATATGACAAAAAACAATGGATTCACAGATTTCTTTCATCTTTATTTCCAGGTCATAAAGAAGCGATAGCCTATGTATAGAAAGGGTAAAAGAAACAGTAAAACTGAAATTAGTTGACTTACAGGTGGGTTGACCTACAGACGTTTCACACTTCTTTTTAAAGATGTCCATAGTGCTCAAATTGGACCTCATACACAACACCATTGCCAACCATAAGTAACTTTACAATACACAGCCACCGGACAGTGGACAGTAACCTCCCTTAAACACTGATACCCTGGCAGAAGATAGATCTAAAAGACGTATGCTAAACCAAAGACCATGATAACCGCTAAAAGTAGGCTAGCGTGCTGGTAGAATACATTGCAGAATTTAAAATGAAAAGGCAGCAACTTTTTATTTCAATAATTAAAAAAAAAAAAAGAATTAAAAACTAAAACAATACAATAAAAGTCCAAAAAGTGTGATGCTGATAAAACAGGGAATCCCTGGGTTTGGATCCCATTCTGGCCTCCGTATCCCTGAACATTATTACAAGAGATGACCGACAACCACAAGGCCCACACCGGGCCTCGGCTGAACGGAGCCTAGGCGTTTCCTAGGAGGGTCATCCCGAGCTCGGGTGCTGAATCTGGGCAGGCCTCCAGGCGAGCCAGCCGGCTCTGCTCCACGGCGATGGCCTCGGCCGAGTGCTTGCACTTCTCCGAGCCGCACTGACAGGTGAAGTACTTGCTCTTGATGTCCCAGAAGCGGTCTCCGTAGTCGAACCTGGGCCACGCAAGACAAGGACGGGGAGGAGGAAGATGTTATGAAGTTTTTAAATAAAAAATAATTCAGATTTATTTTTGCATTTTTATGCTTAATTTTGGAGTGAAACAGACAGGAAGGTATATAATAATAGGAGACAGAGGGGAGGACATGCAGCAAAGAACCACAGGCAGTAATGGAGCCCAGGTCGCTGCTTAATGGTACGCGCTCTACCCAGTGAGCCTCCGGGGAGCCCCGATGCTATGTGCTAAAAAGCAGTCGCTCGCTTTCTCAGGCAAGGTGAAAGACACCTAGTGGATAATTATAGAGAGGGTATGATGGACGATGTTAAAGGGGACATATTAAACCACCCAGAAAAGGAGGAAGAGGCAGAGAGAAGGGAGGAAGGGACCGAGGGGAAACGTTTTTGAACGAATGCCCGACTATGGGTACGTCCCAATAGTGATGCTGTCGCAATCCCGCTCGCCCTTGCAGTTCTCAGTCTGAGAAGCGGTCTAAAGCTCTGGCTGAAGTGGTTTCAGACGAATGACACATAAGGAGTGTATTCTACCGGCACCAGAAGAGATTTTTTATTTTATTGCATGATAAGACTCAAGCCCTAAGCATGTCTGAGGGCTGTGATTGGCCCAGATCCTCCCAAGTCTGCGGTGCACCAAAATAGGAGGATGTACAACAAAAAAGTTTTGGCACACACACACACACACACACACACACACACACACACACACACACACACACACACACACACACACACACACACACACACACACACACACACACACACACACACACACACACACACACACACACACACGTACGTTCTAGGGACCTGTACTCACCGGCATTCTAAAGACCTGTACACACCAACGTTCCTCTACATAACAACATTCTACGGTACTCTACACACCAGCGTTCTAAGGACCTGTAGAGAACCCTGGTGTAAACCTGTGTGAACACATGTAGGTACTATGGGTCTCACCCCAGCTCCTGCCCGTTGTGGATGTCCCGGGAGCTGAAGAAGGCGATGCGGGGGAAGCGGAGGTCCTGGTGCAGCATGAACACCCGCACCGGGATCAGGTTGGGGTCGCACAGGTGGTTGATGAAGCGGCTGATGTTGCCGTAGTAACGGGCGTCGATGCAGTATACCTCGCCGTCCTGGGTGAGAGCGGGAATGGAGAGAGAGAGAGGACAGACAGAGAGAGAGAGAGAACACACAGAGAGAGAGAGAGAGAGAACACACAGACAGACAGATAGATAACAGAGTGAGAGAGCAAGAGAGAGAGATAACAGAGAGAAAGAGAGAAGTGGGTCACAGCAGGGGACAAAATGGGCTAGCACATTTGATTATCTTTATTTATTTGTGTGCCAACATGACATCATGTTGATTCTGGTGAAGGTTTGATTCTGAATCAAACCTTGTTGTCCAGGTCAAACAGGTACGAGTCGTCCTCTCGAACGTCCGCCTCCGCGTCCGAGATCAGCTCCCCCACGTACCTGGACGTCCCACAAAACAACAGTTAGTGAGGCCAGAGACACATCTACACTATAGCTGCTTTCACATATGACCTCTTTTCTCTTTTCTCCGCATTTGTGGAGCAGGACGTTCAACCGTGAGGGCCATTCACACTTATTCACACTTGATGCCTGATATGCGGACATCGGTGTCAGTAGAATCTCCGGCTGCTTAAGAGGGGCGGGCTTGCAAGGTAGCGTGTGTCAGTTTAGTGAAGTAATGAACAAGTCCGGTTGTGTCTTGTGCAAACGTGTAGGCCCTACTGTAAAGTTAGTGAAACTAAGAATAAAGTAACCAGCCTGTCAATAATCGGTGGCCGCTTCATTCCGACCATATTCAAACCTATAAGCCAGGTTACAAACCAGACCCACTGCCGGTCAAAGTGATTCCCGAGAGAATCGTCGGAGCGGAACGTCGCTTTTGTGCTCCTCGACTATGGTCTGGGAGCCGACAGCAGGAAAGGTGTAACATAATAATAAAAATATTTTTTAAACCATTCAGCGAACAAAAGGCAATAGGCTGATTATCGATTAGGAGCGGGTGCCACTCGATGACATGCAAACGTAGACCAAAGCGTCATCAACACGCCCACTCAACTGGTGTGAAATGCCGACATCCTACTGCTCATTCACATATAAGGTAATTAGCATTTCCTGCGGAGAACATACTACCTGGGGGGTAGTATTTTTTCAGGAGGTCCAACGTCAGGATATGTCATTCACATATACGGCACCTCCGTAGAATAGACGGAGAACAGACGGATGCATGTCCATATGTGAAAGCAGCTTATATGTACCTAATGTTAGACATAACTAGTTAGTGAGGCCAGAGACACATCTACACTATCAACACCTACAGTTACACACATAACTAGTTAGTGAGGCCAGAGACACATCTACATGATATAAACCTAGTGTTAGGGTTAAATCTTAAGTTAGCGAAACCGATATAAATATCTGCAGAAAGAAAAACAATTTCAACATACTTAATATTTATTTAAATACACAACACACTCCTCCACGCAAATACTAAAGACACACACACACACACACACACACACACACACACACACACACACACACACACACACACACACACACACACACACACACACACACACACGTGTGTGACTCACTCGCAGATGAAGCTCCCCTGAGGGATGTCCTGCAGTGCCCGGACCCCCCAGCCCATCTTCTCCGTCCGGTACAGCTGCAGGCGGACCCTGACCACCACAGAAGAAGAAGACCATGAAGAAGAAGGCTAGGACCTCCATATCATTCATTTAAAAGTAAAAGTCCCAACTGAGGTGGACTTGATACAGAGATGATCGGTTATATCCGGTACAGACCATTGTGTGAAAATAAACCATGAAAAAGGTGAAGCCTTCAGAATATAAACAAAATCTATAATCTAAAAAAGTTATTAAATCATTAAAACATCCGTAATCTATATTTCGTGCACAACCTATTGATTATATATTACTTTGATATAAATCAATTCCATAATGTGAGCATCATTAATAATGAATATAACCACCATATAAATACAGAAAACAGAATATAATATACTATATACATACTCCCTCCCATCTCTCCCCATCCCTCCTCTCCCCCCTCTACTGTATATATGAGTAAATCCACTTGGGTCCTCTACTGTATATATGAGTAAATCCACTTGGGTCTGGTGTGTGGTGGGGGTTTCCTCCGGGGGTCTTACTTGATGCCGGCCTGCACCACACGGTTCTTACAGGAGCGGAAGCAGGAGCAGGCCAGGTTACACTCAAAGATGAGTGGTGGCTCGATCTTATTGAACTCCTGCAGCAGCCGCTGGTCCTGGAGCCAGAGGGGTGGGGGGGGGGGGGGCGAGACACTGGGGGTCAACGAGGGCGGCAGTAGCTCATGTAGAGTGGGTTGGCTAGTAAACGCAAGGTTGTTAGTTTGATCCCCGGCTCCCCTTAGCGTGGAGTGTCGAGGTGTCCCTGAGCGAGACGCCTCACCCTCACTGACTCCAACTGGAGCTGGCTCTCGCCGTGCGTGGTTGACATTGCTGTCGGTGTGTGAATGTGTGCATGAATGGGTGAATGTTCGGCAATATTGTAAAGCGCTTTGGATAAAAACGCTATATAAATGCAGTCCATTTACCATCAACAACATATGGCTAGACTGGACTGAACAACACTAAACATGACAGAACATCACTAAATATGAAATAACATTACTAAATATGACCACTAGATATGAAATAACATCACTAAAGTGTACAATGTGCAATTGTGTAATATCTATTTATTTATATGTACCTCTGGCTCTTTTTATATGCAATTTTAATTACGTGCAATATTGCTCACTTCCTATTGACTTATTTGATTGACTTTTACTGTTTGTCCATTTGGTAAATATGACCACTAAACATAACAGAACATCATTAAATATGACACTATGACCCACTAAACTGGACTGAATACCACTAAATATGGCTAGACAAGGCGTGACATAAAACAAGGAACAGGACAGTCTAGTTCCAATGTTGAAAGGTTGAGGGTTTTATTTAAGAATTAAGACAAAGAAAAGTGCATAACAAATAGTGAAAATATGCTGGTAGCCTCACTTTGGTTCAACTAGCTGTTGCTTTTATCCAAAGCAACTTGGAGTTCATTCAGAAACCATTAAGGAGCAGGTGGGGGTTAGGGGGCATCTTGCCCTAGGGTGCCTGTGTCTCTGTTGCGGACACTGGGGATCGAACCCAGAACCTTTGTGCTGGGGGTGCGACCCCTCGGCCACCACACTAACCAGTGGTAGCCCGGGGCAGTGATGCAGTCACACACAGAGCTCCAGTGAGGTCTCGTGACACTCTCTGGTTTGGGGTTAAACTCGACTTCATCGTAAAACATGAAGTCATGCATTTAATCATAAAGGACGCGTTCCTAAGGTCAGCTGACCAGGACGATGACCTCGCTGAGCGGGAGGACAGTTTAGCTTAGTGGGATGACAGTTTAGCTTAGCATGACGATAGCTTGGCTTAGTGGGACGATAGCTAGCTCCGTGGGCTAGGTATTTAGCTTAGCGGGGTGCTACCTTAGCTTAGCAGATTGCTATCTCATCCCTAGCGCTATGGTTGTTGTAGAGTGACCCGCCCTGACATGGAAAACAGAAGGGTGAAAATACAAAAAGGCTGTAGTGTAGTCAAAACTCTAACCTCTCTGTGTCTACTCTCACTGTGTCTAGTACCAGGGACTGTGTGTGTATTGTTTCCAATACCAGGAACTGTGTGTGCGTGTGTGCCTAGTACCAGGGACTATGTGTATGTGTTTGTGAGCGTGCGAGTGAGTGAGTGTGTGTGTGTCTGTGTGTGTGTGTGTGAGAGTGTGTGTGACTGTGTGCGTGTGTGTACGTGTGTTGTACCAGGTACTGTGGGCTCACCTTGTCGTACCAGCAGCGGATGCTGAGCTGTCCACACAGGCAGTTACTGGAGGAACAGTCGTCAAGGCAACTGCAGTGCTGCACACAGACACACACAGTCAGACCATCAACAACACAACAACTGGGAGTGTGACGTGAGGGAGGAAGTGGGGGAGGAAGTGAGCAGGGACAGACCTGTAGGTGGGTGATATGAGGGAGGAAGTGGGGGAGGAAGTGAGCAGGGACAGACCTGTAGGTGGGTGATGTGAGGGAGGAAGTGGGGGAGGAAGTGAGCAGGGACAGACCTGTAGGTGGGTGATGTTGCGGTCGATGTTCATGGCCGACGTCTCGCAGTTCTCCGAGATGTACTTGTAGTCCGACGGACAGCCCTCCTCGTCCACGGCGTTCACACAGGGGATGGGCACGTTCTCGTAACCCTGGGCAACATCACTGATGGGGGGGGGGGGGGGGCAGCGTTATGACATTGCACCTGCTAACACTCAAGTGTGGTATGTGGGCTGGGGTGTCGGATTCTCGGCCCGAAAGGTTCTGGGTTCAATCCCCCACTGTCCTCAGTCTACCGTGAGGAAGATGACCCTTAACCCCTACCTGGGTTAAGGGTTAAGCCGTAACCCCTACCTGCTCCTAGATGACATGCATCTGATTCACTGTGCGTGTCTTTGGATAAAGGCGTCCTGATGAATGACTTGATAGTATTGAATTATAGTGAATGCACGGTGGAAAAGCACTCCACTGAGTTTGTACTCAACAGTAACTGTGGCTACTGTGATGTTACGATCAATCTCCCATCTTCCCCAGGTCGACAATAACTAATGTACAAATAAAATGATAAAATAATAAACTGTACAATAACTAATAAATCGATAATCAAATCGTGTTTTTCCATAAACTACGTAACAATCCACATTCTATATCTATACATCTCTATATCATCTATATCTAAATATCAAGATCAGGATCAATAGATCTATCTATCTATATCTATATACAAGAGTGAAACCACGGACAGGAAGTGACATCACGGCTACCTGCTGACGATCCTCTCGGTGCGCAGCGCCCGGTTGGTCACGCCGCGGCGCAGCTTCCTGTTGATCTGCAGCGCCACCCAGACGGGCGTGGCGGGCTTGGCCAGGCTCAGCGGCGTGTCCCCCTCCCGGTTGGTGGTGTCAATGTTGGCCCCCCGGGACAAGAACAGCCTGAGCACCCCCCCCCCCCCAGCAACACACACACACACACACACACACACACACACACACACACACACACACACACACACACACACACACACACACACACACACACACACACACACACACACACACACACACACACACACACACTTTGATTAGGATGCACCGGTAACCATGACGACGACGTCTGCCTTATCAAAACACCGTCGGGGTTGCCCAACAGTAAGGGTGGAGCTGTGGTGGAGGAGGTGGGGTGGAGGCGTGGTCAGAGGAGGGGTGGAGGCGTGGTGGAGGCGTGATCGAGGCGTGGCTCTGACTCACGTGACGCACTCCAGGAAGCCCTCGCGCGCGGCGATGTGAAGGGGCATGTCCCCGTGCATGTTGACAGAGGACAGCGAGCAGCCGGCGTTCAGCACCAGCTCAGCGATGTCAACGCTGCCCGCGAACGAGGCCCAGTGGAGACACATGTTCATCTCCTGGAGGGGAGAGGAGGGGAGTGGAGGGGAGAGAGGAAAGAGGAGAGAAGATGGAGGGGGAGGGAGAAGGAGAAAGAAGCTTCATTGAGAGAGAGCCAGAGTGTGATGCGACAGGTGGGAATCTCACCTGGGTCGCTGCAAGGCCTGCTGCCGACGTGGTGAATGCACCAGCATGGGTGCACTTTTGAGGGTTTAGGGGTTGGGGACTTTTAACTTCCACTCTACTTTTCGTTAGCCTGAGTTATGGTATATTAACGTTTATCCTAGGATTTAGTTAGTTAGTGTTTATTTGATAGGGACAGATACAACTCGTGTGGATTGTGCACAATCCAGCAGAAAGCGTAATTGAACAGTACTACGACTCCAAGCAGTATCTGCAATAATAAATCCCATGATGCATCATGGTGCCCATACATCGAGTGGGGACTGCACCTAGCACCGGAATTCATAGGAATTCTAGCGCCAGAGACAAAGTTCAACGGCAAAAACATTTCATTCCTGCCATTTTACCGCCACTGTACCCAACACGACGTTACACAAGACCCAATAACTTAACTGTTAAAAATACAACAACACAAACGATTTCCACTCAGACGGCGGTAACCATGCCAACCTTGTCCTGGATGGTGACGTCGGCCCCGCGGCTGAGCAGGGCGCGGATCACGTCCATGTGCTTGTGCTCCGCCGCCCAGATGATGGGCGTCCAGCCGCCGCTGTCCTAATAGTCAAGTGTGTTAAGTTTTATTTTGAAATTCACTTTTTTTGCATTATACACTGAACGATTTTATGGCTAATTGATCCACACCGCTCATGGTGAACCCTGATACTGCAATATGTAATCTTGTCTCGTTGCCACGGAGACCGTCTCCTCTGGTCCCCCTCACCTGAGCGTTGATGTCCACCTGTCCCGTCTCCAGCAGCAGATGGACCAGCTGCAGGTTCCCCTGCTTGGCGGCGTGGTGGAGCCCCGTGTAGCCATCCTCCTCCTGAGGAGACATCAACATCATCATCATCACCATCACCATGACGATAACCATCGTCCTTATAAGGACACATCACCACATCATCATCATGACGATAACCACCACACATCATCACCACCATCACCACAACATAAAAAAACATCACCAGACATGATCATCACCAGCACACCCCCTCTCCATCCATCACCACCAACTTCATCACCACCTCCACCTTCCCCATCACTCTCCATCGTCACCACCACCCTTCATGTGGAGGTGGTTCCTTGGCCACGGACGGGGGAAGTGGTTAGGGGCTAGTTAAGACGCTCACCACGTGGTAGACGGAGGCCCCGCCCTGCACCAGGTAGCGGGCCACCTCCACGTGGTCGTTGGTGATGGCCTCCAGCAGAGGGGTCCTCGTGGTCTTGTCTTTGGCGTCCACATTAGCACCCGCCTGAAAATAACATAAATCAAGGGAAGAGGAAAAACTGAATGTATCCAGTCAAGGATATTATTCTATCATTAATAATTTGAGTTACATAGTGGTTTATTAGGGGTGTAAATATTAATAGATTTGTATAGATTAATAGATTATACAGCCGACGATTCGATGCATCGATTCGTTTGCAAGAGTATCGATTATAAAAAAAGTGAATAGGCTAATTGCCATACTAGACCTGCACAGTAAGCACTAAAGTGTGTATAGAACACTGTTTCTGTATTCTCAATAAAAGGCAAATGCTAAAAAAATTGTAGATTTATTTGATAGATATTATATTAATATATATATATAATATATATTAATAGATATAATGTAAAAAATATTGAGTATTGAATCGTATCGTATCATGGGGAATTCTGAAGGAAGAGGGGGTAGGCTTTTCCAACGAGGGAGGGAGAGGAGAGAGGGAGAGAGAGGGAGAGAGAGGAGAGGGAGGTGGTAGGCTTTACCAGGGAGGGAGAGAGAGAGAGAGGAGATGGAGAGAGGGGGGAGAGGAGAGAGAGGGCAGTGAGGAGAGAGGGAGAGGGGGGTCTACCTGGACCAGCATGTAGCAGAGCTCCAGAGCGCCTCTCTGGGCAGCAGCGTGCAGCGCTGACCTCCTGCCCTGGGAGTCAGGCTGGCTGGTGGGATCCATCCCCTCCACTGGGACACACACACACACACACACACACACACACACACACACACACACACACACACACACACACACACACACACACACACACACACACACACACACACACACACACACACACACACACACACACACACACACACAACAAATGAATACGATCCAATGGTCCCTAGTTATATTCCCTATAACTAGTGATGGTTCTCTAGCATCATCAGCCATCTTCGTGATGGTGTCATGTGATGATGTTATGGCGGTTGATGATATCATGCTATGATGTCAGGTGGCCACTCACTGAGCATGAGCAGAACCTTCAACACCTCCCCCTGCTTGGTGGCCGGATAGAGCTGGCGGGGGTGGTACCGGAGCTTCTTCCTCCTGGCCAATCAGAAGACAGAGAGAGAGACAGAGGGAGACAGAGAGAGAGACAGAGAGAGAGAGACAGAGAGAAAAGAAGAAAGAGGGAGAGAGAGATCCATCACACTGTTAAGAGTCACGGCAGTTTCAGACGTCTTTAATTTGACATAAAAGCTTGTCACCAACCTCTCCATCGGCACCAGGGTCTGGGCCTTCAGGCCGTTGCCCTCTGCCTCCTTCAGGCTGCTGCTGCTGGAGGAGGGGGCGGTGTCCAGGAGGGATGGGCGGCTGGGGAGACGGGGGGGAACATTAGACCAGTGAGGACGTTGTCTTCCATTAATCCCAGATATCCCAGCGGTACAGAAAATGAACGTTAAATAATCAGCGTTGGCGAATATCATAAAACCTAACTCGCCCTAACCTCAAGTCGCCCTGCTTGAACTGCACAAGGTGGCGTGAACCAAAAATGATGACATCATCAAAGCCCTTCGAGTCCGGTTCACACGGTGATGAGTCGCGTCCACACCGATGTCAGTGCCAAACGGCGACTAAAAGCACCAAATGACCACTAAAGGCTTCATTATGGTTCCACGTTGACGCAACGCAATGACCACGCAGTCGTTTCAACGCAGTCCTGAACCTGTTTTGGTTCTGCGTCCGGTTCACCTTAGCGGACCAATCACAGCCCTTGTCGGTTACAAGGTAACAAGGTTTTTGTAACCTTGTGTTCCAAAAATGTAACGCAAGGTTACATTTTCGGGAGGCGCACGCCAGGACGAGGAGGGTCCGTAACAACGTAAAGGGTAAGGGGTCGGACTCAGAGTCGTGGTGAAATGTGGCCCTTAGTCGTCATTTGGTGTTTTACGCCTTTTTTGCCAAGCCTTTTAAAGTCAGAGGAGGGGTGCAGGAACAAGACGAGGGAGAGGGGGCGAGAGGGACAGACAGACAGACAGACAGACGGGGATTGAAGGAAGTGAGTGAATGAGAAAAGAAAACGAGGAACACAAAACAAACAAACAAGGAATGTTTGTTTGTTTTGTGACCCTAGCAGGCGATGACCCCTGACCTCTCGGTGTCGTGTGTGAGGATGGCCCGCTGCAGCGCCGCCCGGCTGGGCCCCGGGGGCAGCGCGCTGGGACACACCAGCCTCCCGTTGGGCAGGCAGAGCGAGGGTCCGGCGCTGTCCACCCCCTCCCCCTCGCCCCCCTCCGACGCCGGGGGCAGGGTCTCCGTGGCAACCGACGACGATGAGGCCAGAGGGTTGGAGGCGGGACGTGGGGGGGGCAGGGCACGGGGAGGCTGGGTGTGGTGGTCGGGGTCCCGCGGCGGAACGCCGTGGCCACGCATACGCGCACTGTGGGCGAGAGAGAGAGAGAGAGAGAGAGAGCTAGTTATTTATGGTCAACGCTACTCTTGGATTCTGTTATCTGTTATAAACAGATTAAATAATCATTTTGTGATACTGATACAACCTCATCACTCATTCAATAGTAACACATTAACAATAACAAATACAACGGTTGGATGACCCGATCAATTGGTCAATAACGACATTCAATAAAGGGGTGATGTCATGCCACCAGGTGTCAGTGTGATTGGCCGTTACAAGCCGCTTGAGAATCTGCACTTCCCTGTGTCCTAGTGACATCACTAGTGGGCGTGTCCACCTATATGTACGCTGGATAGATCAGTCTACCAGCCCACCCAGTGGACTGTAGCAAACGTTGCTTCTCTATCCAGCATATCTAGGTGGACACGCCCACTTGTGATGTCACAAAAACACAGGAAAAGGCAGATTTTCAAACGGCTTATAACAGCCAATCACTCACACCTGGTGGCACAATAGACCTCTGCAGAATAAGTCCCGCCTCCGAGGCTCCGGTTCCCTCGGTCAAATGTCTATGGGTTAAGTGTGTAGTTCAAAATGTGACGCAGCTTTTACTTTTTCGTCAACCTACAGAGTTTGTCATTCATAAACCCCATGTTATTTCCCATAGACACTTGACCGAGGGAACCGGGAGCCTCGGAGGCAGGACTTTTTCTTCAGACGTCTATATCACCCCTTTAATAGAAAGACTAAAGTTGGATTCCGATCAATCAACTGATCACTCAATAAATCTCTACTAACCGCCCCCCTCCCTCGCCCCCTCCCCCCGTCGTAGTCTCACCCCACGGGTCTGTTGGGCTTCCCCCCTCCCCCTCCGGCCCCCCCGGTGGACGTGGCCAGCGAGGGCGCGCTGAGCAGCGGGAGCGAGGGCGCGGTGGTGGAGGACGCCGTCATGGTGACCACGCCGGTCGCCGCGGAGACGGGCGAGGGGATGGTGACCTCCTGGGCCTCCGAGGCGTCCTCGCCGCAGTGGGGGCAGAACAACATCCCCCCGCCCCCTCCCCCGTTGTTGTTGTTGCTGTTGTGGTGGTTGCTGTTGTTGTTGTTGCTGCGGGCGCGGGCGCCGCCCAGCACGGTGACACAGCCGCGGTGGAAGCGGTGGGCGATGCGCTGGTCGGGACAGCACTCCAGGAAGGTCCCCTGGGGGGGAAGGAGGAAGTGAGGTCACAGGATAGAAGCCAGGTGGCTACATAGTGAGCTAGTGGTTAAGGACGGTGGGTTAGGTTGAGTGTTAGGGTGGCGGGTGACTAAGGGGGTGAGGGTGGTGTAGGGGCTGGGTGGCGGAGTTAGGGTGAAGGTTAGGGAGGAGGGGTAGGGTCGTGTGTGGTGGGGCTAGGGTGGAGGTGGAAGGTTACGGTGGTGGTGGGGTTAGGGTGGTGGTGTGTGGTGGGGTTAGGGTGGTGGTGTTAGGGTGATGGGGTTAGGGTGGTGGGGTTAGGGTGGTGGTGTGTGGTGGGGTTAGGGTGGTGGGGTTAGGGTGGTGGTGCGTGGTGGGGTTAGGGTGATGGGGTTAGGGTGGTGGGGTGAGGGTGATGCTTAGGGTTGTGTGTGATGAGGTTAGGGTGGAGGTGGAGGTGGAAGGTGGTGTGTTTGGGTTAGGGTGGTGGGTGTGGGTTAGGGTAAGGTTGTGTTGTGGGGTTAGGGTGGTGTGAGTAGAGGGTTAGGGTGGTGTTCAGGTAGAGGTGTCTCGTTACCGCGAGGCAGAAGAAGCCGCAGCCGGGGCAGCAGTGGTGTTTGACCATGTGGGCGCGGTGGAGGTCACAGAGCAGCTGCAGAGCCACGCGGCTGGACGGACGCATCGTCTCCGCCTTCACCGTCACGCTGAGGCAGGCACGCAGCTGGAGAGAGACACACACACGCACGCATAGAGACAGAGGACACACACACACACACACACACACAGAAGGGGGGACATACACACACACACACATAAAGAAGGACACACACACACACACACCAAGACAGACAAAAACACACACACACACACACACACACACACACACACACACACTCACTCCAGTTAGGTTTTATTCATTGTGCCTTTGTAAAGTTCACAAAATAGACACATAAATATTGCTATTGCTATTATTACATAAGCAATAGCTACACTATACATTGTTTTATGTTTTTATCCAGAACATAATCTCCTACACAGTCTATAGAGAACATTTCTTTACCACATGGCAAATCTCCACCTGGTGGACAAGTGTGTGTGTCTGTCTGTGTGTCTCTGTGTCTGTGTGGCTCCATGGGGCCCAGAGCTGTGGGGGGGGGGGGGGGGGGGTGTCCTACCTCTCCGTCCACACTCTCCGTGGCCATGCAGCGCCGGTTGAGCCCCGGTCCAGGGGAGTCGACCCGGGGGGCCTCCATCCTACAGCTGCACAGGGGGAGCTCCTCCAGACGGTCCCCCGCATCACTGCCCTCTGCACACCGGAAGCAGGAGGGAGCGTTACACACACAACCAGGAAGTGTTACACACACAACCAGGAAGTGTTACACACATAACCAGGAAGCAGGATGAAGCGTTACATACACAACCAGCAAGTGTTACACACACAACCAGGGAGTGTTACACACAGTCAAGCAGGAAGGGATACACACACAACCAGGAATTGTTACACAGTCAACCAGGAAGCAGGAACAGTTACACACTCAACTAGGAAGAGTTGCACACACAACCAGGAACCAGGAAGCGTTACACACACAACCAGGAAGCAGAAAGCGATACACACACACACACTTTAATTTATGGCTTAATGCTTTATGTATTTTAAATGGTTTATATCGTACCCAAAAACTACTGTTAGATAAAACTTGAATCTTAGCGATCATGATTATGTACACAAGTAAAAGTACACAATTAGAACAGAAAACGTCACTCATAGAGTACACTGCCTGAAGGATGTGACACACAGGATGGACCCACGCACCGTGGTGAGGAGAGAGGGTGAGGCTGTCAACAGCAGAGATGTCCAGGGGAACCTCTGTGTAATCAGAGGGGCCTCCCACAGCACCGGCCCCGGGCCCCGTGGAGCCTGGAACACACACACACTTAGTATACAAATACTCTATTTATTTAATTTGGGGACATCTTTCCAAACACGCATATTAGTACTTAATACTTTTAGTACATATCTCAATGACCATTGTTTTAATAATTATGGCTATATTGTTATTATTTAACTTTAATGCAATAGGTTGAATTGTTATCACTGTCTATCAGTTTGCTAAGTTGTTGTACGGCTAGCTAGCATACAGTGCTAGTAGTGTGTAAACATGTTAGTTAGTTAGTTTATTAAACAAACATCAACAAACAACAAACATTTTGTATGTCTAACTTATGATACAGCTAGCATATAGTGGATAGTGGAAGTGTATTGTACTGCTAGCACACCGCTCTAGCGATGTGATAGTGGAAGTGTATTGTACTGCTAGCACACCGCTCTAGCGATGTGATAGTGGAAGTGTATTGTACTGCTAGCACACCGCGCTAGCAATGTGATAGTGGAAGTGTATTCTATAGCTAGCAAACGGTGCTAGTGAAGCGGCCTTCCTCCTCACCCTCATGCATCTCCAACCCCTGAGCCCCGTCCCTCTGCTGGCTCCGCCCCGGCTGTAGCCATGGAAACGTGCCGGGACCATTCTTACTGTGGCTCTCCTTGTGGGCCTCGGCCTCTCCCAAGCTCTTTTGGTTCAACAACAACATCCACAACAACACAGGCTGCAGGGTCAGCAGTGGTATCGGGATACTGGCCAGGACGAGAGGTGTGTCCCGGGAACATGAGTAACAAAGACATCATGGATGTGCAGGTATTGATAAAATAGGTGAACTTCACGTTTCCCGGCATTTTTAATTCAAGATAAGATTTAATTTATTACCATATATCTACGGCTGTGATCCTTGAGATAGGAAATCTTAGAACTAACATCTGCATCAGCATATAGGTTTGAGATACTGAATAGATTTTGGAATCTTAACCCCAAAAATCTAAACAAATCCAATCTACAGGAAGATCCCCCCGATAGACTTAACGCTAGATCAGTAAACACTCACATGGGTGGACATGTTCATGGCAGTCTCTGGCTCCGCCCCTGCTGACCACTGACCTGAGGACTGAACCAGGACAGGCTGTCAGCGCGCTGGTCCCCCAGACAACACTAACCCATCCTAACACCCTGACTTTGTAATTAGGCCCTCACTCCATCATAACAGGCTGTTAATCACATATTCACACAAGTTGGGTCATTGGTATGAGATGTGCGTTTTACATTGGTTGTGACATAATGGTCCAATGTTCCTGGTATTTTTACATAGAAACAGAGTTGATTTGTCCTAGACGCAATAGAACAGTTCTAACTTACAGTAGACAAAAGCTGAGGTTCCCCTCTAAGTGAACGTATTTATATATCACCTTGTCAGAGATTTGAATTGGATCCTCTTCATCCTTCGGCTCCTTCAGCCAATCACTGCTCTCGGCTGGTCCCGCCTTGGCAACAGGCTCCACCCTCTTGAAACAAGAACGCTCATCAACTTAGGCTGTGAGATTCTTTGCAACTCACAATTTTAAATGAATAAACAAAAGTTAATTGACATGCAAGTTTCCGGAAAATAAGAGTAAGTGGTAGAAACCATGTCTTCTTACCCTTTGACCTTTCTCTGAAGCACTGATGTCCGTCTCGGTGGTGCTCTCAAACAACAGACCCAACCTTCTCCTCTTGGCAGCTGTGGAGAAACAGAGACACTTTAGACGGGACACTATTCACAGTGACACCGAATACGGGGACATGACTGGCACGTTATCTGCGTCTGCTTTGTAGTAGGGCTGTAAAATGACATTTGAATATTCTCTCTGAAAAAAAACATATTCAAATACTATTTGAATATCTATATTTGTGCATTATGTCAATGGCGCACATTATGTCAATAACATATTTAAGTTTAAACATATTTGACAACATATTACCTACACAAAAATAAGTAAATTAACTAATGGCCAAGACCGCAGACCTTGCTCTTGCTCGCTCACTCGCTCTCTTTTTCTCTCGCTTCCCCTCACTCTCTCTGCGCATACTGGTTTAAATAAAGAACAACAATAAACAAATGCTGAGTGCTGATCAAGAGTTTTGTGCAAGCAATTTAAGGTCCCGACTCTTGTCGCTTGACTCTTGTCTGTTGTCTTGTAGTGTTCTGGTCGCCCACTCGCAAAGCAGACAGCCGCAATGCGGCTGCCGCAATGCAACTCCTTCAGTTGTTAAAAACAACTGAAGGAGGCCTTCAGTTGTTTTTAAAATCCTTTGGAGGAGTTCAGGAATGATTTCTCAATTTTCACGCTGTTATTGTGAAAGATGAGACCGGACTGTAACTAGACTTCCTGCCACATTAGCGACTGTCTAATGTAACACAACACTAGAAAGCAGACACAAACATGCCCTTATGGGGACATGGGAACTTATGGCATGTTGGTGTCTGCTTTGTAGCATTGTGTCTCTACCACGAAATTGCGTTTTCTCTATGAATGAACTCACCCGTTTCACTCTGTGACAGGAGGCAGGCCGAGGGGCCGGAGGGAATCACCAGGAAAATGGGCGCCTCCACACGACTCAGCTTTCCGACAAATGCCCGGCGATTAAAAAAACACATGGAATTCACGTTCAGGTTCACAGTTATTGATATGATATCATCATTATGTAAATTCAGTTTGTCACTTCATTAGTGTCTGAATGAAATCTTGGGAGGTGCGATGAATCCAATGGGTGGAATGTACCAACTGGTAGGTGGATCCAGCCATCGTGTGGCTGGATACTCCTGTTTGTGATGTCACTGATGGCTGCATTTTGACATGTGGGCCCCCTTTGCGGATTCAAAACGTTGTGAACTCACCTGTGTAGGCGGGGGTCTGTTCATGGTCTTCCTCGCTCTGTGGACCTTTGGCTGGGGGCTGGAGACAGCAAGACTGGAGGAGGAGGAGGATGAGGAGGGAGGAGCAGGAGGCAGCGTGGACTTGCTGGTGCCTGGCCCCGACACGCTCATCTTGGCTCTCCCAGGCGAGGAGGAGAAGGAGGTGGAGGGAGACGAGGAGGAGGTGGTGGGGAAGGAGGAGGAGAAGGAGGAGGCGTAGGAGGTGGATGGGAAAGAGGAGGAGGTGGAGGATGTGGTTGAGAGAAAAGTCTTCGATGCATGTCCTGCAGGGAGGAGGTTCAGATTGTTAAAGAGGGGGGGGGGGGCTCCATAATTCAACCCCTAACCTCAAACTCTCTGAATCCCCCCTACCACCCTGACATGATGGAGCTACCACCCTGTCATGATGGAGCATGACAATCAAAATAAGATATGAAACCTCATGAGAAGAAAATATACAGTCATACCACTGCCTTAAATATTCAGTGTATGGGTTTAATTATTTATTTTTACTAGCACAACCTTCACATTTTCTTCTACAATTTGACAACCGACCACATTGATGTACCTTCACTCACTCCCCTTCCCTCTCATCTCCCTCTCTCTCTCTCCTCACCACTAACACATATTTTACACTTTACCCTCATTGACCTATTCCGCCCTTGAGTGAGTGTTTAGCGAAGTGGTTCTGACCTGTCAGAGCTCTCATTGGTGGAGAGGAGGAGGGTGGGCCGTCACTGTCTTCCGCAGGTTTGGAGGAGGTGCGCTCTTTGATTGGCAGCTGAAACAGGGATGCTGAGGAGGTCCCGCCCACAGACGTAGGCTCCATCTCCTTGACGACAAGAGCTGTGGAGGGACCAGCATTACCTGCAGGGAAAACACACCTCTGGTGTCACACCTGTCTGCTTATAAAAGCATCTGTCTGTATCCATTCATGGGGTCTGGAGGTTTTGGTACCATGCTAACATAAAATAAAGTTAATGAAATTAACTATTTTGTTATTGAAACCGCTGAAAGGTTCAGGGTTCGATTCCCTAATTCCTTGCACCTTGATCAGGTTCCCAAAACCTCACACGGTCTTTAATAACCTTCATCCGTAGTCAATAAATACGGATATAATACCTCCCAAAAGTAAATAATACTATAAAGGGTAGGACACAACGTCTCTGAAGGCAATGTCAATGTGTCGTCTAACCACAAACCGACCTAGGTTGACCACGTATCGGTCCTGAGCCTAAATCACATTCAGACCTACCTGTTGGTACTTGATTTGGTGCTGAGGTCAACTCTGCTTTATTTCCCAACGCATTTTCCCCCAGGGGCTCCTGGAAAAAAGACGAACGCATGGTGGAACACAAAATGGTGCCATAAAGTTGAGAGTGAATAGTTCTATAAAAGTGAGAGTGGCTCCTGACAGGTCAGACCCGTGTGCAGGTATGCGCCACCAGGGGCTACAAACGGGAGTACCACAACACACACTCAATAGTTTCGGATCTCAGGAGTAAATATTAAATTAATAAACACAAGGATAATGCTGTTGTTTCCCGTCATGATCACACACCGGTAGTGCCTGGTTTAATGAATGAATGAATGATGAATGGAGGGGTTATTGCGCGCCAATACACCGGCCAAAGCTGGAGGAGGGGTTCGGATCCAGCCCTGGAGTGTGTGTGGTGGTCTTTCTTTACCATGACAATAAGAAACAATACAATATCCCCGATGTAATCCCCAATAACGACCACACAAACATACAAACATATTTTCTGTTTCGGTTGGATTCATCTGTGTCCAGTTAGCGCTGCAGCATAGCTCGACAGGCACAAACCAACAGCTTTAACCAGCAGCATACTGGTCAGAAATGTGACGTTTTTACACATAGTTCGTCTGTCTTACAACCTGTCTAATGCTGTGAGTGAGCATGTAATGCGTTTGCACCTTCCTTTTGCCCAGGTTTTTTTTTTTTTTTTTTTACCTTTGTCGCTGTTTCAGACTCCGACGACATGTTTCCCCCCACTGCCGGTGACCAGTGTTGCCAGGTTGGGCTAGATTTCCTCGCCCAATCTGGCAACACTGGCTGCAGCGCTCTACAGCCAGTGTTGCCAGATTGGGAGGGAAATCTGACACAATCTGGCAACGCTGGCGGTGACGTCATAGCACGTCGCGGACGTCGACGCGTCGAGGATCCGCCCTCTTTTGCGGTCCCCGTTCGCTGTTGACCAACTGACCCGGGAACGGTTATCACGTTCCGGCGCACCGTGGAGACATCGCGATTACTGCTTACGAGATCTGACCCCGGGTCGGTTTTATCGAATCGCCCAAGAAAAACCGTTTAGAGGAAGTGGCTTCAATCCGGGGTCCAAAATAAACACACACGGGAGATGTGGTCGACGGTGTGACACGGTGCTTGTCAACACAAATAGACAACTTTACCACACAATCCGTCTCGAAATCGACACCATTTTTTTTAAGGACGACTCCGACCAATCAGATCCGCGATGGAGGAGAGACGCGCCCGTGAGTATCGGTGAAGTTGTTGTGATCCGGATTGAGCTGAACCGGGTCTGATCCTCAGACACTAGACATCAAGCAGATGTAGAGCCCAAGTTAGCCCGCATAACAGTCCACCCGGTAGGCCCAGAGGAGTTCATCAGGATCATTAATCCGGGGCGTTGATCAATGATCAGTCGTCTGTCTCCCGATCAACAGGGGTCCGCGTTGTGTGACGACACGTGTGTGTGGGTCGAAATGGGTTGCACCGTCAATCAAAAGTTACGGCGTTATGATCAAGTGGTGTCTTTCGGTTGTGGATACTGAGCACAAACAACAACGCTTGTAACTGGTGTATCCTATCGATTATAAAGGCACAGTATACATCCTATGTGGTGTGTTGTTGATTTGTCAAAACAGACCCGATCGTTTTAGGTTCTCTCAGTCCGTGCCTGCTTTGAAGGTTGTGGTTGTTCATTAAATAGGCGGTCCCCTGACTTGGGTGTGTGTTTATGCTTTCTATTAAGGGTAATCACCTGGTTTGATTGGCCCTCACAAGCCAGCTAAAAATCGGCCGATTAGTGACATCAACACACCAGGCGACCCATTGGACTGTGTCTCTCCCCCCACCCAAAGAAGTGCACCTGTGTCCAACTTGACGTGGTGGGAACTTGACGTGTTTCTTACTAGTTCCGGCGGATGTTCTCAAGTCTCGTACATGCATGCGCTCAAACGCAGACGATCTGAAACACGCCTATTCACTGGTGTGGACATACGCGCCCACTTTTGACGTCACTAATGGGTCAATTTTGAAACGGCTCGTAATGGCCAATCAGCATCGCACCTGGTGGTAGAGCCGGGATTTGCCCTTTTTAAAGTCAGACCCGACCTCCCCCCCCTGTGTGCAGACAAGATGGAGGTGCTGTGCTTCCGGCTGCCGGGCCACGGGGACGCCACCCTGAAGCACATGAACTCGCTGCGGTCCCGCCAGCACTTCTGCGATGTCACCATCGTCGCCAGCGACAACCAGACGTTCCGGGGCCACAAGGTGGTGCTGGCGGCGTGCTCGCCGTTCCTCCGCGACCAGTTCCTGCTCAGCCCCGCCTCCAAACTACAGGTAGGCCACGCCCACCACAGAACTCCAACATTCGTGTGTTCCCGATTAATTAAAGTGAGGTAATTAATGTCGTTAAGGAGCAGATGGGGGGGTCAGGTTTGGGTTGAGGAGGCCTACAGGTGTTTTTAAATCCCTTTGGAGGAGTTCAGCATGACTTCTCAATTTCGACACTTAAATTGTGAAAGATGAGACCGGACCGTAACTTGACTTCCTGCAACAGTAGAGACCGTCGGAAAAAAGATGCAATCTGACCCTCGGGACGAGTGATGAGTAGATGATTTAATAGAGCATGATCGCAAGATGAGTTACGAGACGCATTAGATATCAGAATAAGAATGTCAACTGGCAGAATCTCAGGATGGTCTCACAAGGCTAGTATCCACCTGTCTCAGTATGCTCAGTAAACAGAACCATGCAACCAGAGAGTTCCCCTGCTAGAATGCAGATAATCACTAGCTAAGACACTGGTATGAGGGACGACCTCGATTCAGGAACTAGAAGGTACCGCAGAACCTGAGTCACATGTTTGGAAGATCTATCAGGAACACAAATCGACACAGCTAACAACTGGTGGTCTTATATACAACGGTAAACGCCCGGTGCATTTATACTGAGGACTGTTTTTTTTATTCCACAGATATCAATCTTATCTCAATCAAACGTTGGTTTCCTAAAGCTCAAGCTCGCCACAGTGTTTGTATATCGAGCAGAATCCGAAGGAAGTCAGTGTTTCCCATACATAGACCAATGTGTGGCACAGCGCCACAGATTCAACAACGAGCACCACAAATTGATTCCGCTTTTTAAATTTATTTTTATTATAACGCGATTTGTAAGTATAAATTTCTCACACACACGCAACAAATTTCACGGCCAAAAAACCAAAAAACCAGATCTCTCGTTGCAATCAACAATCCCGTCCGCCCGCAATCCAACACAACAATCCCGTCCGCCCGCAACCCAACCCTCAACAACTCCGCCAGCCCGTAATCCCGTACCCGCCCCCCCCCCACTTGAAAAACAATACCGTCCGCCCGCAATCCAACTGCCCCCCCCCCCATCAACAATTCCACCCGCGGTTATAATGTAAGCATTATAAGATTCTACAGAGTCTCACTCCGGCCAAAAACCAAAAGTTGCCAACCCTGCAGGGAGGCACCACAGATTGCTACCTGGTCTGTGGGAAACACTGGAAGTGTTGACTAAAGACAGGAAGGGCCCATAACCACAGCCTCCGGTACATCATAAAAATGACTGCGTCCCCCAGCTGTCCCTGCTCCACAGCTCCTCAGTGGTTTGTAACCCCCCCTGTCGTCCCCCCAGGTGTCTCTGCTCCACAGCTCTTCGGTGGTCTGTAACCTGCTGCTCTCCTGCTACACGGGGGTGCTGCAGTTCGGCCCTGAGGAGATTGTGAACTACCTGACAGCCGCCAGCTACCTGCAGATGGAGCACATCGTGGAGCGCTGCCGCGGCGCGCTCAAGAAGTACATGCTGCACCGAGGCCCCGCCCCCCAGCCCAAGGTGGGTTGGTCGGGTCGTGGCTGCTGCGCTCCAATTGGTGGATGCGCGTGTGTGATGGGCAGGGGGGTGGGGCCGGGCGATGTGTCTGTGTTTACTTCCTGGGTTTGTGTGGAATATTAGAACAACAGATGAGAGCAGAGTATATACACTTTGGTTATGTTGGATTGGATTAAATTAGATCAGATTATTTTAGATTTTCATATTGGAATTTGGGATAGATTGATGCATAGATTGAAATACAACAAAATATATAAGATTAGATTAAATTACACACAATTATATTAGGTTAGGTTAGGATGGATTACATCAAATTTGGTCTACAATAGAACAAATTAGATGCATAGATTGAAATACAATAAAATAGATAAGATTAGATTAAATTACACACAATTATATTAGGTTAGGATGGATTACATCAAATTTGATCTACAATAGAACAAATTACAGTACATCAGATTATAATAGGATAGATTTGATTAATAATCGGAATTGCTACCAGATTGCATTAAATCCTAATATGTAGGTTCAAATACAATTAAATAGGTTTGGGACTAATCCTATGAATGGGAGGAGGTCTGTGTGTGAGGATCCTCCAGGGTTTAATGTGCGAAGGTGTCTCCCTCTCCTCTCGGTCCCAGATCAAGACAGAGGGTCTCTCCACGCCCGTCATAGTGAGTGGCACCTCCCTGTCGCCCCCTGCTGACCACGCCTCACCATCGCAGCCCTCCAGCCCTCAGGGGGGTTCCCAGGATGACGAAGGACCGGGAGGAGCCGGCGATCACCATGGCAACAGCCCCCTGCTGGACGAGTCGTGCATTAAGGTAGAGGGAGTGGGAGGGATGCTGTTGGTTTATACCCCTGTGGTTCCTGCGTATCCCACAGAGGCTGTTGCCGTAGGTAACTTACACCTAGTGTTGCGTTGTCTTTCACAACACTTGGTAAGCCTATAGTAGCAATGCGCTTGACTCCAAAAATGACATATCTCTTGAATTAGATTGACCGTTTACATGTCATAAGCAGGGCTGATAGTGTTCCGGCGCCACGCCGGAATTCCGGCGTATCAACGTGTCTGCAGAAAAAAAAAAAAATCTGGTTTGCGTTCGTGTGGTCTGACACTTCCCAAGATCGGAGAGGCGCTTTCACTCTAACCACACCAGTAGGCCTACTTAAGCCAATCAGAAATAGAGTAGGGGCTAGTCTTGGGTTTTGGCCAGTCATATCCAGGGCTGTAGTGGTGGCTAAACGCACGTAAACGCCTTTTACCCACCTCTGGGATTTTAGAAATGGCGTTTACGCACCTCTGAGTGGCGTTTACGCACCTGTAAATTAGTTGTTGTTTTTTTATGTTTACATGCCTTAACGTCTTCCTAAATACATTTGGTGTAATTTTTAAAGTGGCAACATTCCATGTGTTGTACCTACACAAGCACAAGAAATTATCTATAATTTTGCGCTGCATTAAGGTGCGTGTCTGTGTGACCAATCACTGCCTGTGGCAGTGATTGATCAGGAAGCGGCAGGTTGTCTCTATTGATCAATGGCTTGAGAAACGTTTATGCGGTTTGCGAATATCCATTTTATATATATATATATATATATATAAAATGGATATTCTGCATATTTCTGAAGCGTCTCTGCAGCGTCCCCCCTCCCAAAGATGCCAACACAAGGCCCTGATTACAAGTTGACACATTCAGTCAGTGACGATAACGTTTCCACTGTTCCTACTGTTTCCAATTGTTCACAGCTCTTATGTTTATTGCGTTGCTTTACAGCGTGGAACAAAGCTTATTTTTCTCTTACAATGCAATCTCGGGTTTAAAGTCACAACGGACAGGTGTGGATGAGCTGGTGTCAAAAACTCTGGCAACCAGGAGCATGCTTTTGCACTTTGTGCGCAAGGAGAATATTGTATGGAACTTGCGGGAAAAAAGTGCTGCCACGGCACGAATTCGACCCTAGGCATCAAGCAGCTGTCCGAGCAATTCAGCACACCTCACATTTGCCGGGGGCCACAGCAGATAACCGACCCTCAATGACGATTGCGTGGCTGATTTAAAAATTTGCTTGTGCTCCTTCATTGCCGAGTTTGATCTGTCGTTTACATTCGCTCATCGACTCATCACTTTGTGTCAGAAATTAGCGGAGGATAAACCCGCCCTTACGCATCTGTCTGTCTCGAGGCAGCATGCGAGCTATCTTATAATATCTTATCTTTAGTAAGCTATATTTTTTAGTTTTCTATTAAATAGTATTCTCTTAATAGCAAATTGATTTGAATAAACAACTTTAGGGTTGTAGTATTATATATGTTTTTGTTGCACTGTAACTTTCAAAATGTATTTAAAATAAATGGTGCATATTTTGCTCCATTTATTTTAAAGATTTATATAAGATTTATGTCACCTTGTTCATGCCCTTTAGTCAATGGTTAGGCTACTAACTAATTCCTAGTTTACTTTGGAGTATTATAATTGCCACCTACTGACCTTTCTTGGTATGGCTGTACTATCTGTAGTCTCAGTATGCTATACAAGCAATACATACGCAGGTAAGTGACTAGTTAAAAGCAGGGATGGATTACTGAACAGGCCTACCAGGCCCAGGGTCCCAAGAGCTCTGGTGCTCTAGGCCTACACAAAGATGCTACTGTAATATAGGCTTATATTTGTTTTGTTCATCTCATGTCTGAATGTTGTCAACTTATTTCCACAAAATTCACCAGAATCTATAATTTAAGGGACTATTTATCCAAATTTTCCTCCAGGGGAACATACCCGCTTGACAATTATGTTGATCAGGGCATATATCTTGGCTTACCTCCCAGGGAAATTTTTTTTTTCTACTATCACCCTAAGGGACCAATACAAACAAAGGCAATGAAATCGAAACAAGGGTCAAGTGCTTCTAGCTCTGTGTTTCCCGTGCATGATGTCACTACTTCTGACGTCATGACTCTACGGAAGCCTTATGGGTCCATGCTAATAGCAATATTAATAATAATCATAAAGAATAGAAAACAGCAACTCCAAATATCTAGAAAATTAGACATTTACTAAATATGTCTCTTACACTTAAATTACGTGAAACTCGTCGTCAGGGCACGGACGGCTCGCTACGTCTTTGTTGTTACATTTGTATTTTTTATCAGGAACGTGGATAAAATGTACTCTTGAGTCAGAAAAAAAAACACCCAGCCTTCCGATGGACCCACGGCTCTCCTTCTCTCCTTCTTTCCTCCTGCAGGTGAACGCGTCGGACGAGGAGGAGGCGCGGCGGGAGTACGAGCTCTTCAACGTGTACCCCCCCGACGAGGAGGAGGAGGAGCAGGGTGGGGCGGAGGGCCGGAGGGACCTCCAGGAGGAGAGAGGAGGCCCCTCAGATGCCTCCCACGGAGACCCCTACTCCCACATGGACGGGGAGCTGGGAGGAGAAGGAGAAGGAGGAGGAGGGTTCGGGGTGAACCCCTCGGAGCAGGAGGAGCTGGAGATGGGCGGCTTCCTGCGCGACAGCCTCTCCATGGCGGCGGCGCGCGTCTTCCGGCGCCGCTACTCCGAGCCCCGCGCCGGCCGCACCCGGGGGCGGGGCTTCAAGAAGAGGAAGTGGGCGACGGCCCAGGAGCGACGGCCCCTGGGTCTGGCCGGCCCCCACCCGGACCTGTGGTACCCCGGCGGGGGGGCGGGGGGGCTGATGGGCGGGGGGCCGTACGGTGTGGACTACAGCCGGGCGGACGCCATGAGCGCGGCGGCGGGCTACCTGGGCGTCGACCTGCCCCCGATGGACTTCGGTGGCGGCGGCGGCGGTGGGGAGGCGCACGCGGACGACGTGGCCGCCATGACGGCCGCCAGCGACATGCACCACCGCTTCCTGCTGGGCGAGGGCACGGAGCACGGCGAGGGCGGCCTCGGGGGACCGTCGTCGGAAGGCGGCGGCGGCGGCGGTGGGGACGAGTCTGTGGCGGTGGTGGGCTCCACCTCCAGCGTGGGGGCGGGGCCCGTGATCTGCGACCACTGCGGTGTGACCTTCCCCTCGCCGCATGCCCTGGCGGCGCACGTGCGCGCCAGCCACCTGCTGTACGCGTGCCCCTGCTGCGGCAAGCACTTCCAGAGCGCGCCCAGCCTCACGCGCCACATGGCGGTGCACCGCGGCGGCCCTGGCAAGAGCCACCAGTGCCCGCTGTGCTACAAGACGTTCACGCAGAAGTCAACGCTCATCGACCACATGAACCTGCACAGTGGCGAGCGGCCCCACCGCTGCGCCTACTGCCACGCCCGCTTCGCCCACAAGCCGGCGCTGCGGCGCCACCTGAAGGAGCAGCACGGCAAGACCACCGGGCAGAACTCCCTCCACGAGCAGGAGGAGCGGGCCCGGGAGGAGAGTGGCACTGGAGGAGGAGGAGGAGGAGGAGGAGGTGGGTTGGTGGTGGGGGTGAAGCCGATCAGAGAGGAGGAGCAGGAACTGATGATCCAGGAGCCCTCGTTGTCATAGAAACGTGTTTTGGCATGGAGAAAGCCGATTCAGAGAAGAGGAGCAGGAACTGATGATCCAGGAGCCCTCGTTGTCATAGAAACGTGTTTTGGCTTGGAGAAAGCCGATTCAGAGAAGGAGGAGCAGGAACCGATGATCCAGGAGCCCTTGTTGTCGTAGGAACAGACTTTATCATGGGGGAGGAGGAGGGGTGGGTCTTGGAGTGGTGGTCCTTGTGGGATCACAGGTCTTGGATCTGGGTCCTACTGAGGTGAAGGGGTTTTGAGCCAAGAGACTTTGTGATCTGGATTATGGTTTTTGAAAGGACATCACCGCTAGCCTTCCAAAGTACCGCTTTTTATTTCCTCCATGATTCACTGAGACTGGTGGTCGTGCAGACAAGTAAAAGACACAATATCTTGATCGCCATATCGGTGTACACACTGGCACTAAACGCTGTTATTGTAACTAATTTTGCTAGAGTCGAGGCTGCTTTGTATTAACTGGGTCTTGATAGTTTTAGATTCTAATATAATATAAGACGATTCCACACTGTGACCGGGAATGTGTCCAAAATATGAGAGCACATTTTATGAAGGCGATATCATTTCTAATCTTCTGAAATAAATTTATCAGCCGATTTATCACAGCCACCGGCGAGCACAGAGAGCCGGATTGTGATGAATAATATCCAATCACATCACTCTGTGATTTTGTAATTGTAAATTCAACAAATCGGGGAAAGAAATCCCCTTTTTACTGGGGTACGCCCGGACATGTCTTTCCATCAGAGACCTATCTACTGTATGTCAACTACATCTACAATGTCCTGTTGAACTAGGTACCCTAATCTCCCTACTAGTGTTGGAAGCTAGCCTTGAGATTAAACTGTTTGGAGTGATCCCTTGGTGTGCGGAATTGGTTTCCTACATTTGTGTGAAAAAAGTTTTGTAAATAAAATGATTTAAAGGAAAAAAATAATTGCAAAACTTCTGTCAGTACATCTTAATGTTAAACTACAAGTATGAAGTCAGGTTAAGTATAGAGTACAGTATGGAGGATTAGAGCATTCACAGTACAATTAAACCTTTGTTTATTAAGGAATGACAGAGAGATTGTCTTGGTCTTTAGTGTGTATATATATATATATATATATATATTTATATATGTTTGTATATTACTGGATAACAATATTAACTGCTATTAGTAATACAAGTAGCTTGTGTTCAGGTTGTCCAGATGCAGGTTTATTTATTGTCTGTTTCTACACACCACCTAAGTTGCTGCCACACTTGGCTTTTACTGGCTCCTCCAAACCAAGGTCACAGGGTGGGGATGTTGAAACTGGTTTATTGCAGAGGTTGACTAATGACAGTGCAAGAGCAGTCACATTCTGCCATGCAGGAGATCTCTCCCTGAGTGTGTTGTGTTGACTGGTTTAAATCGATTTCTTAATTCACAACAGGTGTGCAGCCTTGCCCAGCCCCAGAGTCCAGTCAGTCTGACTCCAAGGCCAAGAGAGGCTGCTTAAACCAGCAATCATCCACACACACTCCACATCATCCACACACACTCCACACAGATCATTAATAATGAGGAGGTAGGAGTGAGGAGCTTCTTTGGACCAGCTAGCCCCTACACTCTCCACCCCTCCGTTATCAGACGTTACCTTCACTGTCTGTGTACCAGAGTTAAAATGATGCAAGGGAAGCTTTTTGAAAGCAGATTTTATTGAGCTCAGACAAACCAAACTAGACCTCTCTTCGGGAGCCAGCTAACCCTAGACAGACAATAACAAATATGACCTAGATGTATCATGTGCACATTCCTCCCGACGAAAAACCACACTGAAAGAAGAGCCGTTGGCGCTGCAGCTTCCTGTAAGAACCAGTGTCCGTGTCCAAAAAGGGAAACAGAAAATGGTTGAGTTGAAGTGTTAAAAACTTAAAGGAAGTCCTCACTGTACACCACTTGGTTCCTCTTATCCCGATACGAGCCTTTAGCACTGTTTTGCACCGCTGTGGAGGGAGAGAGAGATGAGTTAACACAGACCAGAGAGAGAGAGATAGACTATCAATGGAGAGAGAGAGAGTTCAGTTAGCAAGGACCAGTGAGAGACAAACTATCAAGAGAGGGGGTGAGTTAGTGAAAAATGGGGGCATAAGGGAGCCCATCACTAAAAGGGAGAGAGAGACCATCACAGATCATCGTAAAAAGTGAGAGAAAGTGGTGGAGAGAGGTTTACCCAGAGAGGCCCAGACAGATTTCCCGGTGGCAGCGTCCAACATGGGCTGCTTCTTGGCGATGCTGACCTTGATGTGGACGTCCCCCACTGTGCTGCCGTTCAGCTGACACACAAACATACGGGACACCTGGTTAGTGGTTGCCATGGTAACGGGCTCAAGACCAGGGCCCTCATTTATAAAGGTCTCTGCGCACGAAAATGTTGCGGAAACAGGGATGAAATGTGCGTACGCATCTTTCACTGCCAACGTGATTTATAGAAAAATTCCTTGCGGAAAAGAGTGTGCAGTTCTACGCATCCGTTCACCCTGGAATAAAGGTCCCGCAAAGTTTTTCAAACAGTTATCTCCGGAGACGACAACAGGAAGTTGGTGGCGGTAATGCACCATATCGGTTTGCAAACCACCAATAACGGCAAAAGAAGCTACCTCCCGATACCCAACGCACATTGCGCACCACATAGTATGACTTCGGATTTATTTATTCATTTTATAAAAAGCACCCATTATGAAATAAGGCAATATTATGTTCAACACACTACAACCCTTTCAAATCACAATCCTCGGCCACACCAACTGTATCACTTAAGTTTTATTAATTTTCTTGATACATATGTAGGCCTACATTAAATTAGCCTATAGGACACAGTAATTAATTATCCTATTGGCACAAGGCCAATAAATAATGCTCCTGTTGGCCTCTGTATTCTAACAGGCTATTTTAGCCGTGTGTTTTCCCGTGTAATGATAGGTCAGCAAAGGCTCCTTATATACTAGGAATATTCATTGATTAATTAGCATTTACCATTTAAGGACTATTATGGGACAATCTTGGGAGGAGCATGGCGCTTGTGCACGCTCGTGCACAAACACAAACTTCAACACACGTTGGTATTAATAACGAGAAGAGTGCGTAGAGGTGTGCGCCGCACAGTTTTATAGATCTGAATATTTTTGTACGCAGATTCTGAGGTTTGGGCATACGCAATGTTTTAGGGAGGGTTTTACGCAGAGTTTTATAAATGAGGCCCCAGACGTCTAAATAACACAAGATTCTGCTGACAAACGATACGAACCTCCGCCACGGCCTGGTCTGCAGACTCAATCTTCTCAAAGGTGATGAAGGCACAGCTGGAGAGAGCAACGCCGGAAAACAACACAAATATCAGTTCTGATGTTTGAGGTTATTTGTAATTTGCTATTAATCCTAGATGGGAAATGTGTTTGTCCAAGCAGGAAGAGAGAGGAGAGTAATAACAACAACAAGAAAATGCAATGGAAAAATACAATTTCAATATGAATATTCAAAAACGAAGAAGAAAACGAAACTAAAATGTGAGCAGTAGAAATGAAATGTAAACATTAACAGCTTTAACAGCTGGTTTAATCACAACTCGATATTGAAAGCCGCGTGACGCGGTGACGTGCGTACTTGCGGGGGTTGTCCATGGAGACGTCGATGATGGTGCCGTGCTGTGTGAAGGCGGAGCGCAGGCTATCCTCCACCAGGCCGGAGCCGTACACGTACACCGTGTTCCCCTTACGGGCCCCGCGGCGCTCCGGGTACGAGTCTGACCCTGGGGGGGAGGGGGGCGGGGGGCACAAACACATTTACAAATTTACATTTACATTCAGGGCATTTAGCAGACTCTTTTATCGAAAGCGACTTACAATAAGTACATTTGTCAGAAGAAGGAGAAACAAAAATAGCAACAACCGCTGTCGGTACAGTAAGGATGTTCATAGAACCAAGTGCAAAGCACTAACAACAAGCGATGAAGCGACATGCTCACAGATGGGTGGAAACAGACAGAGACTGATGGTTACAAACTTCTGTCTTACGTCTGAACGGTCCGTCCCGTTCCCTCATGCGGTCTCCTCTGTCTCGACTCCGGTCTCTCTCCCGGTCCGGGTCGCGTTCCCCGCCCCCACCATGATCCCGGTCTCTCTCCCTCTCTCGGTCTCTCTCTCGGTCTCTCTCCCGGTCTCCCCCTCGCTCTCTCTCCCGGTCGGGGCCGCGGTCCGCCTCCCTATCCCGGTCTCGTTCCCCCCCACCGCCCGCCTCCTCCTCGTCCCGGGGGGTGACGAAGCTGTGTGACATCAAAGGAAGTGGTTGGTTTTACCACACAACCACAAAGCTAAGATCATGACATCATCAGATCATCTGTGGATGAGGATGTTACCTTTCATACAGGGGCTTCCTGGGGCCTCCTCTTCTGCTTGACTGGAGGGGGCGGGGAAAAGGAAATAATGTCAACAAAAAAATATATTATTGTGTATTTAACTATCTACGTTTTCCTTTTTTATTTAACATATTAGTCTCTTTTTAAGCCTCACTACTGATTATGGTCCTGTACTTCTGATGTGACGCCAACACTACCACCTACAGATTAATAAAGAACGTCTCATCTCATTGTGTGCCTCGAATTGTTGTTCTTATTTTGGATCAACGCATCTCCCGGATTCTGACAAAACTACGGCAAGTATACCCAGCTGAACTTGAAACATGAGGGTTGGAGTTTGTAAAATAAAGACTAAAGGTATCAAATGAACAGAACAGAATGTGTGTTTACATCTGCGAGCTCCTCGTCTGTGGAGACGCTCCTCTGGAAGGGGAGGAAGGCGGGGATCGGGCCTTTCTCTGGGTCCTATGGGGGGCGGAGACACACAGCACACCTCAGTCAACATCCATTACAGGTCAACACTGTGTCTGTGCTGTTCAAAGGGCAGCTGGTCAGTCACCTTGAGTTTGATCTCCAGTGTTCGCGAGCGCTTGAATCCCGAGTTCTTGTTCTCAGACTTGATGGCGCTGATGGCACCCGACTTGATCAGCATCTTGGCCTGCTCCGTCGCTGTTGCCGTGTCGACCACCGGCTGGTCGGACAGCGCTGTGATCGTAACAAGGCGCGACGCGTGAGAATGAGACAGCAAACACCCGATCTATCAACTGTACCCCGATACTCTGTGTTAAATACTACAGTATGTGACACAGCGATCCCATTGAAAACAGGACATAAAACCAAACAGTGTGGTAGAACGAAAGCATCACATCTTCTGAAACCAATTCCGAACCCAGAAAAGAAGTTAACATCTACTTTGTTTTGGGAGTTGGGTCACAAATGGGGTTAACTAAACCCAAGAGCATTCTGCATATCAAAAACACACAGAAACGGGATTCTGCTGGTGCCACTCAGAGGATGAACGTTCCACCACCACACTCTACACTACACACTACACAACACCACCAAATCTACACACACACACACACGCACACTATACACCCACTTCACAACCACATGCACACTAGTACACACTAACTAGTGAGCCTTCACACCCAGAAAGGGCACAGTGACCTTCGAGAAACTACTGTAACCACTCTTCAGTGCGGGTGACACAAAGGCACACTTACTGCGTTTCAGCCCACCCTGGTTGGTCTGGCTGGTGGAGCTCTGCTTCTTCAGCGCGAGGAGGGCCTTTTTCTGGGGTAAACCACATACACATGTCGTCGAGAGGGGGTTAATACGTTTAAGAAAGCGAAACCGCTAAACTTCAAACTGGGACATCATCGTTTACCTTCTTCTTGAGTTTGGCATACTTCTTCTGCAGAGACTCCTCTTCGTCCGTCAGGGAGCTGGGCAGCGTCACCATGATGCCACCTGCAACCATGTTTAAGATCGATCAACTCAGGTAGCATGGATCTGGGACTAAGTGCATTCAGCTCAGCTAAAAACATTTTTAAACCAGCATCTGAACAGCATCAACATTGACTCCGTGGCTAACAGAGGCTAGCTGTTGATCCACACAAAACTTCCCCCAAGGAAAGAGAAACTCGTCCCCCCTTTTGCAAGGGAAACAGGAGCGACTGATGAAGCCGGAAAGCAGAATAGATATATATATATATATATAGATAATATGCGTTAAATGTGGAAACAACGGGAACATACACTGACTGGAGCACAGCTTTCGGAGCGACGACGCTGTCGGTGTGCGACCACAACAATGACGCGGAGAGATGACGTAGGTAAGGAACGTATTTTGCTACTTGGACTTTTCAGCTTGGGGATAATTAATAATTAATCTATTCAATATTTTATAAAAATATATATTCATATTTTACAACCGTAAACGACGTTTCACCTGTAGAATATATATTTATTTATTTTTGCCCCCAACAAAACAAAAACTTCCGCTTGTCAAACTTGCCCACTTCCGGCGCAATTCGTGTGGCAACTTTTGCTTTCATTGTCGACTACAGAGATGGAAAGGAGAGGTAGGAGCCACTGCCTGTGAATGACTAAACGTTCTTCAATTAAAATCGATCAAACTACAGATACACTATCAATAGCATATCATTTGCATGGCTGGTAAATTAAATATTGTCTCTGTTTATCCTCGGGAATCCACTCACACTTAGTTGTCAACCAGGTCTACCCTATTCACCAGATTTTACATAATTAAAAATGTACGTGATTAAGACGACCTATGAGATATTAGTCTAGTATGCGGTGTCTTATTTTTCGTTGTAACACATGCGTAACGTCAACAATCAGCGAATGAGCATCTTTGTGTCGATATAACTTGTTCTGTTGTGTCACTGTTCTGGCCCCAAAGTGTGCATGGACTCATTGTGTATTTGCCCTTTGTTATTCAAATCACCTCTCAAACGCGTGCAGTGCTACCCCCCGTCGGGCCCACCGACCTGCCCCTCTCCCTGCTGGAGATGGGCTGCTCCGGGCGCTTTGAGCTCATCACCCACCCGCTGCCGGGAGACCAGCCGCTGCCTCCACAGAGCACGGTCAGTACACACCGGATCGTTACCTCTAACTCTTTAACTGCAGAATGTGATGAGTGTTTATACAAGTGTTTATACATCACATAGCACCCTTCACCACAACACTTAGTGTGAAGTGTATCTATAACGTTATTATATATAACATCACAGTACCATGTTACATAAGAGAGAGAGAGAAAATAAAAATAGTGAGAATAAGAGGGAGAACATTTGTGTGTGTGTGTGTGTGTGTGTGTGTGTGTGTGTGTGTTTGTGTGTGTAGTGTGCATGTGGTGGTTTAGTGTGTGTGTGTGTGTGTGTAGTGCTTTATATACTCAGGAGTGATCACACAAAGACAAGTAAGCTTTTTAAAGGACTGGCGATTCAAGACAATAAGTGAAACAGAAATGTTGAACAGAATCAGAAGGTAAAGGAATGAATAGCCAGTGCAGAGATCTGTTTTAATAAAAAGCTGTGGAAAGTGATTTGTGTTTGTGTGGCTGGATACTATAGTTACAGATAAATACAAGTTGGTTACTTTACATCCTTTTGTGCACAGTCTAATAGCCTGTCCTGTATGTAACTGTGTACTTACAAGTGGCCTGTACTGTTTGTTATTTTTTTGTTGTAGTTCTCTGTTCTGTTTGTAACTGTTTCTATTTGAACTACAGCTCCCATGTGGCCTTCCCCCCACCAGTGTAGACCTGAAGACAGAAGTAAAGAGACAGTTTCTGTCCGACCCCGCCTGGCTGCCCCTCCACGACATAGATGCTGCCTTCCACAGGTTCCTCAAGTACGTCACAGTCAGACCAGAATGACAGCTTTATCACTACAATACCCACAATCCCCCTGACTGCCTGTCAGTGTGTGCTTAAAGTGTAATACAGAAGGATGATATTATTTTTATGCTTACACCCTCTTTAAGATGCCGTGTTGTTATAAGATGTATTGGGTTCCAAAATAAAAATCCCCAACTGTTTTCGATATACTGTCTCTCTTGATGACCACAGAGGAAGTGATTGTGTGTGTGTGTGTGTGTGTGTGTGTGTGTGTGTGTGTGTTTTGCAGGGTGTCCCACAGGGATGTGCATGTGGATAAGTTGCTGCAGTGCTCCCCCTCACCGCTCCACACCGGCCTGTCTGTGGTCCGGGACCCAACCACTGGCCTGCTGCTGGACTTCACCGAGGTAGCACACACCACCACACTCACATCTACACACACATTACACAGCCACATGCACACACTCCACAGACTACACAGCCAATCTCAAACTATACACACACACACACACACACACACACACACACACACACACACACACACACACACACACACACACACACACACAAAGCACCAGAGATAGTTGCGTTTCCCATAGCATATTAAGCTAAGCTAAAGCCCCAGGGTTAGCAGGGTGTCCAGGGGCGAGTTGCTGTTATGTTACCCTGAAGCGGTGCCTTGTTTCCCCAGGTGCTTCTGGAGGACACGGGCCTGTCAGCCAAGAACTCCCTGTCCTTCCAGCGCCAGCCTGGACCCCCCGCAGAGAGCCTGCGCGGCAGCAACACCAACTTCCCCTTCCTGCCGGGTCAGTCATACTGAGGACCGGACTTGACTAGAACAAAATGAACCTGACGGAAACAGTGGACTGCACTAGAGGCTAGACTGGACTGGACTTGACTTGACTGGACTGGACTAGATGAGATTAGATTAAGATGGACTGAATTAGACTGGACTGGATTTACTGGACTGGACTAGAGACTACAGAGCGGACTGGACTCTAGGCTGGATGGGACAAGCCTAGACTAAATTGGATTTGAAAATGATGCTCCTCTCCTTCCTCAGGAGGCATGGAGGAGCTCAGCCTGGAGCAGATCCAGAAGAGGACGGCACTGGAGGAGGACGTGGACTTTGAGAGCGGTACGCCCCCTTCACTGTCAACATTTTACACAATATAGCTGTGTGTGTGTGTGTGTGTGTGCGTGCGTGCGTGTCTAAAAGAACGAGGAATGTATGATTACTTTGCATTTCCTCACTTGTTTGTGTTTCCTTTCTCTCTCCAGGTCTCCTGCAGGTCCCCCCTGGACTCAAAGCAGGGATGGACTTCAGCGGCAAAGGCACGACCATAACCGCCATCACAGTTTACAACTAACACAACTAACACCACACCACACCACAACACAACATCATAAACCCTATCCTATGCTTCAATGTCATTGGTTGATCTCCCTCTCTCTCTCTCTGTTGCCGTGCAGAAGCCACCGTGGCCAAGCCAGAGGTGAACCTAATGACGCTGCTGTCCTCCTTTGACGACATCATGACTCTGGAGCCGGAGGCGGGGGAGCAGGAAGTGGGCGGAGGGGGAGTGGAGAAGGCCAAGCTTCCCCGCTCAAACAGTCTGGAGGACCTGGGCATCAAGGTACGCGCAGACAGGAAGTTAGCACATTGGACAGGAAGTTAGCACTGGAACATTCAGTTGGGAACCAGGGAAGGGTTCGGTATTTGATATTCATAGAGTCAATACTATATCACTACGTATGTTTCCATCATTTTAGCCGACTTACAGTGAATACTGACGCTTTCAACACCTTAAAAATGAAATATTAAACATGTATATTTACAAGTTCTTTGAAATCTAACCCCTAGTGCCATTAGCACTGGCAGCACTAGTTAGATACACTAGTATGAATGATCTCTGAACTTGAGTTCAGAGATCTTCAGGTTCATCACCTGTCCTCCTCACACCTAGCCCCCTCTGTTCTACTCCATCCCCCCAGGACACCGGCCCGCCCGCTGCAGCCTCGGTGAAGGGGGTAGAGGCCAAGTCCAAACCACCGGGGGAGCCAGAGAGCACCAAGAAATGGGCCATCCCAGTGGACATCTCCTCGCCCTGCCTGGACTTCTACAAACGCATTCCCAACCCAGCCTTCAAGGCGAGTCACCATCACACCGCACAGTCCCAGATGAACTGGGTTTAGAAACACCATTTGCATCACAGTGTTTGTCGCATTTGTCGCAAGAAAGAGAAACAACAATATATCGCTGTCTGTGCTAACAATCGCTAGGTTAACCTATTCCCCGTATACAACAGACTAGCACTGTTTCTGTTCTGGTCAATGTTGCTGCGGTTACACCTTGTCTTACCTTCACTCTGCTTGTATATACACCATGGCCAGCGCAGAGTTCATCTAAAATCCTCCTGATGCGGTTCTGCCAATATGGTTGTGTGTGTGTGTGTGTGTGTGTGTGTGTGTGTGTGTTAATGTGAGTCCTGGTGTGTCTCTGTCGTCCCAGTGGCCCTTTGAGCCGGACGTCTTCCAGAAGCAGGCCATCCTGCGCCTGGAAGCCCACGAGTCTGTGTTCGTAGCGGCGCACACCTCCGCCGGGAAGACAGTGGTGGCCGAGTACGCCATCGCCCTCTCCCAGAAACACATGACCAGGTACGGTTAGACCAGGAACACAGGACCAGGTACGGCTAGACCAGGAGCACAGGACCAGGTATAGCTAGACCAAAAACACATGACCCGGTAACCTAGTAGACCAGAAACTCATGAGCACATACTAAATGTCCATCTTGCACATCAAGACTTTGAGTCTTTACACTGTATATAATATGTATTTCATACTACTTACATACTAATATATCTTTTTAAATGTATATCTTTAGCAAAGTGTGGATTTTAAGACTTTTTGGAGAAAATAAAGTTTTTTTCAAGTTTCCGCTGCTGCTCATCTCTCAGACCGCCGTCCAACCTAACCAATTTCTCTCTTGATTCCCGGCCTCCCATAGGACGATCTACACCTCTCCCATCAAGGCCCTGTCCAATCAGAAGTTCCGAGACTTCAAGAACACGTTTGCAGACGTGGGGCTGCTGACGGGCGACGTCCAGATCAGCCCTGAGTCCTCCTGCCTCATCATGACTACCGAGATCCTCAGGTACCGAGGGAGACCCCCACAACCAAACCATGTCTCAGAGTCTTTTTGTTGGATGTAGAGGTGGGACAAATAATATCGATACAGCGATATATTGTCGCCCTTCTTGCGATACGAGAAACGATACACTGGTGCCAAAAATCTATGTAATATTTGTCTATTAAAAATGAATAGACTTTTTTCATGAAGCGTTAGACAGTCCCAAATAGAGATATTTTTATTAATAAATTACCTGAAAAACTCAATTTGGACCATGAATAAAGACAGAACTCCAGTAATTTACATTTTGTATTCATCGTTAGACATATATCGGGATTTATCGTTATAGGATTGTCTAACAATATATTGGTTATTGCAGAATCGCGATATTATTGGTATCGCATATCGTATTGTATCGTGAGGTGTGATACCCACCCCTAGTTGGATGTCCCAGTGGTTTGTTTTACCGCTGTCCCCACTGACCTCTCTCTAGGTCCATGCTGTACAACGGCTCAGAGGTCATCCGGGACCTGGAGTGGGTGATCTTCGACGAGGTCCACTACATCAACGACACCGAGGTCAGAGCTCACGTCCACGTTTGAGGAACCCCTCAGACCAGGATTCCTCAAGCTGGGCTCGCCTGTGATCCACATTTTGTCGTTTTGTAGATATGAGGTGTCTTATGAGTCTTTATTAACGTCTGTCTAACGCTAGCCTTGCTAATGTCTCGCTAATATCCTGCTAATGTCTGGCTAATGCCCTGCTAATGTGAGCGGCCCATCCCCAGAGAGGCGTGGTGTGGGAGGAGGTGTTGATCATGCTGCCGGACCACGTTAGCATCATCCTGCTGAGCGCCACCGTGCCCAACGCCCTGGAGTTCAGCGAGTGGATCGGGTAGGAGGTCCTGTTTAATGTCATACCGTTTCATGGTCATGGTTAAGACTGTGTAGACATAACAAATTAAAATTACAATCTGTCCAAATTAAATGAACTATTCATAATCATTAAAGTATTTAAAAGCCAGTGATCCCAAAAGCAGGATTTATCTTTTTGATGGTTTTTGAGGGGTTTTTCCCTCCAAATTTAGCAAATGCTTATAAAACTAGGACCTATAGAAGCTACATTATTACGTCTTAACACAGTATGTAAGTGACCAATGTCGAGTGATACACCCATACCCTCCCCTCCTGGTGTGTGTGTGTGTGTGTGTGTGTGTGTGTGGGTGTGTGTGTGTGTGTGTGCGTCGGCCCAGGCGCATCAAGAAGAAGCACATCTACGTGATCAGCACGGCCAAGAGGCCGGTGCCACTGGAGCACTTCCTGTACACGGGGAACAGCAGCAAGACGCAGAAGGAGCTCTTCCTGCTGCTCGACCCCACCGGGAACTTCCTCACCAAAGGGTAGGCTCTCCACCAAGGGTTTGGTTTCTGGTAACTTCCGGAACCCTCCATCTGTAGTCCTGGAAGGTTCTGTAAACTTCCAGAACATTCCAGATCTTTCCAGACGTGGTTCAATTTCTGTAAATTTTGGAACCACCCATCTGTAGTTGTGTTTTTTTGTGTGTTCTGGAATGGTATGTAAACTTCCAAAACATTGCAGAACATTCCAAAACTTTCCAGACGGGGCTAGATTTCCAGAAATCTTCCAATTTCTTTCCAGAATTTTCTCTAGAACCACATATGTACAATATAACTATGGGGTGTAGAAGTATAACCGTATCGCCATAGCCAACAAAAAACACAATAAAAACTATTTTACACTGATATTAAATGAGTTGTGCTTTGTTAGAGGTAACTGCGACTAAGATGCATTACACATAATGGCAAAAGCGTGGGGAGGATGGAAGGGAGGATTTGAAGTCTATGAAGCAGGCACTAAGCAGATTCCTGTAGGCTAGCTTCAGACCCCACAGCAACATCCACACCACACCCGAAGGATCTGTCTGTCTGTACTGAAACCAGAGACCGGGCAAGCTGCTGCTCTTTGGTCAGACCCTGAGTCTTCGTAGTAGGATCAGACAGACGGACAGCAGATACCGCGGGATGATGAAGCTCTTTCTGGATGGTTGGTCTCCTAGGTACTACGCTGCGATCGAGGCCAAGAAGGAGCGCACAAGCAAACACGCCCAGTCGTTCGGCACCAAGAACTCGTTTCAGACCACGTCAGCCAATCAGGTAAGATCTCTTCTTTGGTCAGTGTCTTTATTCATGTGTTTTCTCAGAAGTGTTATTTCTCAAGATTTGTCTCGCATTGTTCTAGTGGTTTTGATCAGGGCTAAAAAAAGGTGTGCTGCAGCTTTTTTTATATATCTGTTTGACTGCTTCTTATATTAAAATTCTGTTTAAAGGGGTCCTATTATGGCCTTTTTTACGGTTTATTATTTAATTTGTTTGATCTCATAGAATTGATTTACAACAATAAAGGGTTGTCAAGCACATTCTTTTTTAGTTATTATTAGTATTACAACCCCTATGTGAAACACCCAGTTGCTGAGAATTGAGGCAGTTAGATGGCTATGTGAAGGCTCTGCCTTTGGCAAAGCATATAAGGGAGAACTAACTTTGAGATCATTTGTTAGCACTTTGAGATCATTTGTTTGATGTAAAGGGTGTTATAAATACAATTTATTATTATTATTATTATTATTATTAATAACCATTGTTAACCTTTACTTGATGAGAGTAGCAAATCAAACTGTTCTTCTGACTGATTGTGAATCATCTGATGACGCTCTCCCATTGACTCCCAGCAAAAGTACAAGCTTACGTCACCTCGTACCTGAAGTAAAAGAAAGCCGTGGGTGAAATCCCAACGAGCCGTTTCTGGGCAGCTCAGTAACTGTGATTTGCGGTAGTCATTTACTCTCCCTTGTGGCAACTTTGTGGTATTGTAACTTTGCCAACCATTTATATACCCAAAAAAATATGTAAAGAGCAATAGGAGAAGGAAAAAAACGGAAAAGCATAATTCCGCAGCATAATTTTTAAAATAAATTTCTTGTATCTTACATTTCTCCTCTTCTTGTTCTAATGTGTCTAATGTTTTCTATATGAGACTTCTTGCTTTGTGAAGGCCTATGAATAGCCTTGTGTTCGGTGCTTTATAAACAAACTTCCGTTGCCTTGAAAAGTGAAAAGATTGTGTGGTTCACAAGACTACAACTCCCAGAGTTCAACACCGAAAGGACTACAACAAACACGTCCTGAACAATATCTGGTCCCTCTCTCCCCCTCCCTCTCCCCTTCCCTCTCTCTCCCTCTCCCCTCTCTCTCCCTCTCACCTCTCTCCCTCTCCCTCTGCCCTCTCCTCTCTCACTCCCTTTCCCTTTCCCTCTCTCTCTCCCTCTCCCTCTCCCCTCCCCCTCTCCCCTCCCCCTCTCTCTCTCCCTCTTCCTCTCTCTCCCTCTCCCCTCCCCCTCTCCCCTCCCCCTCTCTCTCTCCCTTTTCCTCTCCCTCCCCCCCCCTCTCTCTCCCTCCCCCCCCTCAGGACAAGGCGGTGTGGCTCTCCCTGCTCCACTTCCTGACGTCGCGGCAGCAGACGCCCGTGGTGGCGTTCACCTTCTCGCGGACACGCTGCGACGACAACGCTCGCTCGCTGGCCTCCATGGACATGACCAGCTCGGTGGAGAAGGCCGAGATCCACTCCTTCTTCCAGAAGAGCATCAGCCGGCTGAGGGGCGCCGACCGCAACCTGCCCCAGGTAGGGTGAGGGGTCCGTGGGTGGGGGGCTGTTGGAAGGCCAAAAGCCCCTAATTTCGAATCCCTAGTTTCCCGTCTGGGATTAGTATTTTATTTTATTTAACCTGGAACAACGGGTATCAGAGGGGCCAGGAGTTAGGACTCGGAGGGGTAACAGGCAGGAAGGACCATATATGGGTAGGGAACGGGCATGGGAGGAGTCAACGATGGAAGATTGGAGGGGTCTTAGTAAGGGCGTGGTTTTCTCAGAGGAAGTTGTTTGCTCAGGTGTGGGAGGAGTCCCGGAGAGGGTGGCTGCCAAATGGGGCCCCAGGAAGGAAGGACATGAAGTTAGTTTGGTCTGTTTTTCTGTTGACCATCATTTTCTGGCAACACAGTGAAGAACTGTTAGCTGTTAGCCGTTAGCTTAGCGTGGTCCTCCGGTTCTCTCTGTGGTAGATCCTGCTGATGAGGGACCTGCTGAAGCGGGGCGTGGCGGTGCACCACAGCGGCATCCTGCCCATCCTGAAGGAGGTGATCGAGATGCTGTTCTCGCGCGGCCTGGTCAAGGTGCTGTTCGCCACCGAGACCTTCGCCATGGGCGTCAACATGCCCGCCCGCACCGTGGTGTTCGACAGCATCCGGAAACACGACGGCACCGGCTTCAGAAACCTGCTGCCCGGTACGACACACTCATCACCTCTCATCTCCTCTCCTCCTTCTCCTTCTCTTAATCTATCTCCTCTCCTCTTCTCTTCTCCTCCTCAACCTTTCCTCTCCTCCTCACCCTCTCCAATGCCCTCCCCCCTCTAGGAGAGTACATCCAGATGGCGGGCCGAGCAGGTAGGAGGGGCCTGGACGCTACGGGAACCGTCATCATCCTGTGTAAAACCGGCGTGCACGATATGGCGGACCTCCACGTCATGATGCTGGTAAGCTCAGAAAAACTCCCATTCCCACAATGCAACAGGCTAACTCGTACTCTTTTCACTTTAAAATTACTAAAATACCCACTATTCAATAGGCAACCTTTCACTATTTTCATTTTAAAGAACTCACATGCACACAATTCAACCGGCTGTTTCGTACTCTTTATTATTATCTATTGCATACACCAATTACTTAGGTTTTCCATAAGTCATCCATTGCTGTGGCTACACTCATCTTGTGGTCTGGACAATATTTATTCCTGTCATGTTTGTGTCATGTTAATCTCATGTTCTGACCACCAGGGTAAGCCCACGGTGCTGCAGTCCCAGTTCAGGCTGACCTACACCATGATCCTCAACCTGCTGAGGGTGGAGGCGCTCAGGGTCACCGACATGATGAGGAGGAGCTTCTCTGAGAACCACAGAGACACCCAGGTAGAGGCCCTGATAGTGCACACCTGGACAGGTAACACACCTGGTGGACAGGTAACATACTTAGTGGACAGGTAACACCCAGGTAGAGGCCCTTATAGTGCACACCTGGTGGACAGGTAACACACCTGGTGGACAGGTAACACACTTAGTGGACAGGTAACCGCCAGGTAGTACACACCAGGTGGACAGATAACACCCAGGTAGAGACACATATACAGGTCACAACTGGTGTGATTTGGCTAGGACAGGACACTTGCATGACATAATATACAGATGCATAAACAGCACAATGGGCACAATAATCCAATGGGCCCTAACGAAAATCCTCCTCCTCCTGCTCCTCCTGCTCCAGGCCCAGGAGAAGAGGATCAGGGAGCTGAAGGAGGTGCTGTCCACTCTGCCTCCTCTGGAGACGGGAGGCCAGCTGTCAGACCTGGTGCCCTACTGCCACACCGTCACCGAGCTGCGGCTCACGACAAGTATCCTACAGGTACACACACACACACACACACACACACACACACACACACACACACAGACATATGCAGGGACATGTGCATACATATGGTTATTGCTCATAAACATATTTTGTAACTGTTCATGTCAATCTCTCTCTGTCTTTCTGTCTGTCAGCGGGCCACCCTGGAGTCGGTCAGCGGTCTGAAGGCCCTGTCTACAGGCAGAGTCGTCGTCGTCAATAGCAACCAGCATCCCAACGCCCTCGGAGTCATCCTGCAGGTGTGTGTGTGTGTGTGTGGTCATGTTATCTATTGTTTGCAGTAGTAGAATTTGACAACATTTTCTTGTCGGGTCATACCTCTCTTCCCCTCCTCTCCCCCCCTCCTCCCCTCCTCCCTCCAGGTGTCCAGTGACTCTGTGAACCGGACCTTCACAGCTCTGATCATCTGTGAGAAGGGGAACGAGGAGGAGGAGGACACCTCCGACCGGGCTCCTCCTCCCGTCCACACCTCCGCCCTCTTCATCCCAGAAGGTTCCTCCCTCAACCTACTCTCTCTAATTATCTCTACGTTAGCTCAGCACCTTCTCTGCACACATGCTCTGTTGCATCATAGATGCTCATCTTTGGTGAGATGCTAGGTGAATGTCTACTGAAGGATACAGCTATTCAGTTTCTGTATAGCTCCCTGTTCTCCTCTATTGTATTCTCCTTCATCTCGCTCTTCTCTCATCTCTCTCCTCCTCTTTCCTCTCCTCTCATCTCTCTCCTCCTCTCCTCTCATCTCTCTCCTTCTCCTCCTCTCCTCTCCTCTTCTCTCTTCTCCCCTTCTCTCGTCTCTCTCCTCCTCTTCTCTCTTCTCTCCTCCTCTCCTCTCTCCTCTCTCTCCTCCTCCGCCCCCTCCTCCTCCTCCTCCTCCAGGGCCCTGCAGTCACACAGTCCAGAAGTTAAAGCCCGGGGAGATCTCCTCCATCACGGTGAAGACCCTGAAGGTCATCCCCGACCGCATCATCGACAACTACAGCAAGAGGCAGCAGCCGCGTTTCAGGTGAGGACACCACCCATCAGTGACATCACACCTGGGAGGGGACACCACCCATCAGTGACATCACACCTGGGAGGGGACACCACCCATCAGTGACATCACACCTGGGAGTGAATCACCAAACCACTTAATGACACACACACACACACACACACACACACACACACACACACACACACACACACACACACACACACATTTAGACGCACGCATGCCATGTACACACGCACACAGAGAGAGAGAGAGACAGTACATAAAGACACATACATCATACAGACATAGAGACACACACACATTTAGAATAGACAGAAGTCAGACTTTATTAATATACATTTATCAAACCTGTCCGTGCCCTAGGAACGACCCCCCTGGGCAGGCCATCTCCACAGCGACGCAGGAGCTGCTGCGATTGGCCGAGGCCAACCCGGGCGGGCTGGCGACCCTTGACCCCGTGAACGACCTCCAGCTGAAGAGCGTGGAGGTGGTGGAGGCGTCCATGAGGCTGCGTGCGCTCAACGACAGCCTCAAGGACTTCAACTGCATCCACTCGCCCACCTTCACCGAGCAGGTGTGTGTGTGTGTGTGTGTGTGTGTGTGTCTACCTTGACCCTTTGATCCCAGACCGATCCAGGACCGGTACGAGTTGGGGCCGACGTGTTATAATGGTCAATTGGGTCCGGGTCGGGTCCCATTGTATTACGGCAGGTTGGGTCTGTTTATCATGATGTGTCAGACCGGAGTGGATCTGTGAGGGCCCGTGATCAGCAGTGATCCCCAGGGAAATGTGAGGAAGTGCTGCGTGATGATTAGGCCGACCATAATGAACAGCTTAGGGCTCACTCACACTAGGCCATCTGTACCGTGCCCGAGTACATTTGCCCCCTCAAGTCTAGATCGTTTGGTTAGTGTCAGCATCCCATCCGTACTCAAGTACAGTTCAATTCCGTGGCCTCAGTACACTTCGGAGAGGTGTGCTCAGGCCACGGTACAGATGCTAATGAGCCGACACGCGCACATGCACGGATACGCAACCGTATGTACAAGAGGCAACCATACTCAGGCCCAGTTGAGATTGCCTAGTGTGAGCACAGGCCAGCGGCACAGTGTGGGGGGGGGGGGGCGGGCAATCGTACTTGAGTACGGTACAGGGCAACTTTGCCTAGTGTGAGTGCGCCTTTACAAGAGAGGTAAATAAGGGTAAATTACAACAAGAGCGCAAAATAAGTGCACAGCTAGGCATTTTTCTGCTAGGCTTATTTCATGCTCGTCATGCTTCACACTAGGCTAGCTTCATGCTAGTCTTGCTTCACACTAGGCTAGCTTCATGCTAGTCTTGCTTCACAATAGGCTAGCTTCATGCTAGTCTTGCTCCGCGCTAGGCTAGCTTCTAGTTGCACTTCTATCCATGGAGCGCTGCTCTCATTGGAGGTTGCTTCTCCATGGTTACAGCAGTGTGTAGGAAGCCTGCTAGCAGCTGGATGTATTAATCACCATTATAATCACCGCTGGCCTGCAGAGAAGAGCCGTTAATAAGCACCATTACAACATGGCTCTCTCTGTCTGTCTCTCCTGCTCTCTATTTCCTCGCTTTCTCCCCAAACTTGACATCTTTCTCTCTTTCTATCTCTCAATCTCTTTCTTTTTCTCTTCCCTTCCCTCTGTCTCTATCCCTTTTGGTCTCTCTCTATAGATCTCTATCTCATCTCTATCTCTTCCTCTGATATCTATCTATCCCATCTCTTTCCCTATATAGCTATCTCATCTCTATCTCCATCCATATATCATTCTATCACTGATCTCTATATCTCTTATCAATCTCATCTCCATCTATCGCTCTATGTATCTCTCTGACACTCTTTCTCTAATTGCCTGGAAGGATACAAAGGTGTCAGATCTAGCTGGAGTAACAAGCTCTCAACACTCTATTGTTAGGTTGGTGTTTATTAAGAGGTGAAAAGGGAATTGTTATTGTGTCATTCATTCCTAATTCCTCATATTGTGTGGGCGTGCAACTGTGTGTGTGTGTGTGTGTGTGTGTGTGTGTGTGTGTGTGTGTGTGTGTGTGTGTGTGTGTGTGTGTGTGTGTGTGTGTGTGTGTGTGTGTATTGCAGTATGCTCGTGTGCAGGAGAGGTTAGGTGTACAGGAAGAGCTGGACAAACTGCTCTTCATGGTTTCTGACCAATCGCTGTCCCTGCTGCCCGAGTACCACCAGAGGATCAAGGTATGAATCACACATTATTGATTATAGTATGGTTTGTGGATTACAAATAATCGAGACGGTGATATCCATTTTAACTCTGATTTACTAGCCCCAGATCAATGTTACACTTAACAGGTGCCGTAGAGCGCCCCCTACGGCATGGGAATTACAATGCAGACTGTTGACTATCCATTGCATACATAACGGGACCAATGGAGAGCCCAGATCTCGGGTCTAGGCTCCAACGTTTCCTCCAGTTGTTCATAAAAACTGTTGCTCTTGGATTTCTTTCACAACGCACCCATGAAGCAGCACCCTCTCAATGGAACACCGTGCGTGACGTTACCCGTCAAATTACACCTTGCCATCGTGACCCCCTAACCTTTGACCCCCAGGTGCTCCAGACGCTGCAGTACGTGGACGCAGGCGGGGCGGTGCAGCTGAAGGGGCGTGTGGCGTGCCAGATCAGCTGCCACGAGCTGCTGCTCACCGAGCTGCTGTTCGAGAACGCCCTGAGCTCCCTGGAGCCCGAGGAGAGCGCCGCCCTGCTGGCCTGCCTGGTGTTCACCCAGAACACCCAGGTGGTGCCGCACATCACCAAGACCCTGCAGGAGGTGAGTTCCCCACAAAGCAGGGGAACAGGGTGGGTGTGTGTGTGTGTGTGTGTGTGTGTGTGTGTGTGTGTGTGTGTGTGTGTGTGTGTGTGTGTGTGTGTGTGTGTGTGTGTGCCCAGAACACGCAGGTGGTCCCGCACATCACCAAGACCCTGCAGGAGGTACGGTCCCCACAAAGCAGGAGAACATGGTGGGTGGGTGTGTGATCACCCAGGTGGTGCTTGCAGGAGGTAGGGTCCCCATAAAGGAGGGGAACAGTGTGTGTGTGTGTGTGTGTGTGTGTGTGTTCACCCATAACTCAAGAAGAAGTAAGTTGCATCCTCGGCAAGGCATTATTTAACAAGTCAGACACCCCTTCCAGTCAGATGTGTCGGTTACGGTCATTTGTGATGAATGTGTAACTGATTTATGTGTGTGTGGTATTCTGTGCTGAGTGCACTCAAAAGTCCCCGTTGCAGTGTGGTGAGGACACCAGCAGAGGGCGCTGAGAGCCCAACCAGGAGCACCACATTAAATAGACCAGCGTGCTAGGAACTGGAGAGGGGTGTTTTGTAGCGATTAGTCTCCACCGCCGGTCACATGATGTCCACACGTCCTGACATCCCCGCTACAGACAACACTCTCACCTGAATCACCAAACCACTTACTGACACACACGCAGTCACACACACACACACACACACACACACAGTCACACACACACACACACACAGTCACACACACACAGTCACACACAGTTACATAAGGACACATACATACATGCAGACATAGAGACACGTACACACACACACACACACACACGCCTGCACACGCACACACTTAGACAGTTACAATAGGACACATACATAAATGCAGACATAAACACATGCACGCGCAAACGCACACAGTTACATAAGGACACTCACACACACACACACACACACACACACACACACACACACACACACACACACACACACACACACACACACACACACACACACACACACAAATCTATTTCCAGGCAGCCCCAAAACAAATGTAGTGTGCAGTGTGTCTGCACCTGTTAGTCCATCTTTTGTGCGTTTGTGTGTGTGTCGGGGGACGGGGACGGGGGGGCACTCAAGTGGTCCGGGAACAGCGATGGGCTCTATGAGGCTGTGAATTAGTGATGAGGAGGAGAGGAGTTGTGTTACCACGGCGATGGGATACCGCTACTGCGGCCTGTAGGAGAGAGAGATGGAGCGGCGCGGGGACACGAAGGCAGGGGAGACGTCCAGCCATCCGTGATGAGGAGGCGGGCGGTGGGAGGGAGGACAGTACAGTACAGGACTGTAGTTCATTAGTGTTTGACTCCCGGTCCAAAGCCCCTGGGCTCGAACCTGCGGGCCTTCTGGAGTGAGAAGCCCTCCTTGCGCTGTAATGAACCGGCTCTGCAGCTGCCATTGAGCAAGGCACCTGGAGAGCGACAACACTTTGAAACACCAAATCCCATGATGCATTCTGATGTCCACGCCACTGTGTATCCAACCTTTAGGTTCACGGCCTGTCCGTCACCTCGTCCTACTCACTTCATATCAAACCTTCCCCTTCCACTGCTCCCTCCCTCCCTCTCCTCCTTCTCCTCCTCCTCCTCATCCTCCTTTGATTCCCGTCCCAAAGCTCCTGGGTTTGAACCTGCGGGCCTCCTGGAGGGAGGAGCCCTACCTGCGCTGTAACAACCTGTATCTGGATTCACAGAGACTCTCTCTGGGTTAAAGTGGCTCTTGAATAATTGAATGGTCAGGGATCATGCTGCTGAAAGGTGTGTGTGTGTGTGTGGGGGGGGGGGGTTGCTGGCTGTAGCTCAGGAGGGAGTGCTGCTCTTCTGGTTACTGGGTGGGTGTCTGGTACCATTACCGGCTCCACGGTTGCCATTGGGCAAGGCACCTGGAGAGCGCTGGACAGCTAGGTTAAAGGGATAGTTCAGGATTTTGGACATCGGGTCTCATTTACAAGTGAGCCAGTGTGTTATTTATCATTGGAGACCATTTTCAACACTTTTCATTCAGTCCTTCTAGTTGTAGAAATCGCTGGTGCTAGGCTAGCGCAAATCGAGGGGAACTGCTAGCCTGCCAATAAAAACTGTTTTACCCACTCCCGAAGCAAACCAATTATAAATGTCTGTGTTGATAGAATAGTGTTGGAAATAAACTTACCCTTGCATCGCATTGCATTTAGTTTATAATCCCTGTAGTTGGAAGCAAGCTACGGCAGCGGCGGACTGATATTACCTGGAGTGCGCTTCTCTGTTTACCTTCTGCTGTAATGAATTGGTTGATACACCAGAGCAAAGTGAAATTCCGCCGCTGCTGAGAAAGTAGTCCCCCAAAATGTAATATGTTCATTGCGATACAAGGATAGTTTTATTTCTAATTATTCTATCAACACAGACATTTACATCGATAGTCTGGCATTATAATTGGTTTGCATCGGGTGTACTTTGGAGTGGGTAAAACAGCAGTTTCCCTCGACTTGCGCTAGCCTAGCACCAGCGATTCCTGCAACTAGAAGGACTGAATGAAAAGTGTTGAAAACGGTCTCCAATGATAAATAACACACTGGCTCACTTGGAAATGAGACCCGATGTCCAAAATCCTGAACTATCCCTTTAAAGAGCTGTGAGCAGAACGTTTTGAGAGGGAACGGTTGCCTCCTATGTGTCAGCCTTTAAACTACTGAGCCACCTTTGCTATTGATCTCCCGCCATATTTACCTCTCTGTGTCTCTCTTGCTCTCTCGCTCTCTCTCTCTCTCTCTCTCTCTCTCTCTCCCCCCCCCCTACAGGGTATCAAGCAGGTGGTGGCGGTGGCTCAGCGGATCGGGGACCTCCAGAGAGACTGTGGGATCGGCCAGTCGGCCGAGGACTTTGTGGGTCAGCTGAAGTTCGGTCTGACCGAGGTGGTGTACTGCTGGGCCCGGGGCATGGTGAGACCACACCCTGTCTGTCTGTCTGTCTGTCTGCCTGCCTGTCTGTCTTTGGGTCCACTCCTGTCTGTCTGTCTGTCTGTCTATTGTATCTTCTGTATCTTGCCTGTGTCCAAGCTATGTCCCACCTGTATACAGCTGTATGTGCGTGTAACTAATCTGTAGTCTCTGAATGTCCCATTCATCCACCTGTATTCACCTGTATTCACACCTGTATCACATGTTTAAAGCTTTTACATCGCAACGTCACATCGCAATGAGCGCCTCCATTTAGGAAGCATATGAGCAAATCAAAGTTTTCATTAGCCGAGGTTATGGTATATCTATGCTGAAGATTTAACAGCACTACAACTCTCTGGACTCCTCTCAACATGGCCAGAGTCTCAGAAACATCAAATCCCATGATGCATTGTGACGTCCACATCACCGTGTGTCCAACCTTTATATTAACGACCTCTACTTCACTGTGTCCTCCTCCTTCCCCTGCTCCCTCCCTCCTCCTCCTCCTCCCCCACCCTTCCTCCCTCCCCCCCCACTCCTCCCTCCCCCCCCCCCCCCCCCCCCCCCCCCCCCAGCCATTTGCGGAGATCGCCCAGCTGACGGACGTGCAGGAGGGCACGGTGGTGCGCTGCATCCAGCGTCTGGACGAGGTGCTGAAGGAGGTGCGGCAGGCCGCCCGCATCATCGGGGACTCGGTGCTGGGGAGCAAGATGGAGCGTGCCTCCCTCGCCATCCGCCGGGACATCGTCTTCACCGCCTCCCTCTACACCCACTGAGGGAGGCGGAGGAGCAGCAGGAGGAGGAGGAGCGTTCACCGCCTCCCTCTACACCCACTGAGGGAGGAGGAGGAGCAGCAGGAGGAGGAGGAGCGTTCACCGCCTCCCTCTACACCCACTGAGGGAGGAGGAGGAGCAGCAGGAGGAGGAGGAGCGTTCACCGCCTCCCTCTACACCCACTGAGGGAGGAGGAGCAGGAGGAGGAGGAGGAGGAGTGTCACCATCCCCTCTACACCCACTGAGGGAGGAGGAGGAGGAAGAGGGACAACGCATTCACCGCCTCCCTCTACACCCGTTGATGGAAGAGGAGGAGGAGCAGCAGGAGGAGGAGAAGGAACTTAGTGTTCGCCGCCTCCCTCTACACTCACTGATGGAGGAGCAGAGGAGGAGGAGCAGCAGGGACGACATTGTGTCCACTGCCTCCTTCTATACCCACTGAGGAAGAGGGGGAGGAGCAGAGGAGGAGTAGGAGGAGAGGAGGAGAGAGGAGGAGAAGGGACTCTGTGTTCACCGCCTCCTTCTATACCCACTGAGGAAGAGGGGGGGCCGAGGAGAAGGAGGAGTTAGAGAGGAGAGGGCCTATTGTGTTTAGCACCAACCTCTACACCCACTCGTGGAGGAGGAGGAGGGACATTGTGTTCACTGCCTCCATCTACACTCACTGATGAGAAGAGGGCAAGGAGGAATGAAGTGTGTGTGGGTGTGGGTGGGTGTGTGTGGAGTGTGGGTGTGGGTGGGTGTGTGTGGAGTGTGGGTGTGGGTGGGTGTGTGTGGAGTGTGGGTGTGTGTGGTACCAAGAGAGAGAATATGTTTTTGTTGAATGGAAGCTTGTGTTGTTATCTGAGAAGAATGCTAGCTAGCGGGAGCTGTCTGTGCCTATTAAAAAGTGCTGTTTACATTGTCGCTCTATCCTAAAACCCTGAAACTGTAAAGGGACAAGCTCTTAAAAGAACCGACCAAAGCAGACAACAGAGAAAATGAAATTATTGATGTATAATTTGTCTAACCATAAAATCCACTGCATTCAAAACGCACGGTCCTGTCTGCCTTGTCTTCACCCTCCACTTAGAACTGTTTCATCCATTTAGTGTGTTATGATGTCAGTTAATATATTAACAACAGATACAGCAGGCCTGTTCTTCATTTAGCAGCCTGTCATGAATCAAACGACCAGAAGTAGATCTATGACGGAGCCGAAATCCTAAATAATTGGTTCATCAAAAAACACCACCCTGCCTGTCAATCTAAATTGATCTCCTTATAAGCCTTCGTTTCCTGCCGGTCCGTGGTGCCTGTCGCTTTAAGACGCAGCGTCTCATTAATTCAGTGTAATAACGCCACACGGTGGAGAAGCCAGCCTGTCTCTGCGGTGGATCACATCCATGGAATGTGGATGAGCCAGCGACGGGGATATCAAGAAAAGGACGAAACACAACCACCACGCTTATTAAAATAACTGCATTTGATTCTGAGACATACAAACGGAGAGAGCGCATCTGGAGATCTGATCACGGCGGCTGGCATGGGAACGTCTTGAAGATGTCATGTTTTAAACAAAAGTCAGTATTGTTGTGAGCTCTCGGTACGCCTCTGGAGTTGGATTGAAACACCGTTACGAGGGGAGAGTCGATAACACTGCCCAACATGTCGTCGGAGAAACACGGTGAGTTTTTTTTTTGTTGCGTTCACGCGATTAAGTTGCGCTTTTTTCCCCTTCCTCTGCTGTAATTGATATCCTAATTAAGCCACTTCCCCCCCTCCCCTAACCCTCTCCATCTCCATCTGCCGATCTGGTGATGGATCTGTCAACACTGGTCGCGGTGGCCGTATATTCAGTATAACCACATACTGGAGGCTGTTATGCTACTGGTGTGTGTGTGTGCGTGTGTGTGTGTGTGTGTGTGTGTGTGTGTGTGTGTGTGTGTGTGTGTGTGTGTGTGTGTGTGTGTGTGTGTGTGTGTGTGTGTGTGTGTGTCTCGTGCTGCTGGTGTTCTCCACAGCGGCTGTGATGATGAGATCTTTTCCAGTCGCCTTTGTCAGCCTCATCCATGTTGTCCGCTCCGCTGTTTATCTGCAACGCGCTGGTTACGCGCGACGTGGGGCCGCGCGTCCACGCGTCCATCCGCCTCGGCCTAGACTACACACTCCCTTAATGTTATTAATAATCATAGAAGAAAGATTTAGCATAGTTGTCGTCTTTGTGGGTTTGTGCGCGTGCGTGTGGCGGCGAGGTCGTGCGTAATGGTTGTGTGCTGTGTGTGTGTGTGTGTGTGTGTGTGTGTGTGTGTGTGTGTGTGTGTGTGTGTGTTGTGTTATATTTATGTGTGCGCGTGCGTGCGTGTGTGTGTGTGCGCGCGCGTGCGTGTGTGCGTGTGTGTGTGTGTGTGTGTGTGTGTGTGTGTGTGTGTGTGTGTGTGTGTGTGTGTGTGTGTGTGTGTGTGTGTGTGTGTGAGAACGCATGAAGGACTACACTGACGGGAGGACCTTGTGTTGCCGTCCTGGAGTTCCCAGGCGCAGTTCAGATCCTTCCAGGATCCGAACCAAGATGTTGTCAGTGACGCGATGGAGACGCGAATATTACGCACCACAAACACACCGATCCCAAGGGCTCGCTCCCAATATCTAGGTTAATCATCGGCGAAGCCTTTCAATAGTCAAGTGGCCTATTGTATTTTCCAATACACCATATTATCATCCATATAAGCCGATTATTACATCCATCAATTATATCCATTATATATAATATATTATTATATCCATTATTCGTTATTATTATTACCTATTATTAATCCGTTATTAGGCTACTACCTGACACTAGATCTCTGAAGGACGGAGATGTTGTTACTTTCTTCGGTAGAAACGGGGACTGTGTATGTGTTCTGTGTGTGAATTGTGTTGGAATTCATCCAACTTGCAGTGATAAAATCACAAATGAATTGCGGCTGCAATCCCGTTTTTCCTGTGGTTATGTCGGGCTAGAGACTAGCGAACAATATGAGCGGTGGATATAGAGATATCCCTGTATCTATTTGTCTATATCTATATAGGTATGTGTATATATATATATATATATATATAGGTATATAGGTGTATATATATATATATATAGATCCGCCCATCTCGGTCCATTCCGGGTTTACGTTTTCTGGGTTGTTGTCTCAGCACTTATGTAAGCTGATCCCAAGTCCTCATGCCCACCCTCTCTCGCTAATATTATATATACTATTTTATTCAAGAAAATATAGATGTCTCCGTCCATTCATCAATATACATATAAGCATATAGTATTTTATTTATTTATAGGCTACACACACGTCGATAAATCGACACTGAAGATAATTAAAATAAATGAGATTCTATTATTAACTTACCTCTGATGACAACCTTCCACTCCCCCCCTCTCTTTCTCTCTCTCTCTCTCTCTTTCTCTCTCTCTCTCTCTCCCCCTCTCTCTCCCTCAACCCCCCCTCTCTCTCTCTCACCCCCCTTCTCTCTCTCTCTCTCTCTCTCTCTCTCTCTCTCCCCCACTCTCTCTCTCTCTCTCTTTCTCTCTCTCCCTCTCCCCCTCTCTCTCCCCCCTCTCTCTCTCCAGGCCTGGATGACTCCGGCCGCCACCACATGATGCAGCCCCCCCCCTACCTGTCGAACCCCCCAGAGGCCACCATCCTGCAGCTCTCCAACATGTCCCAGCAGAACCCGGGCCCCCAGCCCAACTACCCCCCTCCCCACCCGGGCCCCGGCTCGGAGGGGGCCTACCTCCAGGAGACACAGTTCCACTGCGGCCCCATGGGGCCCGGGGCGGCTCCCCAGGGCTACGCCGTGCAGACCCAGGGCCCGGGGGGCACCATGCCCCCGGTGGGGTACCTCCACCCCGGGTACCCCCTCCAGCTGCAGCCCTGCACCGCCTACGTCCCAGTCTACCCCATGGCCTCGGTGAGTGCTGTGGACCCTCCGCATCGGGGCCTGCTCCTCATAGCCTAGTTCAGCTCTGATGGACGGACCGCCAAGTCCTAGTCAACTGGTTTAAAGGGCGAGACCAAACCTGGGAGGGATTTCATTGGCTAATGCAGGATTCGCTTGTGATTTCGATTGGAGCACTGCTCACTGCTCATTGGTTACTCTCAAAGTGGATCAGAGCGCAGTGTTGATATTGTAACGATATGCCCCGCCCTCTGCAGTAGGCCCCTCCCCCTGCAGTATGCCCCGCTCCCTTGCTTTGACTGAAGGTGTCAATCTTTTGTGGGAGGTGCCACAGTTGATCGACAGCGAGTGTGTTAACGCAGACCTCTGGGTGATGTGTGTGTACGGTGACGACAACATGTGAAGCTTCTCCGGCCGTGGGGCGTGTTCTCTGAGCTGGTCAGATGTGCACCATCCCCGGGGGAGAGGAGAACCGGGTTCTATGGAGAACCCTGCTGGGTCTGAACGCAGGCTGGCCGTGGCTTCATCGATCGGGGGTCCGGTGACACGACTGCACCCGCAGGTGGACCAGGAGACACGGGGGGAGAGGGAGTCTAGTGTGAGGGGTGTCCCTGCAGGCTAAGATAGGTTAGGCTAGGCTAGGCTAGGTTGTTGCTACGTCCTGTCCGTTGTAGGCAGGCCGGACAGGACTGGTGGTGGAGCGGGAACGTTCAGAAATGATTGACCCACTATCGGGACCTGGGAGGGAGTTTCATCCAGAGCAGAAACATCAACATTAGTTATGTAACACTGCAGTACATGACACAAACAGTATACTATGGAACAGTACCCTACACTACGGTACACAACAGTACACTACGTAACAATACACTACACTACACTAAACAACTGTATATTACGGAACAGTACAAAACACTACACTACACAACTGTATACTACGGAAGAACAGTACACTACATTACACAGCAGCAGTACACTACACACTACACTACACAATACTACAGTACACTACACTACACTACACTATACACTAAACAACATAAATGGACGAACACATCAATGGTTGAGTACAAACACAGAATCACACGGTGAACCGACCACGGGAACAGGCTGTTCTGGCCCTGTTTCATCCATCACCATTATTGACATAACTTGATGTTTGTCATGTTGCGCAGCCCGGTGTGATCATCCTGACGGATGCCTCTGCTACCTGCTCCATCACATCGGTGTGTGTGTTCCTGTGTTGTCCAGTAGTCTTGCCTCCCTTAGGGTTGTCTTTCCATGCCAATGACACTGTTTGCTTAGCTAATATATGCAATGTCAATAGCGGCGGTTGAAGCCGGGGTAAAACAGCACTCAGAGCACTCTCGGCTTCAACCATGCGACACATTCCCTAATGAGACGTTTAATGTTGATAAGGGCGGGACGGGGATCAGGCACGACTCGTTGCTGATGACATATCGATGTTTTTCATGGATATGTGTTTTCATGCTTTGTAGAGCAGAGGCACGTTATAATAACAACAGGGTAGAGACGCCTTAATTAAAAAACGTCCGAGCGAGAAGATTGTCATCGACGACCAGGAGCTAGTCTGCTCTGGGGGGGGGGGGGGGGGGGGAAGGGGGGCATGTCGACACACCTGAGTTCCCATAGCAACTACTAAACCCGGCGCCATCTCATTAACATGATGTTCTTTTGTCAATTAACCCTCCTGTCTCCCGCTGTCTCTCCGTGCGTTTACACCTGGGCTACCGTGAGCATTGTTGCCAGGTGGTACGTCTTGAAACTAAAGAGTTTCACATTTTCCAAACACCGTCCTAGAAGCGTGATTTAGGGTAAGGCGTGTGAAGGCTGAATCCAGGTTAAACTGGATGTGGTGGACGTCTCTGACCTTTATGAGTGAATAGATGAATGGATATACTAACCGGAATGGACATAACAGGTGTTTCCATCACAAAGAGTTTTCTCTGTGGCTAAACCACTTTATACTCTATAAACTGATTCGCTTATCCATTTGATTATACCCGTTTACTTAAGTCCAACATTTGTATCTACTGTCATGACATGACAGTTAATGAATAGAATGCTTTGCTGTAACCAGATTAAGATGGGTTTGTTAGTGAGCATTTAGACATATTGATTCTCTCTCTCTCTCTCTCTCTCTCTCTCTCTCTCTCTCTCTCTCTCTCTCTCTCTCTCTCTCTGTGAGAGGCTGACATGACATGGAACATGGAACCCTCGGTCACCATGGAAACTAATTAACTTTTTTTTATCATTATTTTATGGTATTACTAATACCCCCTACCCTTCCCCCTCAGTTTATGTGTCATGTGTGAATGGGAATAGGGGTCGATGTTCCACGAGTTGTGCACTGGCTCAAGACCGAGTAACATTTCTGGATCACTGTCGGTACGGCTGTTTTGAACAAAAGCAGCAACACTGCTGAGAGAAGAATGTAAACGTTGACAGAACGTGAACATTAAGTACTTCTGACGGGATGTAAAAATGACGCACGTCTGACAATAGTGAAAATCTCTCTCTCTCTCTCTCTCTCTCTCTCTCTCTCTCTCTCCCAGGGGCAGCCCTACATGGCCGCAGCCCCTGGGGGCCACCCCCAGATGGCCCAGGGCCAGAACTACGCCATGCCCCCGGGCATCACCCTGATGGACCGCCGGCCGCCCCACGACTACCTGCCCATCGCCGTGCTCACCACCGTCTGCTGCTTCTGGCCCACCGGCATCATCGCCATCATCAAGGCTGTGCAGGTCAGTATGGACACCTCTTAGCTCTGTCTCTGTCTGTCTTCTCTCTCTCTGTCTGTCTCTCTCTCTGTCTTCTGTCTGCTCTCTCTCTGTCTTCTGTCTGCTCTCTCTCTCGCTCTCCTCTCTCTCTGTTTCTGTTCTTTGTCTCCTCTCTCTCTGTCTGTCTCATCTCTTTCTTCTGTCTGCTCTCTCTCTCTCTTGCTCTCTCTTTCTGTCTCCTCTGTGTCTCCTGTGTGTCCTCTTTCTCTCTCTCTCTGTCTCTCTCTGCTTCCTTCCTTTCTTCTATCTCTCTCTATTCTGTCCGTTTCTCTCTGTCTCTTTCTGTCCACTCTCTCCTCTCTCTCTCGCTGTCTCTCTCTCTCCCTCTCTCTCTCTCTCTCTCTCTCTCTCTCTCTCTCTCTCTCTCTCTCTCTCTCTCTCTCTCTCAGCCTCTTTCTCTTCTCTCTGTCTAATCTCTGTCTTATTACACAGCTTTGTCAAATACTTGATACTGATTGATGTTTCTTGTACGACACATCATTGTTCGCTGCACTGATGTGAAGTGTAATCTGGCCTCGGAGTAGCTGAGGATCCACACACAACCACTGCATAGGATGAAATCAGCACAAGCTGTTTGTTATCGGTTCAAATTGGCGTAAAGCAATGTTCTCCCTATCTTTGGCTCCGGAGTTTGTACCCAACGTGGTGGTGATGTAACGGGCAGATCTGTGTGTTTGATGAAAAGAAGAAAAGGTTTTTTTTGTTTAATATGTTTATTTTTGTATTCAAGGTGCTGCAGAGAGCTAGCATGTAGCTAACATGTTGCTGGCTAGCCGTCTGATGCTTTAATGATGTCTTTAATTTTCTGCTAAGGAATGAGATGTTGTGTCTGTAGCACTTGACCAAAAACCGTTGGAATATCTCCAACGGATTCTTTATGAAGAATACTAATCAGCAACCGCTGCTAATGGATGAGAGACAAACAAGGATAGAACTTAATTTATTCTGTGTTGGGTAAGTGATGACTCACTGGAGGGATAGCTTCTTTATGAATGAGAAATGAGATTCCTTTCTATATTCACTGGATCATGTGACCCCCTCTCACCCTGACCAGGGCAGGAACATAAACTGATGGATGAATGGATGAATAGGTAGATAGAGAGATGATTATGAATAGGTAGATAGAGAGAAAGCTTGATTGATTGATTGATTTATTGATTGATTGATAGACAGATGGGTAAATGATGGGTAGATGGGTAAATTAGTGGAGAGATGGCTGAATACACAAAATAGACAGATGGATGGGTAGAAAGATAGTTTTGTTTATTAGGATCACCATGACATTGAGTACAGTATGTTAATATATATATAGATGGATAGATAGATAGATAGATAGAAAGATAGCTAGATGGACAAGTAGATAGATGGATTAGCAGACAGATAGCTATTTAATTGGATAGACAGATGGACGGATGCAGTGACTAGAGATGTATTTATAGAGAGTTCTCGCTCACTCGTGATTCCACGGGTTTGATTCTAGAGCGAACCACGCCAGTCACGCACGTCGTACGAGAGGTAGAGTGTCCTGTGTGCGGTCGCCATGGCTGTGTGTGAGCCGTGTGGTTGTCATGCTACCCGTGACCCCCCTTGACACGGCCGCCCGGCCAACACAACACTCTGAACAGGAAGCGTTGCATAACGGCGCCATTGTCAGGGCAGCTGGACAGAATGGATTTTTCCCTCTGGGCGGAGAGAGCCCAGTTTGAGTTGAGTTCGGCCGACAAGGCGCGGAGAGGAGCAGGTTGGCGGGGGGGGGGGTTTACACCGCCACGGTTAGCTGTTAGCACCGCGACCGCGCCGCGACCAAGCCGCTAGTTTCCTGCAGGATGCGAGACCACTGCAGTGAAATCAATACGCGTCCTGGTCAGGGTTTCCTCCCACGTTTCCGTCACACACACTCTCCCTCCCCCCCGGTCTCTCCCTTTCTCACCCACTTCTCGTGGTTACATAACCCCTTAATCTAATTTCTGCTACTGGTTTTTGTCTCACGCCCACTCCTCTACGCCTACTACACCACCCTCCCCTCCATCCATCCATCGCTTGCTCACCCTCTCCACCCTCCCCCCTCGCTCACCCTCTCCATCCTTCCCCCTCCCTCACCCTGTCCATCCTCCCCCTCCCCTCTGTCCATCCATCGATCCCTCACCCTCTCCATCCTCCCCCCCTCCCTCACACTCTCTATCCTCCCCCCCACCTCCCTCACGCTCTCCATCCTCCTCCCCCCCCCCCCCCCCCACACCTCCTCCCCCCTCGCCGCCCTCTAGGTGCGTACCGCCATTGCCCGGGGAGACATGGTGACAGCGGAGATAGCGTCCCGCGAGGCGCGTAACTTCTCCTTCATCAGCCTGGCGGTGGGCATCGCCTCCATCGTGCTCTGCACCATCCTCACCGTGGTCGTCATCATCGCCTCGCAGCACCATGACGACGACTGGGAGCCCTAGAAGAAGAAACAAGAAGGAGCTCACCAAGGGCAGGAACAAGCCTGGAATATACAGTTGGCTGGCTAACCGCTCGTTTGAGACCGGGCTAGGTAGATACCATCAATTTGGAGTTGGCTAAACTAACTCCCGATTGAGAGGAGCTAGCTAGTTTGTGTTGATTTGGAGTCGGCACGAAAACCGCCTGTTGAGCCTAGTTAACAGGCTAGTATTACATTTTTAGCTTGTTCGCAAACTACAAGTTGAGACTAGCTAGCTAGTCTGTGTTAATTTTTGAGTTAGCTCGCTAACCACCAAGCTAGGATAAATTCAGAGCTAGTTCATGACCCCCCCCCCCCAGGTCAGACTCGCTAGCTAGTTTATATTATGTGTAGTTAGCTAGATAACCTACCCCTTGAGACTAGCTAGTTAGCTAGCTAGCCAGCTAGTGTCCATATGAGATTTGCTAGGGAAAGAAACAAGGTGCTTGTCATGCACCCTTTTTATTGCTGCCGCTTACTGCTTAAATTAGAGCGCAATGTTCCCAACAAAACCTGAACCTAACCGCCAGGCATCAAACAAACACTTGAAGAAGACCCAAAGCGACCATTTACAACACACCATTTAAATGTCAAGCGCAGGCTTTTGTGCTACAGGACCTGGAATTAGTATTAACACAGTTAATGTTTGTTGATTACACTCAGTGTTGAAAGAAAGGACATCAAAGCAAATCCCAGGCATTAACTATTTATTTTTAAATGCATTAATTCATGAGCCCCTTGAGATCACAGAAGAGCTGAGAGATATTTTTCTGTCCAGCCCCATTGAGCACGAGTCACTAAAACTGTATTAGCTGTCAGTAGAAGCCCAACATCCAGAGACGGTTGTTGTTTTAAACCTGAACAACAGTTAACAAACAGTAACGACAGTGATACTGTCGTTACTTCTGTCTCCAAACACCGTGTCCATTCTGGCCCTGACTATTTACAGTGAGAATTATTTCATACATAGTTACATAATGGACTGCCAAGTGAGAGTGTGGGAGAGGGAGCGATGAATCAATATATAGACAAACAACCAAATAGAGGACTGAACAAAGGGACTGTATAATATAACCAAATGTGTGTGTGGGTGTGAGTGTATGTGTGTGTGTGTGTGTGTGTGTGTGTGTGTGTGTGTGTGTGTGTGTGTGTGTGTGTGTGTCTGTGTGATGGGCCCACATGTTGTGTGGACAACACCTCTCCCTGGCATTGTACATTATAAGTGTTTTATTTATTGAAGAGAAATATTGTATTTATTTAATATCTAGTGATTCACTGACATTTCAGTCGCTGTCACTGACTGGTCGCAGCTGACCCAACGCTTGAGATGAACGTTTAAGTAACATTTTGCCAGTTACAAATGGCACTCGCTCACTTTATAGTTTTAGTGCATGGTTGTGTTTGGCTGGTGTTGCAATCATTGGGCTGGAGTGCAAAACGCTTGAAAAAAATGAAAAAATAAGTATGCATACTTAGTATATTTTTATGCCTTTTTTCCATTAACACTTCAACCGTGCCATGTGGATCACAGAACTGTCATGATGGGAACACATTCACTCAAAAAAAAGGGGTTTGAATCCCAAAATGGACACTTCTTTTGTGAGGCGTGGGTGTGAAACAAAGCCTCTTGCTGTAGAGAAACCACTGACCTAACACACTTTCGGTTTTGCACATGACGCTTCTCCCCGTCCTACCCCATGGATATGAGGTCACCCCCGGTTAGCCAATAGACCCTGCGACTAAAGCGTTTGACACTCCACTTAGCATGTCAACCTCGCTGTTTATCCGAGCGTCCCCGAGTGTCAGCGGAGTAGGAAACGACGACCGGGATCCTTTACTCAACTTACAAACCAGTCGGAACCGTAGGCCTGCATGGATGGTCGATCACCGACGGGAGCGCGGAGATGAGGAGGAGGAGGCCGACGCGTCTGTGGAGCGTTAAGACCTCAAGTGGAGAAGCAAATTGGCCGTCTCCAAGGCAACAGAGATGCAGAGATGGAGAGATGGAGACGGAGAGGAGAGAGGGTTGGGATGGATGACCGTTATACAACAGCACCCTCCTCTCTTCTGCGTTGGTCTTTCTCTCTCGTCCCCCACGGAGATTCAGACCTAGTCACCCACATATCCGTTCGTCTCTCTCTGCCCCACTGAGTCCAACGATAATGATATTTTTTAAACACAAAATATAAAAGAGAGAGTTTGGTTTGTCAGCAGCGAATGACAAGCAATAAGAAGATTCTTAGTCTATAGATTATTTTAATAATTTCAGAAAATAAAATCTTAAAACAGTGTTTGTTATCATTAGGACTATTCCAACTACTGCTATTATTATTATAATTATGACGTGGTATTGCTTTGCTTTTGATAGATTATGTGATTTCTTCTGACGCCACCGTGGCGTCCAAAAAAAGAGTAAAGATGTGCACGTAAAAATCAGACGGTCCCTAACCATGTGTACAAAAAAAAAGGACTTCTGAGTGTTGGTTTATTTAGAGTCACTGAGATGATGGTTTATCCTCTGGAGCTTTGCTGCAGCAAGGGGTCGTCTGTCGACGGGTCGGGATGCGTGGTCGTCGGTCGTGACATTGGAGCGGTAGAGCTTTTTTATATCGCTTTGTTTTCAGCTTGCAAGTGAAACTGGACGCTCCGTCTTCGAAATAAAAAACTAGGCTACTTGTGTGTGCGGGGGAAAAAAAGACATGATGTGTTTGATCTGGGATGAGGTGGGGTGGGGGGTAATTATGTTCTGTCCATGGATGATATACACACAAGCTGGCTGTGTTTTCTGACTTTATTTGTTTGAATAATAAATAAAAGGTCAAATTTGTGATTGTGTCTGTTCAATATGTTGTAGTTGTTTCAAAGGCATCTCTTCAGTGTTTCTGTCTCGCTCTCTCTCTTCCTCTCCTCCCTCGACTCACGACTATTTATAGTTGCCCTGTTTTCTCTCTCTCTTCCCCCTCTCTACTTGCTCTCTGATCGTCTCTCTTTCTCCTCTCTCCTCCCAACCCTCACTCTTCCTCTCCTCCCATTCTCTCCCTCTCTTCTCACTTTCTCCTCTCCTTCTCCTGTCTCTCTCTCTCTCCCCCCTCTACCTCTTTCTCCTATCTTGTTCCGTCTCTCTCCTCTCGCCCTGTCTCTCTCCCCTTTGTAATCCGTCTCTCCTTTCTCTCTCTATTCCCTTTGCTCTCCATCTTCTCAACATCTGCTCTCTCAATTGATCACTTTCTCTCTCCTCTTTCTTCCCCCTCTCTCTCTCCCTCCCTCTCTCCCCCATCTCCTCCCTTTCTCTCTCCTTCTAGTACAACTGTCTCTCACTATATCTCACCGCTTAATCACAGTCAGTGACACCGTCTCTTCATCACAGTGAGTGTGTGTGTCCGTGGGTCTGTGTGTGTCTCTCTATCTGTGAGTGTGTTTGTGTGTGTGTGTGTGTGTGTGTGTGTGTGTGTGTGTGTGTGTGTGTGTGTGTGTAGGGCTGCTGGGTTTATCCGCTACTTTGAGTTTAAGCCAGAGCTCATCGCTGTGCAAGTTCATCTATCATCTCCCATATTTACCTAAGCTGAGGAGGAGGGAAGGAGAAGTGGAGGAGGGGAGGAGGGGACAAGGGGAGGTCGGAGGAGAAGTGGAGGAGGCGGGGAGGAGGAGTGGAGGAGGGGAGGTCGGAGAAGGAGTGGAGATGGGGAGGAGCCGTGATTGGGGGAGAAGGAGGAATGGGTGGTGGAGGAGGTGGAAAATAGGGAGCAGAAGGGAGATGAGTGGGGAGGAGGAGGAGTAGTGGGTGGAAGAGACGTAGGGAGTAGGAGGACGATGAGTCAGGGAAGGAAGAGGAGGAAAGGGGGGAGGCTTTGGGCTGAGAGGAGGAGGTGGAGGAGGACGACGACTAAGAGGATAGGAAGAGGCAGAGGACAATAAGTCAGAGGAGGAGGGGGAGGACCACTTAGAGGAGGAGGAGAAGGAGTAGGACTGAGAGGAGGAGGTGGAGGAGGACGACAACAGAGAAGGAGGTGGAGGAGGAGGTGGACTGAAAGGAGGTGGAGGAGGTGGACTGAAAGGAGGAGGTGGACTGAAAGGAGGAGGTGGAGGAGGAGGACAGAGAAGGAGGAGGCGAAGGAGGGAGAGGACTGAGAGGAGGAGCTGGAGGAGGTCAGAGGTGGAGGAGGAGGTGTACTGAGAGGAGGAGATGGGGGTGGGCTGAGAGGAGGAGATGGAGGTGGGCTGAGAGGAAGAGATGGGGGTGGGCTGAGAGGAGGAGGTGAAGGAGGAAGATGGCAGCCGTGTCAGGTGGGTCTCCAGGCTCTCCCAGATGGTCAGTTTAGCCCCCTGCGGCGGCCGGCCGCTGTGTGTAATGGCAGGAGCTGCGACCCACGCAGGCGCCGGCCCGGCCGCCAGCTGGCCCGCGTGCGTGTTCACAGGGGGGGCCGTCGTGTGGTCGCAGCGAGGCTTATTAATCACAGTGGTAATAAGCTGCGTGGGCCACACACACACACACACACACGCACACGTTCACACACACACACACACACACACACACACACACACACACACACACGCATGCACACACGTACACATACACACATAGATGCATGCACGTCTGCACACACACATGCTCATGGGCAGAAACATAATATACAGGCACACATAAACACATGCACGTCTATAAGCACACACACACATGCACAGAAACACACACACACACACACATTTATGCAAGTCTGCACACACTCACACACACACACGCATGCACAGATACACATACAGGCACACATACACACATGCATGCACACACATACATGCACATGTGCACACGTACACATACACACGCATATGAAAACAGAAAATGCACACCCATAAATACAACGTGTCCACACACACAAGCGCACTCATGCACATATTCCATATTCACATGCATGCACCCATGCAAGCACAGACAAAAATGCCCACACACACACGCATAAATAGGTACACACACACACACACACACACACGTGCAGGCCTATTTTTACATACAGATAACCATGTTACTATCAGACTCAATTCAGACAGGAAACCGAGCCATGGAGGAATGACCACTCCCTCATCATCATCATCATCATCATCATAATCATCATCTGAAACATATTCATAAAAATCATCATATTCATCATCACCACACATCTGCTCTGAGCACATTATCTCACCTCCATCTGCAATCTCTATTTATTGAAACACAAATAACAGAACATTCATATTCCTTCAAAAACCTTCCACAGCCAAAAAAATGAATCTTGATGAGAACATGCGATTGGAATAATTATAATCACTATGGCAACAAAGACTGCAGTGCGACTCGTCTGAGATTTTTTGAGTGGTTTCCGAGCAGTTGCTACGCTGAGCTGATTGTCGCGTGCGTAACTATGACAACGAACACGCTAAACGTAACCAAGCTCGTGGTGCCCCACCCCTACACGATAAATGAAGACTAGCACCAACATGGAAAGACGTTCACCTTGACACCAACACAATATCTCTGCCCCCTTATGTACCACACCACTCGCACTCCAGAGCTCCCAGGGCGAGCAAGCGAATCCAGCCCCAAGATGGATGACCTGATAGAAGCTCCTCCTGTGTGTCGGACTCCCAGCCGAAGGGTACTTGGTTCGATTCCCCCCCCCCCCGATGTCTGCAGCGGTCAAACCTGTAGGCGTCCTTAAAGCCGGATGCCCCTCGCCCCCATGTACCTGCTCCATCATCCGACATGTGACACGTGAATGACATGTGAATTCATAGTACGTCTCTTTGTGTCAAAAAAGTGTCCGCTAAAACGTCCGTAAGAAAGGAGGGTGGGGGATGGAGGGTGGAGGCTGGAGGCTGGAGGGTGGAGGCTGGGGGTGTGGTCGCAGGGTGCTCCATCAGAGCACCTTGGCCTTGATGTACTGGCAGAGGCAGTGGGGGCCAGCGGTGGAGCAGTGGTTGTGGCGAGGCCTCGGGTGGTGCTGGGCGGGGCCCGACAGCCTCTTGGAGCCCAGGAGTCGGGCGTAGATGGTGCTGTAGGTCATCAGCAGCTGGTAAGCGGTGGCCTGCGCGGGAACACGCCCCCATACCATAGGGCGCAGGAGCAGAGGAGATGGTTGTTAAACCGAGACCAGAAATAGGGGTAATGTTCTGTATAAAAGATATTGTGGTACTGTGTTGTATACTGTATATATGATATTGGTGTGGTACTGTGCTGTATATTAGATATTATTGGGGTGCTGTATTTGAGAAATTATTGTAGGAGGCAGACATTAGGGATCGAAAGCAGAACCTTTCTGCTTGGAGGCCAGTTGGAAGGTTCTAGGTTTGATCCCCATGTCTGCAACCTACCTGTAGATATCCTTGAGCAAGATGCCCCCTAACCCCTACCAGATACTTAATGACCTGTCTCTGAATTCACTGAGTCACTTTGGCTGAAAGCATCTGCTAAATTATAGATAGATACACGGTAATAACAGAGACACTATAGACTTTGGTAATAATAGTGCATTTTGTTACATTTAAATAGACATATAATAGACATATCTCTTGATGTGTTGATTTGAAGAGTGGGAGTAGCCTATGTGATTTTATCTCATCTTCTGTTAGATGGTAATGCCCCTCCTGAGTATTACCTGAGTAGGTAAGCCTGGGTCGGGGATGAGGTTGAAACTTTTGGTGAGCTTTGTGTCCTCCCGCTGGCTGGTTGCGGTACTGCCGGCAATGTCCCCCTCCGCCAGAAGGGGTCGCTCTTCGTCAGAACTCAGCACCGCGGTAGGACGGTCAGACGCGTACGCGTCAGCCTTGTCCACTTTGACCTGCAGCACCAGGTGAGACAGCCTCTTGCTGAGCTTTCCCTGTTCACACGAAAATAGGATGTATTAAAGTAAACTGTAAACGTCAGGTAAGCTTTGATAATGTGTTTTGGTGAAGAATACCATACATATAATAATAGTATAGAGTATAATATGTAAATGAATTTTTGTCTACCATTACCCTGCCAAAATATAACCCTCTTAACAAAGTTGATGCCTATATTCTGGAGAAAGGTAAACAGAATGTATGAATTGTATAATGTGAGGACACAATAATGATGATGTCATTCATTATGGCTGTACTGAGACAGTGAGCCACTCACCTGAAGCTCGTTAGGACCAATTAAGTTATTCTCCAGGGTCTGAGTCAAAGTCCTCAAACAGCTCGTCATGTCCCAGTATACGAAGATTAGCTAGCGGAGAGAGAGAGAGCGAGAGAGAGAGTGAGATAGAGAGAGAGAGAACGAGAGAGAGAGAGAGAGAGAGAGAGAGAGAGATTATAATAATCTAATAATAACCTGAACCTACAACATGTAATATGAACGGGTTTAGCTTTGGAAATAAGGGAAACACATTTACATTGACATTTACATTTTGTCTTTCGGCAGCGACTTAATGCAATGTGACAAACAGGTGATATCACAGGTCAGGTCAGATATCACATCGATATCAGAGCACAATTTCCTCATCTCCCGTGTATTTTAGTTTACCCAGTTATTTTAATATTGGTTTTAACTTGTCTATGTACCAGATCTAGTAACTTGAGTATTTCGACCATTGTTTTGTGATGATGGCACTTGGCAAATTATTTTTAAATCCTAATGGCTAATTTAACCATTGTGTACAGCATATAGGTAAATATTTATTTACCTGTGCTGTACAAATTTTGTACCTGTATGATAGAATGACCTGTATTACAGAACGACTTAGACTAACCTGTGGATTCACTTGTACACCTGTAGAATTACCTGTAGGGTCCCAGAGCAGTTCTGCACCCAGTCGGCCACGCCCACCAGCAGATTGTGTCGGACCAGCCTCTCGTTCACCTGGATCAGCCTCACGTCCACGTTCACGGTCATCTGAGCGGACACACATACAGTTTAATACCAGTGGCGGCTGGTGATAAAAATTGTTGGTGGGGCGCAGTAATAGAAAAAAATTAATTTGGTAGATTTGATTTCCTGTATTCTGGTGCATTTTGGAGATGGCCACTACCTATCACCTACTATTCATTCAGATTCATAGCCTACATCCTGACTTGCAGGGCCTAAGCTTACAAGCTTAGGTAACTTATGTAACTTACGTGTAGCTTACGTAACTTACGTAACTTACAATTGTAACTTACAACTTGTAACTTACAACTTGTAAAACGTACGTAACTTACAACTTGTAACTTATGTAACTTACAACATGTAACTTACGTAACTTACAACTTGTAACTTGAAACTTACGTAACATATGTAACTTGCGTAACACATGTAACTTGCGTAACACATGTAACTTACGTAACTTACTACTTGTAGCTTATGTAACTTACGTAACTTACAACTTGTAGGTAACTTAGGTAACTTACAACTTGTAACTTAGGTAACTTACGTAAGTTACGTAAGTTACAAGTTGTAATTTACATAAGTTACAAGTTGTAAGTAAGTAACTTACATAAGTTATTAAGTTACATTTGTAACCTACATAAGTTACAACGTGTAACTTATATAACTTATGTAACTTACAACGTGTAACTTACAACTTGTAACTTACAACTTGTGTTACTTACAACTTACAACTTGTAACTTACGTAACTTAGGTAACTTACAACGAGTAACTTATATAACTTACGTAACTTACAACATGTAACTTATAACTTACCTAACATATGTAACTTACGTAACTTACAACGTGTAGCTTACGTAACTTACGTGTAGCTTACGCAACTTATGTAACTTACAATTGTAACTTACAACTTGTAACTTACGTAACTTACAACATGTAACTTACATAACTTACAACTTGTAAAACTTACGTAACTTACAACATGTAACTTACGTAACTTACAACTTGTAACTTGCAACTTACATAACATATGTAACATACATAAGTTGCAAGTTACAAGTTAATTGTAAGTTACAAGTTAGCTTACTTAAGTTACTTTGTAAGTTACGTAAGTTGTAAGTTACAAGTTGTATGTTATGTAAGTTACATAAGTTGTAAGTTACAACTTGTAACTTATATAAATAAATTACGTAACTTACGTAACTTACAACTTGTTACAAGTTATGTCAATTACGTAACTTAGGTGACTTACGTAAGTTACATAAATCATGTAAGTTACGTAAATTGCGTAAGTTAAAGTTACGTAAATTGCGTAAGTAAAAGTTATGTAAATTGCGTAAATTACTTAAGTTAAAGTTAAGTAAATTGCGTAACTTATGTAAATTACGTAAATTAGAAGTTATGTAAATTGCGTAAGTTACGTAAGTTAAATTTACGTAAATTACGCTTACGTAATTTATTTAAATTTAACTTACGTAAATGGTGCAATTTACGTAAATTACGTAAGTTACAAGTTACGTAAATTGCGTAAGTTATGTCAATTCCGTAAGTTAAATTCACGTATATTACGTAAGTTACATAAGTTAAATTTACGTAAATGATGTAAGTTATGCAATTTACGTAACCTGTATCTTACGTAAATTACGTAAGTTAAATTTACGTAAATTGCGTAAGTTACGTAAATTACGTGAGTTACGCAATTTACGTAACTTGTATCTTACATAAATTGCATGTTACGTAAATTCCGTAAGTTAAATTTACGTATATTGCGTAAGTTACGTAAATGACGTAAGTTAAATTTACGTAAATTGCATAAGTTACGTAAGTTAAATTTACGTAAATTGCGTAAGTTACGAAAATTACGTAAGTTAAATTTATGTAAATTGCGTAAGTTCCGTAATTTACGTAAGTTAAATTTACATTAATTGCGTAAATTACGTAAATTGCGTAAGTTAAAGTTACGTAAATTGCGTAAGTTAAAGTTACGTAAATTGCGTAAGTTACGTAAGTTAAAGTTACGTGAATTGCGTAAGTTACCTAAGTTTAAGTTACGTGAATTGCGTAAGTTACGTAAGTCAAAGTTAAGTGAATTGCATAACTTAAAGTTGCGTAAATTGCATAAGTTACGTAAGTTAAAGTTACGTAAATTGCGTAAGTTACGTAAGTTAAAGTTACGTGAATTGCGTAAGTTACGTAAATTACATAAGTCACAAGTCACATAAATTGCGTAAGTTACAAATTACGTAACTTACCTTAAGTTACGTAAGCTACAAGTTGCAAGTTACGTAGTTACAAGTTGTAAGTGTTGTACACTTCTTTGTTATTTGGATAACCAGTGGCGCCTGGTGATAAAAATTGTTGGTGGGGCGCAGTAATAGAAAAAAAATAATTTGGTAGATTTGATTTCCTGTATTCTAGTGCATTTTGGAGATGGCCACTACCTATTACCTACTATTCATTCAGATTCATAGCCTACATCCTGACTTGCAGGGCCTAAGCTTACCCATTGTTGTTATTATGATATTGAAGCAAATCATGATCACTGTCCTATAGCGTCCATTTTTGTGTCTCAATGGCTATTTCAAATGCAGTTAGAAATATGGGACAGTTGCTTTATATTGTTTAGATGCTACAGGCCGAAAGACTAAATTAATATGGAACTTACTTGCTCCTTTTAAGTATAACATTGCTTGGGGAGTCCAATTCCTCCACTGAAATGAGTGCAAAGTCCTTTTACAACTCTCTCCTAGTTAGCGATCCATCTCTTCTCTGCTGTAGTTGTGTTGCACGAGTGTTGCTCAGGGAGGTAGCCTATTTGATTGATTCGCTGAATTGTCCAATCGTGTGGTGATAAAAAAAAACACAAAAGCCATACCATTGGCCAGGGGCACACACTGGTGCACCCAATGCCGATTTTTTTTGCGCCAATGAAAAGCCGTCTCTGCTTGATAGACAGCAAAAGGTTTGCGAGCTTACTTTGACTTCAACTTGGTCGGCACTCCTGACCTGAAGGAGGGCTTTATTTCGAATTACCAATAACTAGCGTAGCCAAGGCGTTCAGACACATTTAAATGGTTGCTGGCAGTTGCAAGTACGGTCTATCACATAATTAAACAAGGATAAACGCTATGTATTTTTGTTGATTTATTTTGTATGTATAATAGTTTATTCAAAGTTGGCAGATATATTCAAGTGAATATTTCATGGAGGGGTGGCGCCCTAGCGCCCTCTATTGACCAGCCGCCACTGTTTAATACTCTTCTGTCCAAAGAGACACACACAGAGTTCAGATACGTGTCATTTAGCTAAGCTAAGGGCTAGTAGGCCTCTTGGGCTAGGATTACTAGTACAGGCTATATTGTTATTGGAACCCATAACCTTTTGACTGGGAGTCCAACAATAAACTAACTAAAGTCTTTGAGCATGGGAGATATCTTAGAGCTTTTCTATACATTTTTAGTTCACTCAGCTAAGTGCTTCTGGTACTGCATTTATATGTTTGGTATACTTTTATTTATTGTTTTATTTTAAATTGTATATAAAAAAAAGGAACCGCTATTTGATTCTTCTTTATACATTCAGCATAAAGAAGAAGAATTGAAAGGCTAGACCATTCTGCCCTACGAGACATCGAGACAGATATTCCGTTCTGAACTCCCTGCTCCCAAATAGAGAGGGACCATAGGATGATGCTCGCCTCATTGTTGCCACGGTGAAGGACGAAGATGATGGCGATGGTGAGCAGGATAGCGATAAGGCTAATGCCGAGACAGAGCAGCCAGTAGTCGGTGATGGTCATGTAGCGATGGACGGTTGAGAACAGGGCACACCAGGTCACCATGTACATAATCTGGACGGATGGACAGACACCATTAGAACCAGTAAGAATCCCCAGGAATCAGCAACAGCTCTTCATGCACCAGTAGAACCCAGACGAGAAGATTGGAACACAGAATATGGTATCCCAGAGCAGTATCCCAGAGCAGAGGTCATTAGAAAGTGGTAAACACACCATTATAACGCAATAGACACACCAGTAGAAAGCAGTAGAAACCAGTAGAGATCATGAGACACCAGTATAAACCATTAGCACAGAGCGGAAAATAGAAAACAGAGTAAAGATCATTAGAAAATAGTCTACACCAGTAGACCCCAGTAGAATGTATTTAGTATAACCCAGAGGAATTCAGTAGGAGACAGTAGAGATCATTAAACACCAGTAGCAACCGGTTTAAACCAGGGGACACGAGTAGAGACCATCATAAACCAGTAGCCCTGAAACCAGTATAACTGGATAAATATCAATAGAAACCAGGAGACACCAATCAAAACTAGCTGCAGTTTATATGGGCTTTGCCCATATTAATCACAATCTGTGATGGAACTTAATTAAGAAATGTGTGTATAACGCACTGATTACACACACACACACACCACACACACACACACACACACACACACACACACACACACACACACTCACACACTGCACAAACA
>NC_140290.1:10093252-10115752 GCF_964030765.1 Micromesistius poutassou | reverse complement strand
ATGCCTTCGGCAGAATTCAAATGAGCCATTTTAATATAGATTAATCAAGATTAATTCCAAGATTGTGTGGCGATGACATCATCGAAACGCAAGTATGCGTTTTGGCCGTCCAGACGAACACTCAAGGGCTGCGTTTGTGAATTTATTCACCCTGGGACCTGGTTTCAGAAAAGTCCGTTTGCATGCGATGCGTTTACAGGATTCGTTTGGACGATCGGCCAAAACGATGCAAAACATCTGCGTTTTAACCAAAAATCGGCTCCGTGTGGACGGGCCCTTAGTGACAGGTCTAATTCCACCAAAAGTTCAGGAATACATGTCATTCCCATACACGTACCCTCGACCAATAGCATGAAGAGAGACATTATTTATTTGTCCCAACAGTTACCGTTGGCCCATCGGACTCCCCCATTGGTCAGCGGGTGTGGAACGTCTGCTTCAGTCTCCCCCCCCTCGTGACATGGTCCCTTCACACTGTTTGACATACTGGATGTGGAACAGCCTGAAACAAATTCCTGTCTGGGATTATTAATGCCTGGGTAAGCAATTTAGAGAAACCAGCCAGATTTAGCTAGACCTTGAGAGTATCATCGAGACCTGAAAGAATATTCGTAATAACTAACAAACTAAACATCATTTTCAATCACTGACCCAATATTATTAAAATAAAATGCATATTCTCAGTATCAACTCTATCAAACCCCATTTTAATGCCTAAACTATATAAAAATATGGCCTTTTCCACTGAGGTTAAAATAACGGTTGACCATCTTGGATTTTTTTGCAGACAGAATCTTGAAAGTCACGTGACATGGACAACAGAAAGAATAGGCCAATACACCGTATGTATCTCACAATTGTAGAAAGAATTGTGAAACTATTGGACCAACGTAGCTATTATACATTTAGGGACTGAGACTGAGTTGCAAAATTTCTTCCTAAAGGAACCACTTTAATGAACATTAGTTTCGTTTCTGCTGTGTTGAAACCGTTAGAGACACCTCGCGAGCGGTCGGGTCGACCTGCGTGCGCACCTCGTCACGACGGAGACGCGCGTTAGGACCAGGGTGAGACATTTCGCTCCTCCGGCCCTCAATGTGAGAATGTTTATGAGATAGGACCCGGGCATATCACTATGATCTCAAACCAGCCTTTTCTCTACAGAAAAATACATAAATGCTATAACGCTCCTCTGTTTCGTTGCCTCTAACAGGCCTACAAATTGGTCACATGTGACAAATGTCCCATTCTTTCTAAGTTGTTTGTTACATTTCCGTGCGTTACAAAGTACGTCCTTTGCTTATTCTCCTGCACATCTCTGTGAGAGGAGCCTATAGTCTGTGGGCTACTTCTGCGATAAGCCCCAAAACCACTTGACACTTCGAGGCTAAACGGGGCTTCAGCTATCAGCTGATCTGAGCTGCAACATGTCGCAAGTTCAAAACAGGAGTAGGCCTACAACTTCCACAAGCATTTACTGGGACTGTGTTGGGTCACAGATTATGTTACGAAAGCTTGCATATATGTGCAAATATATCTAGGTCGATTGATAACATCATAGTGACCCATACCATGTCAAAACTCAAAACTTACCTTCACTTCAGAGTCGATTAAAGTCCCATTCATTGGTCAGAGGTGCAGAGGTGGTGATGATCCATGGGTCGTTTAAACGCCGCGTTATGGTCCATAATAACAATAACTTCAACAGGTGCGGACTGTCAGTGTTAACGATGCGTTTTAAAAAACTCTTAATGTCCCCTCAAAAAATGGTCCCTCCGTTTCGTTGTCTCTCTCTCACACACACTCTCTTCCTCTCTCTCACACACTCTCTCTCTCCGTCTCTCTTCCTCTCACACTCTTTCTCTCACGCACACACTCCCACCTCTCTCCACCCCCCTCTCTCTCTCTCTCTCCGGCCATGTGATTTAAGATCAGCCTCGCCGTATGACTGTCGGAATGCAGCCTTTTTTTTAAACTCAGGATCCACAGCGTAGCAGTAATCACCAACCCGCAAACAGGGTTGGATATCGAATATCCGTTTAGCCACACACACACACACACACACACACACACACACACACACACACACACACACACACACACACACACACACACACACACACACACACACACACACACACACACACACACACATCACACATACATACATATGTTTTTATTATCTATCAGGTCCGCTTGCTTGTTTTTAATCGTAGTATTTATTATATTGCATCTCTATTCTTTTCTAAATATTTCTGTTTATTTGCCGAGCGACGGACGGTCACGTGACCTTCGGCTCATATCACATGACAGAGATCGTAAGGAAGCCCGGAACCGTACACACACGCACCGATCGTTTACTTTCAGTTTAAAGTGTGTTTTCTGCCACACAGAGGAATAATATGCTGCGGGGAATGCTATGAACCGGTCTCCTATTTATATAACTCTGTGACTTGACGAACGGAAATCTAACATGGGTATCCTCGCCATCCTGACTCTATTACTGCCTGTTCTGCAGGTTTGTAGTGGTGTGAATCTTCATATCAACAAAAAGCGGAAGTTGCAGGTAGAGTGATTGTTTATTTAACTTTCTTTTGCTGTGTGAGGTTTAACCCCGCGTTGACATGACCGTACATTTATTGCCGTCGTTTTTTAGACTTGGGCATTTCAGTCAGTTCATGTCCATCAGTTGAACGTGTCGTTTCCTCGTCCTTCCTCGTCCTCTCCTCTCTCCTCTCCTCTCTAGTCTCCTCCCCAGCTCAGCCCGCTGGTGGTCGAGGAGCAGTTGTTGTGGGTGAGTCAGGGAGCCGCGGAGGTCAACACGTTTCGCATCCCCCTGATCACCTTCACGCCCAAGGGGAGCCTGCTGGCCTTCTGCGAGGCCAGGAAGTTCTCCTACAGCGACCTGGCAGCCAAGTTCTTCGCAGTGCGGAGATCCGTAGACAAGGGTGGGTTCATTACAGTACAGTACATTGGATCCAGATGTCAGATACAGGTCATTGAGGAGCATATAGGGACATCTTGCTCCCAGGATGCCTGCAGGTAGTTTGTGGACATCGGGAAAAAAATTGATCCTTTATTTGAATCGCAATGCTATTACAGGTCACCAGTAATAAAAAATAAAAAAAACAATATCTCAATGCAAGATCATGACATTGTTTCTTATTGTGTATGTGTATGTACATTTTTTTTGTAAAGGGTGCAGTTAAACAACACAAAAGGAGATGGCTGCCCAATTATACTGCAGCAGGTAGAGGGTCAGGGTGTGTCACTGAATCTCACCTTTACCTTAAACACCATCCTGCCCCATTGGGCGTCTGCTCTGTTAGCATCGGATCATAAAAGCGTCTGCTATATGACTCCATGCCATTTTAAATAGAAGGCATATAAGTATAAGGTCATATAAAACAAACGTGGAGAACTTTTTATAAGGGTCAAAACTGAACAAGTAGTCAATTTTGACCCATCGCTCTTATTCTCTACGTGTTTCGCTAACCTGCTTGTGTCATCACCTCCAACCCCACCCCCACCCCCTCCTCCATCTCCACCCCCACCCCCTTCTCCATCCCCATCCCCTCCCAGGCTCCACCTGGTCCCCCATGTCCTTCATCCTGGACGACGGGCCGCAGGTGGACGGTCTGAATCTGGGCGTGGTGCTGGTGGACGAGGTGGCCCAGTCGGTCATACTGGTGTACACCATGTGCTTCCACCACTACCAGTGCAGCCCATCCAGTGTCATGATGGTGGAGAGCCTGGACGACGGCCTCAGCTGGAGCCGGCCCCGGAACCTCTCCGAGCAGCTAGGGGTGAAGAGCTTCGCCCCTGGGCCCGGGTTCGGCATCCAGGTCAGGAACAACACTTTTCTCACTTTTTGTGTCTCGGGTCTGAGATTGATAGTTTGATTGGCTTGATATACTTGTAACATCAGGAATCATGATCCTATTGGCCGCCTGTTTTGGTGTCCAGTTCAGAGGGACTCAGAGGGACTGAGAAAGGCCATCTTTGGGGTGGAAGAAGTTGTGTTGTAAATACTTACTGTGTTAAGTTAACCTTTACTTTTTTCTGTCTGATGAATGCCATGTTCTCAGCATGAGTTAGGGTTGGACTTGGATGGATTTATATCATATATGACATGTTTATAATTGTGGCTTATGAAGCATACGTATACATACCTAACCACTTCCCTCCCCATCCAGTTTTCCAAAAATTCCAAAAAATAAGACATAATTTTAACGTTAATGTATTTAAGTGGGTTCTTCTCTCTCTCTCTCTCTCTCTCTCTCTCTCTCTCTCTCTCTCTCTCTCTCTCTCTCTCTCTCTCTCTCTCTCTCTCTCTCTCTCTCTCTCTCTCTCTGACCATGTGACTTAAGATCAGAATGCAGCTTTTGATGACTGCCTGTGATGGGTTAACTGCAGCAATCTCACTTTGTGTAGAATATTTGTACATGTGCCATGGCCCATAACGAATCAAGAATCTCCCTCGTAACTCCCGGCCCCTCCCCTCTGCAGAAGCGCCACGCCCCTCACCAGGGCCGGCTGGTGGTGTGCGGTCACGGGACCCTGGCGGGAGACGGGGTCTTCTGCATCCTGAGCGACGACCACGGGAAGACCTGGGTCAACGGCGCCGCGCTGAAGAGCGTCCCGTACAACCAGCCCAAGCAGCCGCTGGACTTCAACCCCGACGAGTGCCAGGTAGGCCGGGCACACCCTTTTGGGGCCTGGGGGTCAGGGGAAGGTGGGGGTAGTGTAGTGTCTTTTCATTGGATGGTGTTGGTTTGAAACCGAGTGGGCGAAGGGGGGTACTTTTAGTCATGTCACACTGGGACTTTGTGTGTCACCTCCTCTAGTTCGCAATGTACAGACAACCTTTGGTAGAAAAAGCTGGGGTCGTTGTGCACATCTCACAACACATCTTCACATATTAGTTCAGCTTATATTGTCTTATTTTTACTTTGTTTAGCTTAACATGTTTCAACTCGGTCTATCTTAACCTCAATTTAGCTCATCCTATCTTTTTATCACTTAGCTTATTATTATTATTTTTTTTTTTTCTTATTTTACTTTATCTGATCTCAGTTTCCCTTATCGTCTGTCTGCTGTTCTGGCTAACTCCTTCACCGCCTCCTCATCATTCCTACCCCCTCCTCTCCTCACCTCCTCCTCTCCGCCCCCCTCCCCAGCCCGTGGAGCTGAGCGACGGCAGCATCATGGTGAATGTGAGGAACCAGAACAGCTACCACTGCCGGTGTCGCATGGTGGTGCGCAGCCTGGACGGGGGGGAGACCCTGCCTGTGGAGGAGCTGTTCTTCGACCAGACCCTCATCGACCCCACGGTGGCGGCAGGCATGCTGGAGAAAGAGGGGAAGCTGTACTTCACCAACCCGGCCAGCACCCAACAGAGTAAAGACTACCATCAAAGCCAGCATGTTATTATTATAATGTTGCTATATTTGCATATTGTTAGCCTCATAGCATAATTGTGTCTAAGGTTCATCTTGTATTTAGCGTCAAAAATGCCTGATAGATGAAGAGTCTGATAGATGACTTTGGCAGATAGTGATTATGGGATATAAAAAGCACTCTGATTGGCTTACGATATAGCCAATAAGGCACAGTGAATCAGCAGCATTAGGAGAGTAGAGTTAGGATAGATATCACATTTTGCCCAAAATATGACTTAGGCAATTATGCTATGAGGCTAATGATATTGGAGTGTTATAGGCTTGATCTCTGCCACGTTGTGACATCACCACTTGGGCTCAGCGTTCATACGTAAACTGTGTTTCCTTGTAGCAATAGAGATTCGCTACGGGAGTATGAGGGGATTAATTCTTGTTAAATTGTTCTATGGGGTTGTTAATTAATCCCAGACTATAAATGCGGGTGTCGGCTCACAGCAGAACTACAGGACAGTAATACTAGGATAATTCGGAAATAAGGTTAGAAAAATTTGCAAAGATATTTAAAAAAAAAAAGATTAATTTAGCTTTTGGTAATTGGTTCCCTATTCATTAATTAGTTAAGTTGCTTTTGTGCTTTGATCAACTAGGAAAGTGTAACTGTTAATTTAGCAAACATTTTCATCCAAAGAAACTTTAATTTAATTTTAGGATGAGGGATTGAAAACAGAAAGATGGGAGATAAACATCACAGCCAAGGCACCATCTTGACCCCTGTGCACCATGGGCCTTTTGATTTTCTCCAAGAAATATATAAAAACAGAAGGCGTGTCCAGCAGCAGCAGCATGATGATGTGACCGTGTAGTAGATGTAGTATGATGGAGAACATGTCTGTAGCTCCGTGTCCATCCTGTGTCTCTCTCTCTCTCCCTCTCTCTCGCCCTAGGGGTGAACCTCACCCTGCGATGGTCGCTGACCAACGGTAAGTCCTGGGAGAAGGCGCCGCTCCAGTTATGGCCGGGGCCCAGCGGTTACTCCTGCATGACCACACTGAACAGCAACATGACGGAGGACAGGAAGTTTATCTTCGTCCTCTACGAGCGAGGTCACCGGGACTCTGTGGAGACCGTGGCGTTTGCCAAGGTCCACCTCTACGGGGGTCTCTAGGGGGTCCCGACAGGGTCCAGAGGCAGGGGGGATATCCATGGACACAGTAAGGGAGAGTCTTGAGGGCACGTTGTTGTTTGGGATTCATTGAGATTTTTTTTAATGGAGGTCAGTTGTTGCTGACTCCCACAATACAAGTCCTTGTCGTGGACCCAAAAGCAGAAAAAAAATAAATAAATAAAGTTATATTTTCATTGTTTTTCTCAGGAAATTTTAAATAATTGCTTTTTCGTCATACATTTTCCCAACCCAAAAGCTGTTAGGTAATTGGTATTAATTGTTTACTTTTTTGGATTACTTTTACAAGATTTTTCACTTGCAGGGCAAATTCATAGTCAAAATTATTATTGGTCATCAAATTCAGTTATCACGCATCAAATCTCAAATAGGTTGGATACGCAATATGGACACCTATCATGCTATTGTCTTAACTGAATAACAGATTTTAAGTGTCCTTGAGTTCAAAAGATTGACGATTGTTTAAGTCATTCATTAGTTGGGTTTGACTGTGAATTGATCATTACTTTCCATGGGTTTGTATGTAGTCCAAGTCATTCTAGATTTTAACTCAATCTCTGGTTGATAGGGAAGGAATGGCTTGTTCCATCATCATGCATATCTGTCTGCATTTGTATCATGCCACATATTTGTTCTGCTGATGCAACTATTCGTAACTTTTTTATTGCACTGAGATGCAATGGAGGCTAATCATTGGAATGTGCATTTTCTTTCACCTATACAGTTGCTTGTATATTTGTGTGGATATCGCTTGTTTATAGAATAGGACAACATGCAATAATATGTTCACAAATTTTTGAGATGAGAACAACTTCCAAAAGCCCTGTTTTGTACATTATATAAATAAAATAAATAATAATTCTGGAATTACCTCTTCACTCAGTACATCTGTAATGATAGGCCTGTGACATTCTGCCTCTGATCCATTATTTATTTTATGTCTTTAAACAGCAAAGAGAAAATGTGATCATAGCATACTGTACATTATGTGCAGACCAAAGTGGCTGTACAGAAAATGAACAGTAAAGCGTTATTCTTGAGCTTTGTAGTACCTAATGATGCCTTTTTTTAAATTTGAACAATAAAACAAATGATTGATAACACAATTGGATGAAGATGGGAATACATGTATCTAATGTATCTAATTTCTGTATTTGTAAGCTTTTTTGCTAAGTGCAGCAGGATGCACTTTTGCCATGGTTATGTTAACATGCATAATTTAAATTGGAGATGGAAATACATTTTAAATAAATAAAGACTATATTCAAAAGATATGGGCAATGTATAATATCATTAACATCATTCGCAGGCTGCACGTTACAGTGTGCATTTCATTTTTTAAACAGCACATATAAACATGGTGCACAGTGGTTACTATTTCAACGCATATTGTTTATTGCACATCATTATTTTTTTTACAAATAAACAATTCGCAAAAATAATTCCTGGACGGATTGTTCCATGGTTTGGTCTTCGAGGTCCCAAGCGGCACCCATCTCACGGTGTCACCCAGTAGCCGCTGACGGCTCTTGTATCGACGGATCGGGTAGCCAGCAGAGCCCACTCTACATTTTTGTTTTTCCCTTTTTCATTTTTTTGCGGGAAAAGAAACGAGTACAAGTAAGCTGCATTTACAAAAACCTTATCCTCCAATGTGTTTTATTGGGTGATATTACTTCCAGGTCGCCTGGTGCTTCGGTTTTAAACCCCAACCGAAGAGCTAAATCTCCCCGAGGTCGGGAGAGCTAACGACGTCCCAACGCCGCTCGGTAAGGTTAGCTTATTGATTAGCATCGACTAGCTAGGAAGCTACGCAGCAGAGCTAACGACGTCCCAACGCCGCTCGGAGGTTAGCTTAGCGGTTAGCATCGACTAGCGACGACTAGCTAGGAGGCTACGCAGCAGAGCTAACCTCATTATTCTGCGATACAACCTCGAGACGAGTCGGGACAAGAACAGGTTGGTGCTTGTTATCAAAAGGTGTCTCTACACTCATGTGTCTTTTACATCTGGACACCTTGGACGAGCGACCCCCACTAAACTGTGCCGTTTTATCGCCGTTAGGCCCGGGGAACATTTAGTCCGGGTCGAGTCTATTTCACTCTATATAAAAACCGACCCGTTGTTAGCTAGCGAGGCTAATGCTAGCGTCGGGTTTGATTGTGAGTGTGTGCCGAAATACGCACACGTATGGTCGGGGGTGCAGTTCAGTCACCCGGGATCTCCCCGGTAACCCCGTGTGTTTAAATGCTCTTTAATGCGAAGAGCACGACCGGGACCACAGCTCGGTGTGATGCCGTGTTGCTGTTGCTGTTTAGCGGGTCGGGATCGTGTACTGCCGGCTGTGTTGCGGTACTCCATACTCCAGATGTTTCATAACCTGCTTTAACCAGGTGGAGAGGTCGGGAACGCGTGTGTGTTGTTGTTGTTGTTGTTGTTGTGTGGGACGCTTTGAGGCCGTGCCGGGCGGTCGGCGAGTTGGTTCCCGGCGGTGGACACTGGACAGCCCGGTTCTCGTGTAGCTCCAGAGCTAACGCGAGGCCTATCCTCCTCACCGCCATTTTGTGTTGTTCTCCGTGTTAAATCACATCCATCGCCTCGTCGCTGCGGGTGGATTTTAAACCCACCGGCACCTGTCACGGGGTGTGTAATCTAGATGCGGTTCTGACCCGACGACAAGGGGGTGGCTTGCCGGGGTTATCGCACGTCGTTCGGGGGGAACATTATGAACCCTGCGGCCGCCCCCCTCCCGATGTGCCGACCGCGGCCCTCCGCTAAGCCGGGCAGCCTGGGCGAATAAACCATGCAATGTTTATTCGCATTATGATGTGCATTATTCAGATGTGTCGCCTTGGAACAATGTGTCACTGTGGGGCAGGTAGTTGTGATCGACCCGGCGGCCTGCGTCCCGACCCGGGGCCCGGCGTTGCGTGCTGCCCGTACCACGGCTCTCACCCTATGGGGCTTTCGGAGGCCCTTGTGTTGCAGTCGTCGCATTGCTAATCCCTTAACGTTTAGTTTGCAGCAACCGTCCCACGACCTAATTTTCTAATCTCATCGGCCTTGTGGCTCTCGGGGGCAGTGTCATGGAAAACAATGGCCGGGGACGAATTTACGACGCTGTGTTTACGGTGCACATCGGCCGGTTCGTCATTAACACCGGGAATTACCGGGCGATTTCGTGTTGTGCGCGGTCGTAACTGTATAATAAGCGGCACGACACTCCGTGCCCCTTGCCACCGTCTTCCACGGTCGGCGGTGTGTTGTGTAACGATACACAGTATGCTGCTGGGGATGCTGATGATGTTCACTCTGTCGGGTTCCCGTCCCACCAATCTATCGCACGTACCTGTCAATCATCAGGCATTGACAATGACGTTGTGATACAGCCATCGTTTTAAGGCGTTTGGGACATGGGGTGTGTGTGTGTGCATAACATGTTTTGCACGAACGTGATGCGTTTGTAGAAGGCTAGGGCAATGTGCGTAACAACGGTTCACCAGTGCACATAACATGTTTTCTTCCGTTGCATCTAGTGAAATGTGTATTAATTGGGCAGCTGTCAGAACAGTGTGTGTTTTTTAATGATGTGCTGGGCAGATGTTGCCATGGAGACAACTTCCATGTCAAGGCAAGGGAAAGATGGAGACGGAGAGATAAATAATCTGCTTCATAATGTGTTATCCATGCTTTAGATGCTTTTTTTCTAAGCCTCTTTAGTACATACTGAGGTGTAATGAGTCGTTTTGTACTCTGTGTTATGCTACTTGCACAGTGGCTTGTTCTCAACAGGTGTGTGTGTGTGTGTGTGTGTGTGTGTGTGTGTGTGTGTGTGTGTGTGTGTGTGTGTGTGTGTGTGTGTGTGTGTGTGTGTGTGTGTGTGTGTGTGTGTGTGTGTGTGTGTGTGTGTGTGTGTGTGTGTGTGGACTGTTGTCTGCTTTCATGCATACCACGTTTCAAATGTCTCTCGCTCTCCATGTCTTATAATGTATTTTTGTCTCTCCCCATGTCTGTCTACACCCCCCTCCCTGCTTTCCATGTTTCTCTTCCTCTCTCACTCCCTATGTCTCTCATTCTCTACACCTCTCTGTCTCTGTTGCCCCCCCCTTCTACACCCAGTCTCAGGGCTCACCATACTCAATGAGCGGACAGCGCAATGTCAGAGCGCTCTGGGCAAACTGCAAAGGGGAAGGATGGCAAAACCAAGTATGCGTCTCTCAACCTATTTGATACATACAAAGGAAAGAGCCTTGAAGCACAAAAGCCTGTTGGTAGGTATCCCTCCTCTCCACCTCACACAACCACGACCATCTCCTTGTCACGCACACATCCATGCAACAGTACTACGGCCGCCACTCCAGCGTTTAGGAGGCACGCTTTGATCCAAAGTCACAGTAGATATTCTGTAGGGAAGTCATTAAGGAGCAGGATGAGGTTAGGGGCCGTCTTGCTGTAGGATTTCTCCAGGAAAGACCGCCGAAATGGTGAAGCGGTAGTCTATCTGAGCCAGAAACCTACCTGCTCATTAATGACATGCATCTTAAATGCACTGGAAGTCGCCGCTGAATAAATCAATAGTAAGTAGTATTAATGAGATGCCTCAAGAGGAGCGGTCCTAACACGGCTCATCTCGTGTCAACATCACCCCGATTGATTTTGTTTTCAAAGTGTCAACGGAAAAGAAAATGTATGTTATTTTTTAGCGTTTTTAACATAAGGCTGCTAACATAACATCCCTCCTGCTCCTGGAGACCTTTGGTCTGCTGTACAGTAGCTGGGACGAGACGTGTCCATGCATGCAATAAAAAATATCTTCATATTGCTAACGTAATTAAAGCGAGACGCATTCTTTGAAAAATAATTCCAACACGTCAGCATGTTTGGATGTAGTTCGGAATGTTTTGGAATGTTTTGCTTTCTACGTTTTGGCGGCATGTTCTGAAACCCTGCCTCACCTCGGCTGTTCCTTCATTGTTGATGTTTTTTGTCTGCACCGCCTGCCGATGATGTAACAAGAAGTCTAGTCCCCCCCCCAGGCCTTGCATATTGTCTCTGTTTGCAGTCAAAACACACCTTGGTCTTAGTCTTAGCCTGGGACTTGGCCATAGACTGGTAATCAGTTTTGGCTTGGGTATCATTCTTGGCCTGGTTCTAGTTGTGCTGCGCTATCTCCAGCTGCAGATTAGTGCAGGATCTGCCTATTTTCCCCCTGGAAGTGGTAGTGCAGATTTCACACAACAATTGACGAGAGGTTCATTGCAGGGAGTCCCATTTCATACGCTTGGAGCCCATATTCCCATGGCTTTGTCCCTGGATCACAGTATATATATTTGGTATTAATAACACACGCATTAGAGGGATGAAGCAGAGATCTTGTATTGTAAGAGTGGCCCTGAAGGGGGTATGACATCATGATAGTGAGACGGCAGCGGACTCTACACCTGGATGAAAGCTCCTCCTACACATAGGACCCCGCCTCCAAACCATAGGCCTCTCCCCCTGTCTCTCGCACCGTAGAGAGTCTGTTCTCCCCCGGCCCGCACCCCCTTACCAGCAGCCTAGCGTGAAGGCAGTCCTCAAGCAACACGCCTGACCCCCTCACTCCCCCACACACTCCTTAATGGCATGCATCTGAATGAACTGTGAGTGGCTTTGGATAAAAGCGTCTGCTGAAAGACTAGATTGTTAAATAGTCTATCAAGGCTTTTAAGTGACCAGGGAGAGCGGGAGAGACTGGAGCTCCAGTGTTTCTCAAGCGTCTAATCCTTACTGGCCGGTGTCTCCGAGAGCTTCCGCTTCCCGCTCTCCTCGCCGTGCGTTCAGCCAAGTCAGCAGCAAGCTCTGCTCCCTGTGGAGGGTTTTTTTTCTCGGCGGTGTCGAATTGCAGTGTCCTCATTTGCTAATGCTTCTCCATCTCCCCGGTACCCCCCCCCCCCCATCTCTCTGTCTGTGTCTCTTTCTCGTTCTGCTTCTTTCTCCATCTCCCTTATCTCTCCCTCTGTCTCTCTCTAACTCTGCTCTCCTCTCTGCCTCTCATCTCTCTCTCTTTCTGTCTCTCTCTCTCCCCCCCTCCCCCCTTTCTGTCTCCCCGTGTCTGTCTGGGTTCTCTCCATTAGTTCCCCCCCGCCATGGCCTGCAGTCTCTTGGTAAAGTTGCCTCCGCGCGGCGCATGCCCCCCCCCGCCAACTTGCCCAGTCTGAAGGCCGAGAACAAAGGCAACGATCCCAACGTCTCCCTCGTTCCCAGAGACGGCACAGGATGGGCAAGCAAGCAGGACCCAGCAGACCCAAAGAGGTAGAGGGCCGCCCTCGCTCTCACACTCTCTCTTTGTCTCCATAGGTCTCTCTCTCTCTTTGTAGGTCTCTCTATCGCGCTCGCTCTCGCTGTGTCTGTGTCTGTCAGCCTCTTATTTTGAACAAAAATCGACATCAAATGTATTAAAGTTGTCGTAATACAAGTATGTAATAATAACCCCCTCTTCTACATTCTCCTCCCTCTTCTCTTGCACTTTTTAAATATTCTCATCTTCCTCCTCATCCCCTCTTTACTTTTTTCATCCTCATCTTCCTTCCTCCAACTTCTACCCACCTCCTCTTCCTACCCTCCTCCTCTTTTCCTGCACCACCACCTCCTCCTTCCCTGCACCACCTCCTTCCCTCCTCCTTCCCTGCACCACCTCCTTTCCTCCTCTTTCCCTGTTCCTCCTTTCTCCCCCTCCTTTTCCTCCTCTCTCCTCAGTACCGATGTATTGTCAGCACAGCCGCCGGAGTTGCCGCCGCCTGGGGTTTCACCGACGCCTGCAGCCTCACAGATACCGGTCCCGACCCTGCCCAGCACCCCTCCGCCCCCCGAGGTGGGTCCCAAACACACGCAAACGCACATGCGTGCACAAAAGACAATCATTGCAAGACTGAGAGAAGGAAACACTAAAAAACAGAATTGCATAGATTTCATAACTTTTAAAAAGGGGGAAGTTATAAGAGGGTAAAATAATCAATAATCCCTCGCTCTCACCCCAGGTCCCGGCTCCCACCACGGGCCAGGCCGCAGGGGCAAGGTCCTGGGCACAGGCCAGTGTTACACATGGAGCTCAAGGAGATGGTAGGTCTCAACCTTCTTCAACACTGTGTGTGTGTGTGTGTGTGTGTGTGTGTGTGTGTGTGTGTGTGTGTGTGTGTGTGTGTGTGTGTGTGTGTGTGTGTGTGTGTGTGTGTGTGTGTGTGTGTGTGTGTGTGACCTCGAAAGGTTCTGGGTTTGGAACCACAATGTCTACCTGTAATCGACCTTGAGCAAGATGACCCTTAACCCCTACTTGCTCCTTCGTGACATGTAAATCATCCAGTTGCTTAGGTTGAGCACTAATGTGGGATAACACTAAATGTGTGCTTATTTTTGTTTGTCGGTGGGTGTATACATATGAGCTGTGGTTTAAATAATGCCTGTGTGTTTAAGCCGTCTGTCTATCTGTCTGCAGGTGGAAAGGGATCAAGCCAACCGTCGCCATTCTCTCGCGAGGAATTTCCCACCCTGCAGGCGGCTGGCGACCAGGACAAGGCTGGCAGAGACGTGGCCACTGCAGATCAGTGGTATGGGCCCGGACCAAGCCTCCGCCCACAGAGTGAGTAGTTTGAGGAGTCGAGGGTTCAAATGATGTCCCGGTGAACTCGGGACGAATCAGGGGGTTTTTGGGTTTAAAACGTCGTACACGTCGGTGAAGTAGACTTACAATACACAAGTTGGGTGATACCAGAAGTTGTGTAAGTGCAGATATCTTAAAGTAGTATTTTTTTATACTGGAAACCGATGTAATATTATTAGTAATGTAATTTATCAGTAGAATACAATGCAATTTAGGTAGCAATTTATGCAATTTTTTGCGTTGACAATACCAATAAGGGCCAATATTTTCAAGAGCAAGTGCATATTTTCAATGTTGTGGTTCAGCATCTGTCGTGATGTCATCTCTGGCGTGATGTCACCTGTTGCGTATTGTCACTGACCTCTGACCTCCTCCTCAGACGTTACCAACTGGCGGGATGGTGGCGGTCGAGGTCCGTCGCCCGGCCCGCCTGGCGAAGGGGGGGCAGAGGGTGGCGGGGCCCTAGCCATGGAGGGGGGACCCCAGGGCCCCCCTCAGAACCACCAGGGCCTGGGACCCCCTAGAAACCCCCCGGCCGGCAGCCCCGCTCTGCCCCTACCCCAGCCCCCGGTTGGCCCCGGGTTCCCCGCCTACAGAGGGATCATGCCCCCATTCGTAAGTCTCCACCTCCTCCTCTGCTACACTGTCTCCTATATCCTACCCATCTCCTATCCTCCTACCATCTCCTATCTCCTACTTATCTCCTACCCTTCTACCATCTCCTATATTCTACCCTTCTCCTATCTCCTACCCATCTCATCCCCTATCTCGTACCCATCTACCATCTCTGACCGATCTCATCCCCTATCTCCTACCTAGGTCTCCTCTCCTGCTTCCTACTCATCTCCTATCTACTACCTATTTCTCATCTCCTGCCTCCTATCCATTTCCCCTCCCACAGGGAACACCTTTACCTCAACTGACAAACCTGCCCGCAGTGCATGAATTCAGTGAAATGCTGCAACATTGCTGCTGCTGCAGTCATACTGTCCCTTTCTGCAATCTCATGCACCTAATGAAGCCCCTCTGGTGTGAATGAGGAGTTCTTCTATATCTGGTTGTGGTACAATGTGTTCTGGAGCCAGAGACGGGGCCTAATTGGTCCCAGAGGGGTCAACCAGGTAGTGGAAAACAGGGCAGCAAATAGTCTATATTACCATATTCACGTATAACTGTATTAGTATTTAAAAAAGCACACACAGGATGTTAACACATGTATGTAGAATATACTTCAGATAAAGAAGTATATATTCATAATCTTAAAAATAAAATACAGTATGTATCCATGTATGTTTGGGTACTTGGAAACTGTGATGCAGAGTACGGATGATCCAATGACACTCTCTCCTCTCTCTCCGCCCTCTCCAGATGTACTCTCCCTACATGCCCTTCCCGGCCCAATACGGCCCCCAGGGGCCCTACAGGTTCCAAGGGCCAGGTGACGGGCCTCCTCCCAGGTAAGAGAGATCTGATCCCTCTATTGATTAAAGTGTGTATGTGTGTGGTTAATGGGGATGTTGTAGTTATCAAACGGATGTCATTTTGTTATGCATTTGATTGACGTGTGTGTGAAAGTTGGGTATGTTCCTCTAAATAACTCTGAACATTGAGAATCTAACCCAATCACTGTTCAGCTGGGGAGTAAAACTAGACTCCTAGCGTTTTTAGTTAGGTCACGCAATAATAATCATTCAATAATAAAATGCATAGTATGTAATATAATACGATCAGACCAGCCTATCTAGAGGAGGTCCCAGTCCCCCATGGCCTGGCTGAATGACCAGACCATGGATGAGCAGCTTCAGGTGGCCTATGGGGTGTTGCTTTACCGCGTGCCTCTCTCACTGCAGGTTCGCTCGGGCTCCGGACGGGAGGGCCCATGGTGGGCCCCGTGGCGGGGGAGGCGAGGGGCCAAAGCGGCCCTCCATCCTGAAGCAAGACGACCTGAAGGAGCTGGACGAGTTGGACCACGACGGAGACGAGGGCTGGGCAGGTCAGCCGGGGCGCCGCACTATGCTCGCATGCACGCACTCACAAACATGCACGCACACACACACACACACACACACACACACACACACACACACACACACACACACACACACACACACACACACACACACACACACACACACACACACACACACGTTAAGAAGCATGCAAGAACACAAACATGTGACTCGTTCAAAAACCCATTAAAGCCATTATCTTTCTTGGTGTGTGTATTGGCGTGGCCATGTTAGCCTTTCACCTCATCACCATGCATTGTACTGCTCAGCTGAGCAATGTCCGTGTGTAGGGCTGAACAGAAGGCATTGTGCACCGCTAAGTGCTTTGACTCATCCTAGCAACCAGAACACACCTCCTCACAGATTGCACCTTGTTGCGGGCAGTGAAAGCGGAGCTGGGCTCATAATGCGCCACTATTCATATGGTAAAACACAAGACCCTCCTGTCAGCTTCCAGGGGTGAGATTTTATAAGAACAATTCATCATAAATTTTATTCTACTCCTTCAGCCGTGTTGCAGGGAATCTATGACACTTCATACGTGAAGTCATAAACTACAGTTGTAAAATATAAGTCAAATGATATGTACGGTTACTTTGTGAGTGCTCACTCCTTCCATGCTAGTGTCCACGGTCTTCCCCATACCAGACGGTGTCAGAGTTCGGATCTCTGAATGTTTAATAAGATGTACAGCTGACTGGTATATATGCCATACTTAAGTGTAGCCACGCTCTCCAGCCTCTAAATGTTTCATTAGTAGATGATTCGCTGGCTCGGGTTTGAGGTTTCCTCACACATCCACTGACCCATAGTGGCTTGTCAGCAGGACGGAGCCATCCCATAATGCTAGCACTCTGGGGTGGAAGTGTGCTACATGTCACTCCCTCTCCTTCTCAGTCCACTTACCTATCTGTTTGAGATAAGACGGTACTTTCTTAATCTCAGGTGGGAAATTGGTTTGTACGGAAGACAGAGTAGTGGAAATAAAAAGAATACAGACACGGTTTCTACATACACAATATGAGTAGTGGCAATGTTGATGTAAGGATGAACAGAACAAACTTAACTATGACAGATAGTACATGAAATACATGAAAATGTCTGATCCGGTTTGTCGGTGTGCGAGTTTAACCGATAATTACCCTGCGCTCTTCTGTTCTCCATGCCAACAGTGTGTGTTTGTTGGCTTGTTTGTTTGTTAACCCATGGCAACGGTTCAACCGCATTCCTTAACCCTGTCTTGTGATTGGCTTTGTCTGTGTGACCAGGGGCACACGAGGAGATCGACTACTCGGCCAAGTTGAAGTTCAGCGACGACGAGGGCGAGGAGGAGGGCGACGAAGAGCGCAACGAGAGCAAGAACGGCCCACGGTACGGCGAGCTGTCACTCCCACCTAGACGGGCGACACAGACCCCCACAAATATTTTATGTGTTCCTATGGAAGGGTGCACACCAGTGCTTCACTTTCATGTGGCAAGCACAAGATGTGTTCCCTCTTTTGCTATGGTGGTTTTCCGTCTGCGAAAACAGACACTTGACCAACAGTGTTCAGTGTTTACTCTACGGCTCTTTCAACTACATCCTGATACTGGGTGGGGTGGTTGTGGTCCAGGCGTAGCTCTTGTATGAGCCTGAGGAACACGCCATGTCAATTTATGTATAGGTAGATGGATGGATGGATAGATGGATAGACAGACATCAAAGTGAGTGGGGACATTGTCCGTGTCATGAAAGGCGTCAGATTGCTGTCAGAGTTTCATCCATTGCATCTTTCGTGCACAGAAAAAGGTATACTGTAGCAGGATAGTTGAGATGGTATATCTCTATTTCCTAACCTCGATGTTCAGTTTTACTTTATCTCACATTCTTACATCTTGCATCCATTGCAAGTCGCCTTCGACTGAAGCCTCTGCTAAAACACTAAATGAGAACATTAAACAAATTTCTCAATTGCATCCATAAAATCCATTTTTATAGTGGCGGTCTAGTAGTGTCCAGCATGTATTCGAGATTGGGCTGGTTCTGATGTATGATGTTTATTATTATTATTATTATTATTATTACTTTGTTATTGTCTATCTTGTCTTATATTTTTCTATGGTCTCTTCCGTTTCCATCTCCTCACCTGTTTTTATGGTCTCACCCGTTCTATGGTCTGACGTGTCTCTACTCTGTGTTCCCCCCCAGGGACCCCCAGAGGCCCCAGGATGGAGCTCCCCAGGCCTCCCGCTCCCGGGCCTCCGACAGTGGAGGGGAGCCGCGCCGCGGACCCCCCTCCAACGCAGATGACGGTCCGCTGCCCCCGCCCTCCAGCAAGCCAGCCCGGGCCGAGGAGGGCGGAGCCGGTGGATGGGGCGGACAAGGACCTCCGGCCAATCAACAGGTAGAATGAGAAGCCAATCACGGAGCTTGTCGAAACGGGCCTAAAAGCCTAGTTTGTACTTCTGCGGGAAAAGCCACCGTGGGCGTCTTCACCGCCGCAGACATTTATGATTCTGCGGCAGCGATTCCCCACAAACGTCCCAATTCTAGTGACATGTTAATGGTGATGTAAAGACATGGTCTACAATTAAATATGTGTGCCCATCTCGTTATGTTCAATGAACTGAAGAATGGTGCAGAAAGGACATGTAGGTTCACGTTGTGGGAGAGGTACATTGTACTAGCACTGCAGCCTTCTGCTGCTGCCGTTGCGACCCACAAAGTATAACTCATCCCAAAACCCAACAACCCTTAGCCTGGCAAGCCAGACCCACATCGAGATGTTGGGTCTGGGAACACTCCATTGGCACGGCTCAATCCAAGGGGTGGGAAAAACGGTTGTCTTTCAAATTCCCTCTGCACGCAATAGGATAGCGCTACAATCAATCATGTAGCAGGGACCGCACAGACTTCACACGGAACCGTTGCAACTCAGTCGTCGTTATGATAAGCCCGCCCACTGACTCAATACAAGATGTGATTGGCCTGACAAGAGTTTGGTTTTTCCAGCTTGCGAGCTAACGGGGAGTTGCTAGACGACCCTGGCTGCAAATGACATTTGCTGCCACTAGTGGTGTCTTGGCTAAACAACCCTTACATTGGTGGCTTGATCTGAAAAACCCATTTCACTGGTCATCCTTTCACCAAACCACCTGGCCAGAGCAGCAGCTGCCAGGCGGAGTGTGAGTGTGTGTGTGTGTGTGTGTGTGAGAGTGTGAGTGTTCTGTGAGTGTAGTGGCATTACCGTGTGTCAGTGTAGTGCGTTACCGTGAAGATGGTCTAACAGTGGGCTGCCTGTGCACAGGGGCGCAGGTCAGGACTGGGTGGCCCCCGGGAGCAGCCCTCCCCCCCACCTGGCCCCGTGCTGGGACAGGGGCCCTACTCCTACTACCGACAGGTAGATCCCTGGATGGGGCCTCATGTGGTCATCTGACATCCACCACCCAGTTTTCATTTATTCATTTTTAAATGAATACATTTTATCTATTTTATTCATCTGGTAACTTACTATTAGTTTTATTTAGGGACAGTGAATTTATCTTATTTCTTTATCTTTTTCGATTTCGATTTTCTTATTTCCTATTTATAAATTTATTTGTTTTTAGTTTGCGTCCTCCATCCAACCCCACTTGCTCCAACGCACTGCTTCTACTGCAGAATCCCTCACCATGACTCACGGCATGATCGTTTAGCTGTTGAGTTCTCAGGCTAAACCCCTCCCCCTTCCCTCCTTTAGGACCGCCCCCAAAACCAGGTGGCTCCGCCCCCGGCGGGCGCCATGAAGCCCGGCGGCGGCGGCGGCCCGTCCCAGGCCCAGCAGCAGTCTGCGGCCTCGCCCGGTGGCCCCTCGGGGGCCTCCCCCGCCCCGCCCAGCCTCCTGGGGCCCGGGCCCCAGGGCGAGGACGAAGACGAGACCTGGCGCCAGCGCCGCAAGCAGTCGTCCACGGAGATCTCCGCCGCTGTGGAGCGCGCCCGGCGCCGCCGCGAGGAGGAGGAGCGACGCATGGAGGAGGAGCGTCGCGCCGCATGCGCAGAGAAGCTGAAGAGGCTGGACGAGAAGCAGCAGCAGCTGGGAGGGGGAGCAGGAGGAGGTGGATCCAGTGGAGGAGAAGGAGGCGGAAGCAAGACCCCCAGCCTGGACGGGAACTCGACGGTCGCCACCGCCGGCAGCCCCACCCCCTCCCTGTCTGCCTCGGCGTCCTCACCCAACGTCAGCCAGCCCACTTCGCCCTGCGTGCCCCATGAGGAGCCCCCCCTGCTGTCGGTGCAGTCCGCGGTTGTACCCGGGGCCCCCGACAGGCAGAGGGCTAACAGCAACAGCAGCTACGACTCTAGCACTGGTGAGTTAGTTATGGTTAGTTATAATACAGCTGTGACTCCAGCACTGGTGAGTTAGTGATAATTCAACCATGAATCCCTACCACTAACTCCCACTGGTGAGTTAGTGGTAATACAGCTATGACTCTCAACACTGATTAGTTATAGTAATGCTATAATTCCCATTACTGGTCAGTTAGTGATAATACAGCCATGGCTCCAACAATGGTGAGTTAGTGATAATACAGCTACGGCACTTAAGTTAGTTATGATTCCGCTAGCACTGGTTAGTTTGTGATAACACAGCTATGACTCCATCACTGGTGATTCAGTGACTCTTCAGTCTGACCTCCAGTATCTCTTAAAGACCATTAATATGTTTGTGCTGCAGACGCCCAGCAGCCGTGCCCCCCGCCCGTCATCCTCCAGCCCCCCCAGGCCCCTCTGGAAGCTCCTCCTCAGGGGGAGACTAAGGAGGACGTGCTGGCTCCTGCCCACGTCCGCATGGTGGCAGGAGGAGGAGGAGGAGCTGATCCGGTGAAGGTGGAGAGCATGGTTGCTGCAGCAGCAGGAGGAGGAGGAGCAAACCGTCCAGCCAGTGGACCCCCCTCTGGCCAGGGCTACTCAAAGTACCAGAAGTCCCTCCCACCGCGCTTCCAGAGACAGCAGCAGGTGAGCGTCTTCCTCCTGTTGTTTATTAGGTATTTAGTAGGTATTTAGTGGACCCTTATGTCCTAAGTGTCTGACAATGCTGATGACGGTGTACGTCCTTGGCAGAACGGCATGAAACTGGAAGGTTTGTTTTGTACCCGACACTTGGTACACGACAACAAGGAAAAGCTACTTCATTGGTCGCTGGTTCTCGCTCTGTATAATTTTGTATGAATATTTTATTTGCGCTAAACATGGGTCAGTGTTCCCAGTGGGAATCAAACCCCCCTTAAACCAATGGTTAAGCTGGACAGGGCTCTTCAATCCACAACTTTCATCCAAAGGGACAGTTAGGGGAGAGGGTGTCAGGGATGCCCACAGGTTAGACTGTAGACGTGTTTGTCCTCACACCCTCAGTGCTCTAGATACAGTAGACATGCTATTGGCTTAGCTCTTCTTCATTCCAATGTGCCTGTTAATGACCATTCAGCGAGCGATGCATTTGTCCTCATTCCCTTGTCTTCTATGCTCTTCTACGTCAACAGGAGCAGCTTCTCAAGCAGCAGCAGCAATGGCAGCAGCAGCAGCATCAACAGCAGCAGCAGCAGCATCAACAACAGCAGCAGCATCAACAACAGCAACACAGCCAGGTGTCCCAGAGCCAGCTGCCTCCGCAGCAGCAGGCCCAGCAGCAGGGCCCCTCTCCAGGCCCCACGCCGCAGCCGGCCCCGGGGCCCAAGCAGGGTGGCCAGCTCTACCAGGCCGGCGCCATGGCCCGGCCCCAACCCCTGCCCATGAACTACGACCCCCGCTGGATGATGATGCCCTACATGGACCCGCGCATGATGCAGGGCCGCCCCCCCACCATGGAGTACTACCCCGCCGGCATCCACCCCTCTGGTAGGTCACAGTGCGTTAACGAGGGTTAGATCTGCCCCTCCGGTGCGTTAACGAGATGGAACTCCACCCCTCTGGTAGGTAACAGTGCGTTAACGAGGGTGGGATCTGCCCCTCCGGTGCGTTAACGAGATGGAGCTCCACCCCTCTGGTGGGGCACAGTGCGTTATCTAGGAGAAGCTCCACCCCAGCCCCCCTCATGTAATTATTTTATTAAAGGTAGACTATCTAAGATTCGACCAGTTAGCAAATGTATGCCACATCGGCATGAAACTGGAAGGTTTGTTTGGTACCCGACACTTGGTACACGACAACGATGAAAAGCTACTTCATTGGTCACTGGTTCTCGCTCTGTATAATTTTGTATGAATATTTTATTTGCGCTAAACATGGTCAGTCAAAGGTGGGCAGGACTAATA